>NC_136495.1:129133673-129273673 GCF_053919585.1 Euprymna scolopes
TTGTTGCTTCTTTTATTGTATTAAAACTTTTTTTCCTCTCTTGATGCAGTTGAGTTTACACGCGCATCACAATTATCGCTGACAGCCACGCGTTTTCTAGTACGATGCAACAGCGTTTATGTTTGAGTAAGTTACTCGCTTTCTCCTCTCTTTCTTTCTTTTTTCTTTCTTCCTTTCTTGCGCTATATCTATCTGTCTATCTCCCTTCGATGCATATATGATTATTTACTATCTCCGCGCAAGTATCGAATGAATACGAATGGAACTCTAGTTGCGCTGTTTTTCTTTCATTTATAACGCACGTGTCTGTGATGGAAGTACTCGCACCGACTAGTTTTATGAATATTGTTTCGGTATTTATCGAAGGGGCGGGGCATAATTGTAACAGGTGAAGGTGCGGTCCGTGGACTCCGCATGTCGGGTTCAGGTTCTGTAAGGGTTTCTATGTACAATGCCTCCCCACAGGACAGAGTTAGACACCAGGGTCATAGGGATATTTTTTTTTTTCGATCGGTATGTCCGTTGGTCGGTCACGGTGAAGTTTGGAAATTAATAATTATGTCGCAGTTAGCCAGGACGTATCCCTATGATATTGTGTTCTACAAACTTTAGTAAACTTAACAATTGGACGGAGGGGTGGGGGGCAACACTTCGTGTGGACTAGAAAACTTCACACTTATATGTTATCAATTTCGTTTTACTCTTGTTTTTGTTTTTGTTTTTAAAAAATCAAAATTTATTCTTTTGAAAAGTATAAATATAAAAAGATTTCCTCAAGATATTCATCTCCCAAACTGTTATATTTAATTTTATTTACATACCTCCTTGTTTCCGAGCGTCGTTCGTTCCACTCTGAAAAGAAGTTGGAGTTTTATTTTAGTTAGTGGAAACCGTAGTCGCAGTAACGTGGTAAAAACAAGTACAACACTACAAATCGACGAAACGAAACGTGTTTGTTGTTGTTTTTAAGTTTTAAAAAGTACATAAATAAATATTTTAATTCTAGCGAACCGGAGATTAATTTGGATCATAAACAACGAAACGCGATCAAACAATTAAAAAATCGGCCGTTGCCAGAACGGTGGGGGGGGGGGGGCGAAACGTGTTTTTTGTAGGACAAAAACAGCAACCTCTCTCTCTCTCTCTCTGTCTCTCTCTCTCTCTCTCTCTCACACACACACACACATACACACGGATAAACACTATTCTTTTTCTTTCTCTCTATTTTTTTCTATACCCTTCTTGTTAATAAAACATTACTGTCCACTTTTCTGATGAGAAAATTAAATTATTCTGTAATAAATAACAAAAAAACTTATTTCATTTTATCGATAACGTCCTTTCGTCGTAACAGCCGCAACTATTCTTACTACTACATATAAACTTAGTACGCGTACTGCTTTCATTTTACAGTTCCACGCAACAACACGCTTCAATACTAATGTATAATTTTGCCTGAAGCGATCCAAGAGAACTATTGGCTATTCAGTTTGTATCTCCATAGATACATCAATTGTTTGAAAGAAAAATATTGCTCAATTCCACTAAAAAACGCGAACTATTGTGTACGTGTTCCTATGTACTTGCCCCCCCCCCCTCACGAGAGCAGAGTTAAACAGTATTTTAATTTGGGGGAAATCTAGCTCTCCAAAAGGGGCACGCTGGTTAGAAACACAAAATAATAATAATAATAATAATAATAATAATAATAATAATAATAATAATAATAATAATAATAAAATTGTCTCAGTCTAGAAGGATTTCTCTTCCACCGAGGAATGACAGAAAAAAATCAAGTGTAGCATAAGGCCAGATACTGCATGTGTTCCTAGCCAAAACGTGTTTCTTACGAACCCAAATAAGTTAGCTTCTTAACTAGTCCTTTTTTTTTTTTTTTTTTTTTACACAGTGATCACCACTTATCAAGGCCCGGAAGCTACTCAGGGATAAGGGTTATTGCAAGTACATTACGTTAGTGTGGAGATTTGATGAAGTGTTTACTTAAGGGGGCGGTTCATTAGGAATTTGTTAACATTGGACTTGAAGACATCCAAGTTGTAGTCCGGTGGGAAGCAGGCAGACGGAACAGTTCCACAGGCGTGCAGTTCTAAGAAAGAAGCTTTGTTCATGGAATCCGCGTTTTGATTTAGGCACAGATATAGAGTGGGGGAAATTTTTCACAGTGGATTCAGCTAGACGGGTGTTTTTCGTGAAAGATTGGCGAGGGGGGACCAGAGATTGGAGTTCAGACGAGCACCTGCCATGGAAATAACGATAAAACAAGGATAGGCTCGCAACGTCTCTTCTGTGGGAGAGATGTTGTTGCAGGGTAGAGAAAATGGCCTCCCCCACTAAGCCACGAAGTCTATTTTGTACTCTGTCAAGGCAGGATAGGCTGTTTTTAGCAGCTCCTGCCCAGATATGGCAACAGTATTCCATCCTTGGACGTACTTGGCTTTTATATAGATAGAGAATTGCATCAGTAGTGAGATATCTTCTGGAGCGGTAGAAGGATCCCACCATCTTTCCAGCGACCTTGGCAACAGACTTGATGTACGAATGAGTCATACCCCCTAGTAATAGACTTTTTCTAAAATGACCCCTCCCCACTCGTAACTTTTTTACCTCGACCGCCCTCAGATTGCATTTATCTTGGAAGGACACATTCACCCTTAAAATCACATTTCTAGCACTTTGTTTCCCATTTAGATTCAACTTCCATTCAAAGACTAACATATTTGTTTTCGGTTCAAAACAAAAATGGAAGAACAATAGGTGGTCTATTATTTAAAAAAAAAAAAGTTGAAAAGGTTTAACTATTATTAGCCCACTCCCAAATATAAACGAATTTGTAAAACTTATATTTATCAAGAGAATATAAACATTGTAAAAAACACTTTCGGAATATTTTGAAGTAAACACCTAGAGTAAACGTGGTATTTGGGCGATTGAACTGATTCTAGTCAAGTAGATTAGTAAAATTTGTTACATAAGACCAAGGATGACCAACAACTTTTTTTTATACACCATTTTCAGGACCCGGTGTCGGTGTCTATTTTTCTATACTTTTTTAATGATAGTTTATTATGCAGAGAACAAATATTTCCAAGCATCGGATCTGTTCCGGCTGAAAAAAAAAATGGTTAAATAGGTTGATTTCTCTTGTGAATTAATATCGAATGTACTCTAATGTACTTTGTAAGAGCGGCAGGGTTTTCCCATTCGAGTGCTCGATCTCTCGTCACATAAAAATAACAGTGCGCCGTATTTCTTCAGAGGTAAAGCGGGATAAGCAAAGTCGATTATCATTTTCTTTTTTTTTCTTTTTTTTTTTTTTTTTTGTCTAACTGCCGATATATTTGTAATGTTTCAGTTTTACATAATTTTTGTTATGAGTGTTGACATGCCCGTCTGTATTCACTTCAAAGGCCGTGATCGTCCCACTAGTTGTACTGGCCCAAAATTGTTGATTCGATTCAGTCAGCAGTCAGTGTTAAAACAAAGTTATTCCTAATCCCAACGAAAAACAATTAACAGGCGTTTATTTTTCTTTAGACCCGTTTTCTTTAGTGTGGCCCTACCAGCCATGATGGTAAGAGATTACCCCAGACGTGTGGGGGCGGGGAGAGCTAGATTAAAGCTATGGTTGAAAATTGTCCCAAAAGAGCGCATGCGAGAGATGAATTAGAACCTTTTTATTTTGATAGCAGTTCTCGGGGGATAGCAGGTAACCTTGCCAGCTAGGAAGAGAGATGGCGTGGTCGCCGATGCGGAATGCATTTTCTTCGTAACGGAGAATAAAACAAAGTCAGAAATATGAAATAACATTGCTGTAAAAGTGATTACTTGGAGATATCTAGCCGATTGTTTGGGCGAAAGGGTTGATTTGTGGGGTCACCCGAAGCCGCCAGCTGCATGAGAAAATTGTCGATGAGAGCCTTTGTTCTGTAGAAAATTCCCTGATTGGAATGTATGGGAGAGGTGGCTGATTATCCAATCAGGAGTGTGACGGAGTGAGTGTGGGTTGGTTAAATGGAAAACCTGTCGCAGCGACGCACACCAACCCTCCATACATACGCGGATGCAGAGCAGAGAAAGTCAGTTTTGAGCTCAAGGTTTGAAGTAAGTTGAACTCGAAGGGAAACTATCGACGGCCCAATGCCACGCCGCGAAAGCATCCGTCCGATAAGGAAAGAATCGGTTGTAAAAATAGAAAAAAGATCTTCGTTTGAATACTATCGTCTATTTGAAAGAGAATCCATAATAGGCATTTTTATTCTTTTTTATTTTTTCTACTTTAAATAAAAATACACAATTAAATAAAAAATATAATAATTATTTATTTCTATTTTACTTTTCTTGTGAATAATTAAATTTATACGAAACCTACAACCAGCGTTTGCGTCGATTATTATTATTATTTTTATTATTATTATCATTATTATTATTATTATTATTATTATTATCATCATCATCATCATCATCATCGTCATCATCATCATTATTATTATTATTAGTAGTAGTAGTAGTAGTAGTATCATTATTATTATTATTATTATTATTATTATTATTATTATTATTATTTGCAGGTGAAGACAAAAAACCTAGTTGAATGATCTTTTTTTTTTTTTTTTTTTCAGCGAGAGAACAGAGAGACGATCGTCAAACAACTGCATCCAGCTTCATATTAACCCTTTCTTCGTGAAAGCGATTAGATTGCGTGGCAGGATTTTTGTGAATGTTCGAGCTGAACTACCTAGGATTACTCCTGTAACTGTGTGAACACATAGGACTTCCATTTAGTCGAGATTTTGAGTACTGTCTGTCGCACAGGGTTATACTAGGTCGAATGGCAGGCTTGAAAATGGATTTTTGCATAACCAAACCAAATAAAATTCCCATCAAGACAATTCTTTAGATAAGAGCCCCAAGGACTAATCTTACCATTAGATACACATCGTCACAACTGACAACAAACTCTCCAAAAAAAAACTGTCTCCCCGAACATCTAACTCCAACCTCCTTCTCAACTCCGGAGAGCAAGCTCTGATTGCCTCCCAATTTAACATGCAGGCATCTCTACATTCTTGACTGGATTTTTGCGTTTGTTAGCGGTCACCATTCGATTACCCAGAAACTGCGTACTGGATATATCCATTGAAGATAACGGTTGAAAGTGTACATTCAAAAAGGACTTATCTGCAAATATTCTTGGGCATTATTTTTCTCAAATATGTAGTCCCAGTACTATTTCCCATTTAATAAGATCGTTTCATCTCAAATGTAAAACATCTCTGGGGGAGATGGACCACAGCAAAATATATTTAATTCTCTATGACCTCGTCTTCTAGTTTAGCCGAGCATCTATCACCTGAAACATCTGCTGTTCGTACGCACCCCTAAAACATGCAACTCAGCGCATGTTTACAGAACATTGTCATTTTATATTTTTAAATAAGATTTCCTTATGGTGTTTTAACTATTTAATTGAAAGCTTGTCTTAAATAGTTATTACATTATTAGACCGTTAAAGTCAACTCCTTATGATCACATTTTTATTTAATTATAGAACTACTTCAGAATGTTTTTTTTATATTAATAAGTTTAGTACGAAATATAATTTTGTGCGAAGCAGCAACGGCAATGAATGTTTATTTTACATGTCGAGTTTCGATTGGACAAAGTCTTTATGACTCAATCTCGTTCAACCAAGTGATATGCACTTAAAAACGTTGCTCGGTTTATAGCAGCCTAAGCACAGCATTTTCGCGGCACTTTATCATTTTCCCCCACAGACAACCCACATGTGTACATCCTTAGCTTTTCAGTTTATTGAAAAGGAAACCCGGAAGTCTCATATGGCCTAGGGGGTGGGTAGGGGTTATTCCATTGGCGTCTGTGTGGAATTCGTGAAAATATGTTATATCGACCGAAACGTTGCGTAAATCACACTTAAGATGAGAAGAATAGTCCGCTGAATAATCATACACATAAATATTTTTATTATATATAACCTTATATTTTATCGGACTTCTATTAATTATTACCACTTAGTAATAATAAATTAACAATTTATTTTCATTAATATGAGAGATTTTAAAAAGAATTTTGTAAGGTTTGTTATTTTCTTCGTTTAAGGGACGCAGTTCTACATAAGAAGTATACTGCATTTCCCTCTTCCATATTTAAATCATTTTCTTAGATATTTCATGAGTTTTAATTAAATAATTTAATTAAGCGCAATGTTTCACTAAGACTACTGTTCTCATCTTCCAGATGAGAACAGTAGTTCGATGAGTCTAAATAATGCAAATAAACTAATCCATATTTGTATACATATTTTTATAAGTTACTAATATAATCAATAATTACCTGGTATATCTATAAAATTAAGAAATTGCAACTTGTATTAAATAAATATATTTTGCTTAACATTATATATTAAATTCGAATATAACAAAATGTATCCTTATATGTATTTTTTTAAATATTCAACTTATGTCCAATAAAGTTACATTTTTAAAAATTTGTTTAATGAATGTATGTCGTTATGACTAAATATTCAATACCAATTATGCTATTATTATATTAGAATTATTTTATTTTTTTCCTAATAACATATTTTAGCTCACTTTCATCATATTTATAATTATTTATTTATTTTACTTTTTATTTATTCTTATTTTTTCTATGAAAATAAACCTTATTTAATGTAAGTTCATATATATTTATAACCGTATGTATTTTATTTTATTTTATTCATTTATTTATCTAGTTAATCTTTATAAGTCTTCCCAAAAAATGTATTAGTTTAAACCTGCAATTATTATTACAGGACTTATTCAGTAGTCTCAAAAGAAATTCATCGGGAGATTATATCACGCGTCATCTATATATATAAAAGCGAAAATGTGTGTATGTATGTTCGCTTTTTGTGTATGTCCAAGAAAGGTTTTTTTTTCGAGAAGTGCTCGGTCGGCTCACAACTTCTTAAAAATTTTTATATCACATATAAATCATAATATCTCCGAGTTAACAACGGAACTCGCCTGTCTATTTAATTAATCGGGAAGATAAATATTCAACAGTTTTCGCTCGCCGCATGTGGATTAGGCTTTTTCGTATAATAATAGCGACACTAATTCTGGCGGTATTTTTCCGGCTATCGCCGGAAATGTCCGAAAGCAATCAGCTTTGATCAATGCGGAAATATTTCCTTATATCAGACAATTGCTATTCAATTTGGGCAAGGGGCGCTGGTCCCCCTCCCCAACATCTTGGGACATTTTTTTAAAAAGCGTTCTCGCAGTAAATGAAATACCCCACAGTCTAACTTGACCACATTTAGTCATTAAAACGTGCACCTGCTAAATCTAAGTAATTAAATAAATTCAAACGTGTTTTCGTTAGTATCGCGCGGTGGCCCAATGGTTAACGTCTCACGGTTTTTTTTTCACACTTTATTTTCCAACTTCGCCTCAAGGGTTCGGGTTCGATCCTCATACTCACGTACCAATACATTTTTTATTTTACTCCCCCCCTCCGGAGTTTTGATTTTCCTCCAAACACTCGGGCAAAGCCGGGTACCCCCCGCTAGTTAAGAATAAAAAGGAAATTAAAAAAGGAAAGGGAAATAGTGCACGCAAATAATAACAACAATCAAAAATACATAATATATATATAGTAAGTATGTATTTTTTATTAACTGATGTCATTGTTATATATATATATATATATATATATATATATATATATATATATATATATATATATATATATATATATACTCCTATAAATCCGTTTTATTGTGTGTATTGATTAAAAAGAAACCCTCTTTTCTATTAGTATTTATTTGCTTTACCACCAAAGCAAAATGTAACACGAGGTCGTTTTAATGTGGGGTGAAACCAGCTTCCCGAAAAAAGGCAAAAGGCGCACTCTGGTTTGGTCCAAAAATAATAATTGTCCCAGTATAGGTTTCCCTTCATTGACCGGGACAAATTACCTTAAGTGCAGCATCTGCAGAACAGATACAGACTTTGAGATATTAATGTTTTTATTCACAGGAAAAAACATACAATTGGGAAAATGAACAACAAATTTAGGCACAAGGCCAACTAAAAAAGAAGTGGGATGAGGTTGGTTGATCCATCTCGTCTCTATTGGAAATTTTAAAAGATTTCTCTCTTGGCTAGCATCTTTTATCATGGCTACCCTTTTAAATTTGTATTTATGTGTGTGTGGTGGGAGGGGGGTCCTACTTAAACCCAATTTTAAAACATTTTTTATTTACATAAAAAAATACAAAAAAGATAGCAACATTAATAAAATTTTATCAGATACTACACTTTGATCCCGGCCCGAAGGGCAAGAACAACAGAAAGAAAAGCAACTCTCTTTTCTATTTTTTAAAACAGAAAATACAACTTTCTTATATATGGGTTGTGGAATTGCATCCACTCGCAAAAGATCTAGCATAATTGCATATCATTTTAAAGCTTCATTTTACTTAATAGCCTATTAGTTTTTTTCGGTTTTCTTATGGGATGATCATCTTTACTTAACTATTACGTGTAATTATATTCATGAGGATATTCTACATAAATTATACTTGCAAAATATTTGCGTAAAAAGTTTATAGTAAGCACAAAACTGTTTCCGTATATATTTATGTATACGTATATATTTTTGTTTAACAAATTTTGCATACCAAACTCCTACTAGTTTTTGGTCTACAGATAGGAAACTTTATATATATAAGGTATTTGAATCCATGCGAAACTTTATATTTAGGTTTTACCCGGGAAAGATCTGTGCAAAAGTATGAAAATAAAAAAAAGAAATTTGCCAGGTGAAAGTCGAACGCCGGCATTACGAATGCATAATGTATTAGCTATTGGTTCATGCTTTAATTTTTAGCCTTGCAGTATAAATGTCTTCATAGCCCAGTCATTGATGACAGAGGCAAAAATAAATTGGGAGCTGAATGCTTTGGTTTCGATTCTCGTTGCTAGCGCACAAATCTTTTTTTTTTTTAACTTTTTCAATCATTACAAAGATTTGCGTCTAATCTATCTATATCTATGAAAGTGAAAATGTCTGTCTGTCTATGTGTCCGTGTGTGTACATTTCCTACACAATGACTCTGTCAATTTTCGGTCTACTGACTAAAAATTTTAGATACGGAATATTGAGATTTGGGAAAATCTTTTTAATCGGTTTTTAACCAGAAATTTGGCTGTTAAGGGGTCAAAGTTTGAGAACTGTACCAAACTCCTTCGACAATTTTGGGTCTAAATACTTGAAATTTTAGATATAGGTTATTTGGACATGGATCTAACTTTATAACTCGATTTGTGCCCAAAACAATAAATGTTAATGTGTCATAATAGGGATCAAAGTTCAAAATAATGTGACCGCTTCGGTCTCTACCAAATTACTCAGAAAATTTCTGGACTAAACATTTGAAATTTTACATAAAGGGTATTCAGAGATAGGGCAAGCTTTGTAATCGGTTTCGGTTGAAAATATGAGTTACCAATATATAAATGTATGTATGCATGTATGTTTGCATGTCTGACTAACAATTTCGACAGAGGCGACGGATTTTTACAAGATCAGTATCGTTTTGAATTCCGACCTTTCGGACGACAAATATCGAAAAATTGGCAAAAATATCATTATCTTCACCTTAAACTAGGAACTTTTCTACAGGGGGTCTCTTTTTTCTCTCCTTTCTATTGTCTAGCCTTAATTAAAAACTACGTCACTTCCGGTTATGCGGTGGTCGTAACAACAAAGACGTCACGTTTTACTCCCGTTCTTTTCCGTTCGAGCCCGCCTTCCTACTACCAATTAAAAAAAAATGTTTTGCTCAACATTCACCTCCAAACACCCGGGCAACATCGGGCTTAAATTCTAGTATGTATGTATATATATATATATATATATATATATATATATATATATATATATATATATACTGATAATAAACATTCAAAAAATGAACTAGAAAAATCACACAGCAATCGGATTCAAAAATTGCTTCTTTTAGAACTTAATTTATATCAAAATAAAAATAAAATAAAAAGTAAAAACAAAACCAAGATAAAGAATATAGAACTAAAATAAAGAGTAATCAAATAAAAATAAAAATAAAATAAAATAAATATAAGCTCATCAAGAAAAATATAGGTGTGTGTAGGCTGCCAACAAATACACAGGAAACAAATCATATGTTATAATCCTGCCATTTTCTACATAAATCCTATTCGATATAAACCTTAATTCCCACCCCTTCTTCTCCGTCGTCTTCACATAGATTAAAGCCCGTTTTCTTTTTATTAATACTGACGTTTGATGTCACCTCCTGATAATTTTCTTTTACGGACTAAGCTTTTATATAAGCAATATCACCTAAAGAGATCTTTAATTACTAGTAACTGGCTGATCGAAACATGCACATGAATTTGTAGCGACACATTAATCCTTATGTAAAATAAATAAAAGTATATCTTGCCCTACTTCGGTATGGAGCACACTTATATATATCCGGGCAACACCGGGCACCCATGCTAGTATATCTATAAAAGTGAAAGTGTCTGTTTGTCTGTGTATCTGTGTGTCTGTGTGTGTACATTTCCATACGCAATAACTGTCAATTTTAAGTCTACTGACTCGAAATTTGATATACAGTGTACTGAGATTTGGGAAAAGTGATGTGATCGGGTTTCGGCCAGAAATTTCGCTGTTAAGGGGTGAAAGTTCAACGATGTGACCCTTGAGAACTCTACCAAACTCCCCCGCCAAGTTTGTGTCTACACACTTTCAATTTTAGATATCGGTTCCTTAGACATAGATCTTACTTAATAACATAATTTGAGCGCAGAACAATAAATTTTAAGGGGGCATAATTGGGGTCAAATTTTAAAAAATGAACCCGTTTTTTGTTTGTTTTTGCTCAGAATACACCCCCAAACAACCGGGAAACGCCGGACTGAAATGCTAGTATATATATATATATATATATATATATATATATATATATATATATATATATATATATATAATGTGAGTGAATTACATTCTCACGATCAACTATTTCCTATTCACGACCATTTCTATGGCTTGTAACTAATTAAGTCTAAAGCAAATTCAATGCGGTGTTTTTGTATATACAATTGGCTCATTTTACGCAAGCTACAATTTCATTATAAAAATTAAATTGTTTTTCGTAAAGAAACGAAGTTTAGGCTAAAGAATTCACGGTTATCGATGTGTGAATTGATTTATAACCTTCTAATTTCCATAATATATCATATAATATTTCACTTATCTCAATTGTTAGAATTAGTCGATCTGACAAGTGGATGTTTGTCATTTTCAGCAAACAAATTTTTACATAAATCGACTCTTAAATGAATCATTATCTATGAGGTTGTTACCTCGAGAAAACCTACCAAAGGTTATTGTACGGCTTCTTTTAATATGCGACACGGCACTACATTAAGCAATGGCCCTGAGCTCTACCTAAGAGTTATTGCTCCTGTACTACCAGTTGGAATCAGAAGTCAAACAGTTATCAAACCTTTAACCTTTTTATTAGGGTAAGAGTGGACAGGAATAGTCATGTGAAAATAAGTGATAAGAAAATGCCAAAGATTCTCACATAAATTATTCAACCTTATTCGAACAGCACTATCTACCAAACTCTAATTCCTGTTTCATCGATATTACTCTTTTGGTTCTTGAAATGACTTTCATATTATTTGTCCTGACCAACTGACAACTCTATTTCTCTCTTGGTCCTTTGGCTAAGAACAAAGTGTAGTACATGTTCTGATACTACACTTCACTTTTTCTATCCTCGGTCTGTGGAGGAGAAATCTTTCATGACTGAGACAATTTTAATTTTTGTTCCTATTCAGAGCACCCATTTTGGGGGAGCTGGATTTTACCCACATTAAAAAACAACCTTGTATCAAACTCTGTCCTCGTTGGGAGGCAAATAAATAGGAACTTACTCTTCTTGAACTCACACAACGTAAGTAATCGTGACCAACGCGTCATCAACAAAATTCCACTCCTTCCAAGTTTCTATATTTAAATATGTCTTTTGGAGAAGCGCTTGCATTTTGAATTTCTTTCCTGTTCTGTTTTCCCAAACATTTAATATAATGTAACATTATGCGACACAGCTCCTCAGTAAAGATTAACACTCTAAACCTTGTCCTGGATACGACCTTAAACTATATCCAGTGATGAGGCCCCAGCTTGCGGGCTTTGGGGAGTATGGAGCAACCCTTTAATTGCCATTGCTCCTAGGCCCACTCTGACCCGGAGTGGTAGTACCTGTTAGGGTCCCAACTATGGCTTAAACAGAAACCGATTTGAAAACAGCAAATATTCTATAAAAAAAAATTTCTTCAAAATCTTTGGATTCGGCATTAAAAAACCTCAAAAAATGTCTAATAAAGTAGAGAGGGAGAGCCATGTTCGTTCGTCCGTCTTATCATCTTAGAGGGATGACAGATGATACGCCCTGAATTGCGAAGATAAGGTTGCGCAACCTCTAGCACTTCCTCTCCTGATTCGGCACTGCTTGATTCCAGTGGCATGGATAAGTCCAGGGCGACTGGAATCAATGTGAACATAAATGGAGAGCACATACAGCACTTGGTATTCGCAAATAGTCACCCATTTTTGTACTGACCAGGCTCAACGATGCTTAATTTTGGTAGTCTAACGGAAACCAGTGTGTTCAAATTATTATACCGTATTTAATAGAGTAAATAGGAAGATAACCACGATTATTTTGTAGAGATTGCGACGCGTATTCATTTAATTACTTTTTTTATGTTTTTATTTTGGAAGAAAACTTATATAAGTTCAACCAATTACTAAACAAAACCACAATTCTGCTTCCTTGACGCTTTAGCTAGAGACAATATGCTGTGCTAGCAGTGTCAGAAATTTCGTGAAAATAGTGAATAATTCCACCCCATCTTTCCAAGCTTATAACTCCTCGAAAAATGTAATTCAAGCCCTAATTTTTTTTCAATTAAAGGAGCAAAGACCAAGGTTTTATTTTAAAAAAAAACAAAAAAAACAATGTGTTTTTTAAAAAAAAAAAGGTTTTAAACTTCGGACTTTACAGGTAAATTTCTAAAAAAGCGATTTTTTTTTGTTTTAAATTTGAATATATTATTTATTGACCTTTTCTCTTCAATTTGTGATATATAAAACTCCCCGACATAATTAATTATTTACTTTTTAATAGACATTTCAAAATGAGAGGCGTGAATTATTCGACCCCCTGTCTTTCCAAGCTTATAACTCCTCGAAAAATGTAATTCAAGCCCTAATTATTTTTTCAATTAAAGGAGCAAGGACCAAGGTTTCATTCAATAAAAAAAGACAAAAAAAGACAAAAAAAAGACAAAAAAAAACAATTTGTTCTTATAAAATAAGGTTTTAAACTTCGGACTTTTACAGGTAAATTTCTAAAAAAGCGATTTTTTTTTGTTTTAAATTTGGATATATTATTTATTGACCTTTTCTCTTCAATTTGTGATATATAAAACTCCCCGACATAAATTAATTATTTACTTTTTAATAGACATTTAAAAATGGGTGACACTTGGGGGGGGTGAATTTAAAAAAAAACGTTTGTCTAAAATATTATATTCGGTTTATTGGAAAGAACATAAAATTTCACATTGACCCTGAAAATCTCGTAAAAATAGAATCAATAGAAAAATTTTGATAGATTTTTAAAGTTTAAAAATTGAAAAATATTGAGTTCGGAAAATTCATTACTGTTTTAAAAAAATATATATTTCTATTACTTTTAAAACAACTGTAATAGTTTATTTTGGAAGTATAATCCATAAAGAAAATAAATAACCCACTTTTAACAGAGAAATTATGAGATTTTTATATTGTATTCGCAGTTTCGTGTTAGGGGTGTCAAAAATTCCTACAAAAATTCTGATACTGCTAATGCTGTGCCGTTTCTTATTTTTTGTGCCAGTCTTTAATGTTTGTGTTTTGGGGAGCTGAATGTTCCCTGTATTGAATATCACCTACTGTCTAATTTGTCCCTCGTTGGCAGATATTTAAATAGGAGAAAAAGGCCACAATTAATTGGTTCCGAAATTAGCGGAAATTTGCTTAAAAGAGAAACATTTTTATACGCTGAAAGAGAAAAAATCAGTTAACTATTTAAATTGTGTATTTTCAAAAAGATCACTAAAGCAGTGTTTAAGTGTTTCAGCTTGGTTATCAAAAAATACAGTTTTAAATAATAAAAAAATATTGTAAAAAGCCAGTTAAATTATTGCATGACCGAATCAGAGTGTCCATAGTCTTTCATGTTAATTGATCCTGGGTCTGTAAATTCACAAAACTGACGCGGGGTATTTTTATTTTAGTAATAAAGTCAGTTTATTGTTTCTTTACAGTTTCCAACACTACATATTCTATACTGTTTATTATGCATATTTTTTTTCATATGAGTTTTTTCGCGCAGCTTTTTTCTTATCCTCTTATATTCCCTTTTATAAATCAGTGGTAACAATTATATCTCTCCTTGCCTGTTTGATAGATTCCTACGACAACTGGTAAAAAAGTTTTCCAGTGGTTAAATAACTTTCTGTTTAAAATCTTTTTCCTAGTCCAATGACTCATTTTTCGCTTCATCAGTTATTCAACGATATTATTTGAGAGAACACTCGTTAATCTAACCATTTGTTTAGTCCAGAGCCCTTTTGGTCTTTAAACGGTCCAGCCTGTTTCACGAGATTAAACAAATTTTCAACCTATTTTTGTCTTAGGAGTACTAAGTTACTTTTGACAAGATCATTCGAGAACATTACAGTTGACAACGAGCAAGATGCATTTCTGTACCCCCAACTACTCAAATACCAATACTACCTGCATTAAATAAGTTTCCAGACTTTTTTTGTACATGCACTTAAAGTGTCGTAGACTTTTGAAAAATTAGTATGCTATTGCTAAACATCTTGTGAGATGTCTGAATATCTTTTAGTTCAGATTCAAATAAACAGTTACAGCAGAAATTGGAATACACTTTAATAAAGCCGGATTGTCACAGATGGTGAATTTTAAAAATTCAATCTGGGCCTGAGGACATGTTATAAGATTGATATGCAATAAAAGTTGTTTTAAACTTGGACAAAAATGCCACAGAAACGTATAGAATGCTGCAAACTGTTTTGGGATCATTTGCATTTTTTTTTTTTTGGAGACATAGAAGATTCAATGAAGACGAGTAATATGATAAGAAGTGTGCGAGGAGTAATGAAGTCAGAACACCAGAGTTGATTGACCAAATAAAAAATTTCATGGACAAGAATCGCCGTGTGTCTATGGACAATAAGTTCACAGTTTGATGTCAGTGTGGGAACTGCTCACACAATTATTCATAAGGAAATAAAGATGTGAATGATTTGCGCGAAGTTTATTTCAAGGGTACTTTATCCTTGTCACACACTATTTGACTAAGTTCTTCTCTCTTCCTTCCAGACCTTGCTCCATGTGACTTTTGATTATTCCTTAAGTTCAAGGAAAACCTTGGAAGCGATCGTTATGAGACAATTGAAAAAGTGAAAAGGCGGCGACGAGGGTCATTGACATGCTTACACAAGAGGACTTCCATGGAACCTTCCAAAAGTTGTTGGAATGATACAAGTGCATAGCAGACGGAGGGGATTACTTCGAATGGAATCAGAGTTTAATGTGTGTACTATCAATAAACAAAACTCTGAAAACTTCTTGAAGGCACCCCGTATTTTATGCAACAATTTTAGCATTTTCCAATTTTCGTGCTATAATACAGTTTAACCTTAACATTAGGCATCGGCAATTCTGCTATCCGCTGTCCTCTAAGCTTCTTTGTTCGTAAAACGCTCCATCAAAATTCCAGTCACTAACTTCTGATGGCTAGTTTATGTTTTATGCCTAGGAAATTTGATTTGGCGTCCAAATTTTGTCGACAATTTTCGCACTGTCTACAGAAAAAAAAATTCGTCGCTATTTACATTCTCCATCAATATAAGCGAAGACTGCGAGCACCCCAAATGTGTATTTTTCTAACACATTGACAACGCAAGTTGCTTCGCTTTATTGCTGCAAGGAGTTTAGCTTCAAAGAATAAATGCTTGTATGCCAAGTATCATACCTGGTCTTCATGCAAGCTTGCTTGCCATTTATTTTAGAATTAAAACGACTTAAAAATTTGATATTTCAGTGTCTAGTATTTATTTATGTCCAAGTAGCAAAATACTGACAAACAAAAACGCCAAAAACAGTTAAAAACCTTGCAAATAAAACAACATTTTTATAAGCCCGTGTTAAGAGTGAGCGTGTGTTCTCTTTTTTCATTTCTTATTAAAAAAGTGAAAGTAAAAAACTACAATGTATTCATGATAACAATCTCTTTTTTCACAATGTCGGGTAAAAATCATGTATAAGCCGAGAACAAAAGTGCTATTCTTTACGGAAATAAAGTCAGATTTTATTTAATATTTACTATTAATTATATTAATTTTAAACTCGTTAAAATTGTTTAAACATTAAATACAGTCTTATAAAACCTCCAACCAAGGTTTTTAAATGTTAAAATTTTAGTAGTCGAAAAAACTTGAACTTAAGATACCACTTAATCAATCCAAACACAAACTCATAAAATATGTTCAAGTAAAAAATGTTTATTTTAAATTTCTCTCTAAAACAAAACAAGCTATTTGCTACGTTAAAATGAGTATAAAACAATATCTCTTATTATAAAGTATAACCGGCCAGTAACACTAGAATATTTATCTTGTACACTAAAACTACTTTAACGGTAAATTTCCGTCCTCACAAAACATCCTTTAGCAGAAGAAAATATGACTGGCAGAATCGGAGTAAAATTCAAAAGTGAGCAGACAAGAATAAAATACGCGAACAAATATACTCATTGACTTTATTTATATTAAATTCCCTCCTTCGGCCTAGTTTGTTTTTACGTAATTCCTGCGTGACTGCACTTTTCCGTAGTAACGATTATTTTTTATTCTTTGTCTTCATCCTGAACCTATTTTAGTAAAATGCCTGGTTGTGGCACTACAAATACACTCTCTGTCATCGCTATTTCACGCTGGCGTTCGCCTATGACATTTTACCCTGGTCAGTACGTAACTTGCTGCTCTGCTCGACCGCGGTCTGAACTTTTTTTTCTTGTGACGCAGAGTCGCACAAAGTTGCAAACTTTTCGCAAGCTAGCTATACTACAGCTACAGCTGATTTTCTTACACGCACTTATATGCGCTCTGTTACATTTTTAATTTTACTTTGTTCTCATTTTGTTAGTGATATTAGGGTTAACAGGTGATCGTTCCTAAAAGAATAAAAAAAACTGAACGTCCGATTTGTTAGATATGCGTTAAACAGGCAGGCTCTGTAATTCGGAGACACACTCTTATCCTAATAGCAGATGTGTTCCGTCTTTGTACGGCGTTTTGGCAATAAACATGAACACTTACCAGATAAAAAAGAACGCAGTGTTTCGCACGTTTTGCATGCCAAACTGCCAAAATGAACAGAGAGATTTTCTTCACGATTATATACACTTTATAGTTATAACTGATGTGCACGTATTTACATGTGTACAGATCTAGTACCGAAATAAAAATCAGGAATGGAAAGAAGTGGGTCGACTTTCAGACAACGAAGAACACAAAAACAAAGACAAAATAGTTGTCGTCATGCTGCTGCTTAAAAATCTTTTTCAAATTCGAGTTGTTTTTATAGCATTTTTTATGGTTAGATGATGTTATTATGGCATAAAATTAACAGTCCGGCATAATTACGTTCATACACCGGTTCCCGCTGGATCACCGAAGTTAAGAGACGTTGAACCTGTTCAGTACTAGGTGGGTGACCATTTGGGACTTCCAGGTGTTGTATGTGCTCTCCGCTTATTTCTGAATTGTTTCCAGTCCTGGACTTCTGCTTGCCACTAAAATCAAGCAGTGCCGATTCAGAAGAGGTGTGATTGAGAATTGCACAACCCTTGTCTGCCAATTACACGCGCAGCTGCCCCTACAGATGGTATCCTTTCTTTTTCGAGACTGAACGGAAGCATCGGATTAACCCGTTTCTAACTAAAGATCATTTCTGAGTTTGATGATGATGTTCGGGTCAACGAGTGATGATTAGTAATAGAGAAAATTGAAACGTGCGTTACTACACGTGATACGGTGATTCTTTCTCGCCCCAATGGTCGACGCTTTTTTTTTATACAAATTGATTAGGAAATTTTAATTTATCTGCAGTGAAGCGGCTTGATCATGTTATCACAACTCAAAACGATTTCCTTTCGAGTATTCCGAATGTTTATCCTTAAAGAAAGAACCGTACACATAGAGCGTGTTCAGCGGTTGGTAACAAGGCTGGTGTCGTGATCTCCCACGCTAACTTACAATAAACAGTTTCAAAACGGAATCTGTCATACTTTGAGTAAGGAATAATGCGACTAGACTTGACACAACACAACTAGAAGAGTTACCATCTATACTCTTATCACGACAGAAGATCTCTGTCCGAATTGCTACTTCCTGTAACCGCATGACAGAGGATGCCGTGGTGATGCCTAACAAGACAAGGTATAAAGTCGCCCTTCACAAATATTCAGAACTTAAATAGATGCAACAGCTTTTAACTGTTTATTTTACATGTCTTGCTGAATTTTGATATTCTTTGCCAAGAAAATTGGATGCATTAAAGTTCATATACATTATAATCAACAGAGCTTTCACCACAGCAAATCGGCATAATCTCTGATTTGGAAAAATGTTGCTATTATACATTCATATTTGAAAGAAGTAAAATGTAGAGATGGAATATATTTGTTTATTATCAAGGCCTTTGATAGGGTATCACATTATTAGATGCTGAAATAGAAATTATGATATTCCTATAACATAGAATAGTAAATACTGCAATATAGGTTTTGACTGATAAAACTACAAAAGTAAAAATTGGTAAGAATTACTGTTACGCTTCACTCCTGTACTATCCATGCAGACAACTATGCAAAACACAAGTTGTCGTCATTCTAAAGAGAAAAACACGCGACAGTTCATAATCAAACATGATTAAAGATAGACGAGATCTATTCTTATTGATCTTCGCCTCAAATCACTGACGAATGGAAAAGAGGTAAACAGATACATTGATAATCACTATTTGATCAAATTATATAAAAAAAATAACGTGCATTGCTTCAAACAAATTGCTGGCTTCCCTTACTCATTGTTCTTGACTATGTGACGTCACGCTTCTATCTATCAATTCTTAAAGCTCCAGTAATTCTAGCCTCAGCAGCACTAAGTTGACTCCGGCTGCAATTCCATCCTTTGTTACCACAGACTAACCATTGCTGGTTTCATCGTCCAATATTTTACATTATACTGAAGCACAGTATATAATGCGAATATAATGTTACCTTGAGTCCTTTTTTTTTTGTTTATGAATGCTAAATACCTTATTGTTTTATATACTTTAAGATATGAAACTAATTGATTATTAAAGTATTTATTAGACGGATATTACATGACGCAAATAACATTGATGCATCTAAAACAATTGTCATATTTAAAAATATATTTGAATATACAAAATTTTACATAGTAAAGGTTAAAGTACTATCTGTTGGATCTAGTAAGAATATGTTGCATTTCAATGTTGATTCACACATGGAAAAACCAAGTAAGCTGCCGTCAGTATTTCAAAATTATACAGCTGCTTGCGATGCTTTGTTAGTTGATTGTTCTTAGAGTAGCCCTCCGTTGTTACTTCCAAATTGAGAACCTATCGTCCTTAAATCAACGCTCTTTATTTATGTATTCAAAAAGACTAAATCAAGACAAAACTGACAGAAGAGTAATGGAGTATATTCGATTTGATTTTCGATCTTTATCACTAAGCAGTGTTTAATCATATATTGTCAGCGCATAGCATTTTCTCACGTTTACCCGATATGTACCAATTTTTCGAGAGAAAAAGAATTATTTCGAAGTGTTATAGAATTTAATTAAAAGTTTAAAATAATTTCTATATTTTTTAAAATTTTTATCACGGTAGGATAAATACATTTTGTTCAAGTTGTAATATCAATATAGAACATAAATAGCCTAGAATTATAACACGATCAGCCGGTCACTGACGTGTGACTGACTTTACTTGTTACACTAAATGTCTTAGAGGTGTTCTCATGAAGATGTGAAGATGGCCGATCATTAGGGCTGTGTAACAAGAAGAAAATCATACCTGAGATGTTGGATGTGGGTGTGGCTCCTTTATTCTCTCAAGATGGCCTCTTCATCCTGGTGGCATTCTGGTTGGAATGTTCTTTCTTCGTCCTCCGGATCACTTCGTTATTTAATGGAGGTATTCATGGCAGACTCAATAAAACACACAACACGATGCAATACAATGAGAAATCTTTACTATTTTATTTCTATACAAAAATATATTACAATATTTTACAATGTTTTACAAAAGCAATTAATACTTAAACTTTAAAAATTATTAGACTGAGCTAACTATGATGAAAAGGGGACTGTCCTCTCTTGTTCACGGAGAGACAGAAACACACGTGCTCACCCCATGTCGTCCAGCCGAAAAAATCGAGCTAGAAAGGGAATTCTGGGCTTGCAATTCTTTGTATCTTTACGCTTATAGCCAAATCATCACCCGTCCATGCTGTAGAGTGTGTTAGCAACCGTGGATATAGTGCCACAACATATTTTAAGGCCGGATTAGAGGAATAAAAAGAGAATTAACCGATTAGTGCTCAAGTTTTTTCTTTAATTTATAACCAAAAATATGTTTTAAATACAATAGTATTTCCTAACAACATCATATTCAGAGATTTATTTGACATGTATCCTTCCGCTAAATATTTATACCAATAAATAAAGTAAACATAATAAACATAATAAAGTTACTTTCAAAGAGTCATTTGAATTTATAAGATAAAACATTCATTTATATGGATTGAGTATAAACACTACTTGGGCAAATGTTTTTTATTGAATGACTCGCAAGCCGCACGGAATTGCCCGATGGTAAAATAAGCTTAAATATGAGATTTGAATATAATGCAGATTTCGTATTTGGTATTATAGAGGCATCCTATATTACTATATACTATATACTATATTGATTATTATATATTATATATATTTTTTATTAAACATATAGCAGTGATTTTGATCGTTAAAAATAATTTACGTTCAATCTAGCGAATTAACATTAGTCATTACGGTTTGAGCTATCGTCAGACGGATAACAAACAGTTTAAATTTAAACACATTTAACACATAGCTTTGTATTTGTGTATGCGTCAAAGAGCACGTAAGGTCAGCCTACGAATGGCACTTTCATTTTTCTTTCATTGTTATCTCTTAATGGTGTTAAAATATCAATGTACAGCAGTCTAAAAGAGTTATCTGCTCATGTTCCAATAAAATTATGTATGGATTATCTCCCTTTGTACTTTTTTTCTTCTTCCAATGTAAATAAAAGAGAACGTTTCGTTCGGATTTTACTCTAAGCTAACAATCCATGGTTCTGGTTATTTTTTACTATGGTGTATAAAGATTGAAGCAAGCGAGGTATGTACACTTGTTTAACCGTTTGATAATTTCTCTTCAAATAGCTATTTCTACCGGCTAAAGTACAAATCAAATTTGCCTCACGTGTCCAAATCTTTATATATCAACAATGATTAAGGAGTTTTATAAAGACCGTTCGTACACACGACGATATATATATATTTATTTATTTATTTATTTAAGAACCGTGTAGAACAAACTTTATTGTTGCTTGACGACGAATTGTGGTTTTGAGTTTTCATCTGTCCGAAATATTACCATATCCAGTGCCGCGATCATGTAAATCTATCCACATCAATATATATACATTATATATATATATATATATATATATATATAGAGAGAGAGAGAGAGAGAGAGAGAGAGAGAGAGAGAGAGAAGGAGAGAGAGACATAGAGAGAGATACATGTGCCTGTACTTTTCACTGAATGGGACGTAATTATGCACAATATAGAAAATATGCATAAAGAGAACAGAGCGTAATAGTTAATTTTAACCAATCCTCCAATAAGAAACCATAAAATATGAAGGAGTAATTAAAGTTTGTTTTTCAAAGAAATATGTCAATTAGTTAACCTTTATCAAGCCACAGGTATATCCATGTCCGTAACTTCATAAAGTATATGATTAAGTTCGTCTTAATAATTTTTAAGAGAAAAAAATTGGACTTTTATATGAATGTCAGTGCGACCAAAATACTTAAATTTATATCTAGATAGGTTGAATTTACACTCTAGATTTTTACAGTTTGAAGAAAATTGAGACACCAATGTTGCTAAGGTAATATTATATTAGAAAGAGCCTCTAATCTTTATGTCTTATTATGGATATCTCTGAAAATTAGATATGCTGCCGCAGTATATCCCTGATCTTTTTTTTTACCCTGATATTGGCGACAATTAATTTTGTTTTTTCAGATCTAATTTTCCATTTCCCCACCCCACGTTAGAGAAGGAAATCAAAACTACTTATTTATTAAAACGATATTTATCTTTTTTTTTTTTAATCGTAATCGCCGATGTTTTCTCTTGACAATATATCAGTTGAAAAACGTCTCCAGGTTTATTTTAGGTTCTTTTTTATAATCGCTAATTTATAAATATATAAATTTACTCTTAAATCGTTTTTATTAACGAATTGTCGCTTCCCCCTTAATGAATTATTTGTTTTCCAGCTCAGTATGTCTCTGGATATCGTGTTCAAAGCTATTATGGTCCTGGATATGACCTTAAACTATATCCGATGGTGAGGTCCCAGCTTGCAGGCCTTAGGGAGTGTGGAGCCACCCTTTAATTGTCATTGCTCCCAGGTCCATATATATATATATATATATATATATATATATATATATATATATATATATAACTTCCCCAATCGTCGATATACACAAAAAACTCTATTTAAATTCACTTCACAATTAACATATAATCCCTTATCATAAAAAATGGCCCCATCAAAGTATACTATAAAAAAATTAATCATTAAAAACAATAATAATACTAACACCACATTAAACCAAACTAATGTAGTGTATGAATTTATTTGCCTCTTTGAAGAATGTCTCCCAACTCACTCTAAAAACTCATACAACGCATACAGAGGCCACATAACAACAACACTCTCCTCCCGATGACTAACCTATCATTTTGCTGACAATAGCACCATAAAACAATACCCAACATCCCATGATAAAAACCAAAAGTCGTCCGACACTAGAAATATCTAAACTAAAAATACTTAACAACTGCACACGACGACTAAAATTACTAGAAGCTATCTTTATAAAAAAAAAGTACAGCATTTTTAATCCGGATCTCCTTTAACACCAGGACGAATATACACACAGTATATATTAACTAACATGAAACTAAATTAATGAACTATAAAATAGGAAAATCGAAATAAAAAAATAAATAAATAAAATAAGATAAAAAATAGTTCGTCCCCAACCCTCCTGCACCCAGCTACATAGCGAATGTAAAAAAGAACTAAAATAAACCAAGCCTCAAGGAAAAGAAAAGTAAAAGAAAACAATAACAATTGCTCCTGACGACTTTTGGGCGGTATTCTATACAATATGCCTGCCGAAATTAAAAAAAACCGCTCGGCAAATCGAAAAGATATCCAAAAAGATTGGAAAAAGAGATAACTCTGTCGTGTACAACCAGACGTGTGTATATATATATATATATATATATATATATATATATATATATATATATATATATATATGTGTGTGTTTGTGTGTGTGTGTGTGTGTGTGTGTGTGTGTGTGTGTGTGTGTGTGTGTGTTTACACAAGAATCACCACTTATCAAGTCCAGGAGGCCTTATAATAATAATTAAATCAAATAATAATCTCTCCAAAACCTATAAAATCGCATAATGATTATCCAGCCTTTATCCAGAGTTATACTTTTAATCGAGTATCTAAATACATTTGTCTAAAAGCTACAATTGTAGGCATTGCCATGGTGTAGGTAATAATAAACAATTAATGAAACAATTGAACACGTTTGTTTTAATAAGTTTTATTTAATATTGCAGGTAATCATTTAAAGACAACGCGTGAAGCCACTTGAAAGTGTTTATGAAAATCGCTCCAGAAAAGGCATGAAGCCACTAAGATTTTTTTTTAGAAAGTCGCTCCAGACAAAGCATGAAGCTACTTGAAACATTTTTATGGAAAAACTTCAAACGAGGCATGAAGCCACATGAAATTTTTTTATAGAAATCGTTTCAAACGAGGCATAAAACCACTTGAAATGATTTAGAAAAGTCACTCCAGACAAGGGAGCCACTTGATATTTTTTTATGGAAATCGCCCCAGACAAGGCATAATGCTACTTGAATTTTTTTATAAAAGTTTCTCTAGACAAGTCATAAAGCCACTTCCTATTTTTTATGGAAATAAGAGTGTAATATATTTTTTATTTTCAGAAGTTTTGATATGATAAGCCATCTGTGAGTAGACAGATTATATAGATTATATTGGTGTTTGGAAATAAAACGGTTCCCTGTTATCGGGTTTTAAACCAACGGTACCGATGGGATATCTTATCTAAGTCGTTGGTCATCATTCGATTCCGAATAACGCTTAGTAAAACTAAGTGTTTATTTATCACATTCTAAAAATCATTACATCGATATAAATACTGAGAGTATATTTTTCACATTACAAAAGTTAGGTACATTTTTCACATTACAAAAGTTAGGTACATTTTTCACATTACAAAAGTTAGGTACATTTTTCACATTACAAAAGTTAGGTACATTTTTCACATTACAAAAGTTAGGTACATTTTTCACATTATAAAAGTTAGGTACATTTTTCACATTACAAAAGTTAGGTACATTTTTCACATTACAAAAGTTAGGTACATTGACAAAGTAATTGTGAGTGTTATTTGTCGCTTTCTAAAAATCACATTGATCAAGTAATGCTGAGTGTTTATAATTTATTTAACTATTGCGTACTTTCGAGTTAACAATTTAATAAACAAAAACTTACTTTTGCAAAATACTAACGCTATTATTTAGAAAGCCATTCTTTATATGGGGAGGAGAGTGTACATGTTTATATTTATTCTGTATTTTCATCTAACAATTTAACGCAAAAAAACTTACTTATTCTTTTGCTTGAGATAGCAAATGATGCATAGACATAAAAAAATTCCTCTATCCAAAGAACAGCAGACATGCTCAAACCCAACTTCATTTTTCTCATTGTTTTATACGGTCCCGAGCAACGGCGGGTAGCCCTGATATTTTAATGATAAAATTATAAAATTACCATGTTTGTTTAATTATTCATAGCACATCATATCATTGTATACGGCATAATCACGTTGACACACCGGTTCCTGCTGGATCACTGAAGTTAAGCAATGATGAATCTGTTCAGTACTTAATGGGTGACAATTTGGGACTTCCAGGTGCTGTATGTGCTCTCCGCTTATCTCGTCATTGATTCCAGTTGTCCTAGACTTCACAAACAGTGCCGATTCAGGAGAGGTGTGGTGTTGATTGCGCAACCTTTGCCTTATAATTACTCGCGCAGTTGCCCCTGCAAGGAATATCTTTTGTCTTTCGAGACTGAACGGAGGCATCGTCATAATAATATCATTTTATAGAGATCAAACTATGCATTTTTACTCTGTACATACAGTATAAAGTATAGATAATTATTAACACCTATGAAATATATATTTGCAAACAGAATATTAATCATATATTCATATTAGTTAAAAAACAAAATACAGATTTAAAAGAATAAATTCTAGACAACTAAGCACACTACGGAAATACTTCTTTTCGATTGATAAATTATTGCTGGGCATTCTGTTTAGAAAATTTAATAAGTTGCTCTAATTATCGCCCTTGAATAGACTTCTCAAACTGTCGGTATCAGATTATTATTATTATTATTATTATTATTATTAGTTTTATTCTTAATTATAGATCCAGATATCACCTCTCCAAGCGTGTGTTTAAGTAAGATAAAATAAAGATATCAGAAAACGACAAAGGAAATGCAGAAATCGTAGAGCACGCATAATTTAGAAAATTTAATTCGTTACCGAAAATAATGAGTGCCATATTCTCTTTCTTCTATGGTTGGTCTTATTAAATTTATTGGAAATTCCGAGGATCAAGATTTCATTTTTTATTGATCGAATCTCGAGAAAATGTGTCAAAATGAAAACCATCATTAGCGACTTACAAAGATGGAGGAGAAATTAAAACAATTGGAACAATAGAATCATAGTTAAATGTCATTCGTTATCATTAATGAGTAGGGATATGACAAGAGAATATTCTTATCATTGCTTTGACTCTCGAGTATATATTAGACACAGTTATTCAACCGAGAACCACATCATTCTATCTAAAACCATATAAGATATCAACTGATATATACTCGAGCGTAAAAATAATGAAGATAATATTCTCTTGTCATAGTGCTAGTAATGAGCACGTAGTTAATGGACGTAGTTTAGAAGTCGAATCGAATTGATAAAATTAGAGGGAATAGTCGATCGTCTAGAAAAACTAATTGTCATGAGTAACATTAACCAGACCGTGAGTTTAAACGAATTCAAATAAAAGCTTCATGTCATTTGCCCTTTATTGAGCTGTGAAGTCAGAGGGGGTGAAGGATGACTAGAGTTGTAATATCAAAAGTTCAGTTGATAAGAATCTCAGCTATCTGGATAAAGTATTGATGTCACATCTTGATAGGTCAGATCACTCACACCTGTCGTGACTCAGTAATTAATTGATTTTAAAATGTGTTAAGGAATGTCAAAACGTTGTGAAAATCATACTCAAGATATAAACAGTAGTCTGATGATTACAAATAATACAAATGCTGTTCTCATCTTGGGTTTTCACAATGTTTCAGTCGATCTAACCTCCGACCTCCTTCAGGTGTATCCTAGTGAACTCAGGAATTTAAACGGCATTTCGGGCGGAACATTTAATTTACTTCGCGGGAGTAGCATGCGCTTATTCCGTCAGCCATAACTGGATAGAGGTCCTAAGTCATTCGCAGTTGTTTTGTTTTAATTATTTTGTTTGGGGGTGTCGCAAACAATGAGGATTGAACTTTCAACTTTCAGGAGAATATCACTTTTTACAATTGATTTTTCCAAGTACTCTAACCACTGCGCCACGGGTTCTTGCGGTCCGATCAATTAAAATAATACGAATAAGCAATCCTTATCTAAAAAAATTCAGAAAACTCATGAGAAACGTAGTCCGATGAATTCAAATAGTCGTTTTTAGTCCAATGTGTACAAATTCGTGTCGAGACCCTATTTATATAATCATAATTTAACCATTTGATCTATCGTTTTCAATCCTCTCAAAAGTATTGTTTAATGCAAATTGTCGATCTAATTAAGGCTTGTTCTCGTGCTTTCTCTAAAGAAACAGTGGTGCGTTAGTATACAAGATATAATAAGAAATAAACTAAATTCTATTTCTGTAATGATGGATTTATTGAAATTCTATGACAAAATCGAAAAAGCTGTTCGAGGTATGGGACAAAAAAACATATAAATACTACCAGTAATGTAAAGTTCTATTAGCAATATAAAAGCTATGCTTTTAAAGTAGAAAATTTGCGCAATATTTGACACCATTTTACTTCTGATACTACTACTACTATTACTACTACGAAAATAACGCTACTAGTAGACGTGCTTATAATACATATGTTATAACTATTAATACTATCATTCGTACTACTGTAGTTTGGGCTCTGGATTCAAGAAGATATAGACGATGTTCTGTCACGTTTGTATTAACATACTAACAAGTAGATGTAATGTATACCTGGCAAAAAATATATGCATTTTTATGGAAATCGTGCCGGACAAAAAATGAAGTCACCTTATGTAAATATATACATATATATATATATATATATATATATATATATAAGTAAATATATGTGTGTGCGTGTGTGTGTGTGTGTGTGTGTACATGAATATATATTACTTCATGATTAAAGACTAGCCATAAAGTAAATATAAATCTAAATGCGCATATATATAAGTAAATGTATATCAAGGGTGAGTCATGGGAAACGGATGTTTTAGGACGCGTCTTGCTCTCCTTGAGTAAGGGGTAGAGAGTGAGGAATGTAGTTTTTAAACCTGCTTAAGATGCCGTTTTGTTTGTTTTCCTTGTTTATCTTTTACATTCAATTTTGTTTTAGTTATTGATTTTGAATTGATTTCCTTTTCAGTTCACTACTCTCATGCTAACGTGGAGTCGTGAACACCGTGTGTTTGCTTACGACATTTACGGTTTTTTTTGTTTTTTTACACAGTGGTCACCACTTATCAAGGCCCGGAAGCCACTCAGGGATAAGGTTTATTGCAAGTACGTACATTACGTTAGTGTAGAGATTTGATGAAGTGTTTACTTAAGGGGGTGGTTCATTAGGAATTTGTTAACGTTGGACTTGAACACATCCAAGTTGAAGTCAGGTGGGAAGCAGGCAGACGGAACAGAGTTCCACAGGCGTGCAGTTCTAAGAAAGAAGCTTTGTTCATGGAATCCGCGTTTTGATTTAGACACAGACAAAGAGTGGGGGAAATTTTTCAAAGTGGATTCGGCTAGACGGGTGTTTTTCGTGAAAGATTGGCGAGGGGGGACCAGAGATTGGAGTTCAGACGAGCACCTGCCATGGAAATAACGATAAAACAAGGATAGGCTCGCAATGTCTCTTCTGTGGGAGAGAGGTCGCAGGGTAGAGAAAAGGGCATACCCCACTAAGCCACGAAGAATATTTTGTACTCTGTCAAGGCAGGACAGGCTGTTTTAGAAGTTCCTACCCAGATATGACAGCAGTATTCCATCCTTGGACGTACTTGGCTTTTATATAGATAGAGAATTGCATCAGTAGTGAGATATATTCTGGAGCGGTAGAAGGATTCCACCATCTTTCCAGCGACCTTGGCAACAGACTTGATGTACGTGTTCCATTTCAGATCAGGAGTAAAGGTCAAACCCAGAAGCTTGTTAAAACACGGATCTTCTCTCAGACGAGAGCCATCCATCCCAATTGATGCCAGATGGGGATCAGAGCGTTGATGATGTAAGGATAGGAGTTTGGTTTTAGATGCATTAATGGTAACCAGCCACGTCTTCCCCCACTGAACCACGCGCTCGAGATCAGAGGAGAGAGAATCAGAGAGAACTTTGTCATTTACAGCCTTTGATGTGTTGCCATAGATGATCGTATCATCAGCATAGATGTCAACGAATGATTTAAGTATGTGTTTAGGGAGGTCATTGATGTAGATCAGGAAGAGAGTTGGGCCCAGGATTGACCCCTGAGAGACTCCAGCATTAATACTGCAGGCCTCTGATTTTTTTCCATCGACCACTACTCTTATGAGCCTATCGGAGAGAAATGATTTAATGATTGAGAAAACATTTCCAGTTATACCGTAGCTGGAAATCTTGTGAAGTAGACCCTTATGCCATACCTTGTCGAAGGCTTTTTATATGTCAAGAGAAATTGCCCTAGAAAGGAAGTCTTTGTCAAGAGATTCACTAATCCTGTGGGATATAACCGTCAGCACATCTGTGGTAGATCTTGCAGAGCGGAAACCATATTGTGTGTCACTAAGAAGATTGTTTCTGCTGGGGTGGTTGACTATTTCTCTATTTAATATGGATTCCAGCAACTTACTCATAACACACAGGAGACTTATTGGTCTGTACTGAGAGGGAGATGACTTATCACATGAATTCTTAAATACAGGGCAAACTGATGAGGTCTTCCAGGGAGTCGGAAAGCACTTCTCCTTAAGGAAGCGCTTAAACAGTTTCGTAAGTATGGGAGCAAGTTCTGGTTGAAGCTTTTTTAACACTATAATTGGGATGCCGTCAGGGCCAGTTGCTTTACTGGAATCAAGGTTCTTGATTAGCTTGGCGACCTCATACACGGATATTTGTGTGTTACCTAGCGTGTTCTGTGTTATAGGAGGAAATATGGGGAGTTGATGGCCTTCGTGGCATAGGGTAGAATTAGCTGCAAAGTTCTTTGCAAATAGTTTGGCCTTGTCTGACGCTGACGAGATGGCTTCTGGTCCATTGATAATGGTTGGGATAGAACGCACACTTAAGATCCTATTTGTTATTTGCCAAAACTGGTGGGAACCAAGCCGCTGATCAGCTCTCTTGGATTTAACAGACTGGACATACAGCTCTCTTGCATTTTTTATTACTCTTTTACAGTGGCTGCTGGCAGTCCTGAAAGCAGCTTTTGTCTCAGTGTATCTATTACGTTGGTAGCTATGGAAAAAGTTATTTCTGTGCGCGATAGCAGCAGCACATTCTGGGGAGAACCATGGCTGGCTGTTAGGTTTTTGTTGGAATTTTTTAGATGGTATGAATTGGTCTATGCCTACAATTAACCATTCGGTCAGATCTGATACTATAGAGGACACTTCCTTTTTAAACAGGAGTGCAGAGGTAAATCAGATATGAATGTACGGAAGCTATCCCAGTCAGCCTTAGAGTATCGGTATACAGTACGGTAGAGGGGTACGTCTGGGGACTTATTACATTTCGTTTTTATCTTAACTGATACAACAGAGTGGTCGGAGGACCCTAGAGGCGAATGAACGGTACATGAATATAGCTCAGGGCAAGTTGAGAGAAAAAGGTCTAGGAGGCTTGCATATTGACCGGGTGTATAGGGCACACGGGTGGGTTCGCGAACAATCTGAGTGATGTCATAAGCAATGGCAAAATCATGACAAAACCTCCCCTCATCGTCTGTCTTATTTGATTGGGTCAGCCATTCCACGTTATGGACGTTGAAGTCACCACATATGTTGATGTTAGCCGAGGGATGTGAAGACAGTATGTGGTCTATTTTCTCAGATATGGTCTTTAAGATAGTAACTCCGCTGTTGTGGGGCCGATAGAGGGCAAATATAAATGCAGTGGTGTTAGCAAGTGCAACCCGGAAGCACATATAGGGTAAATTAGGATCTTCTCTAGAGTTATCCCTGCCACACGGGAAGCCATCTTTAATGTAGGCACATATTCCATGCCCATGGCGATCTTGGGGATCAGATTTAGCTGTTAAATTAGAGTATCCGCTAATTATGAACTCATCTAGGGAAGTGGTCGGCCCTATTCCAGTTTCACTTAGAAATAATATGTTCGGTTTCGTCTCCTGTAATTGGGTTTCAACCTCTGGAAGGTTGGAACGTAGACCCCTGATGTTGGAGAAGGAGACCTGGTAGTTGGGGTCTACGTTGGAAGATGGGGTTCTAGGTTTATTAGAGTTTTTTTTCTGGAGATATTTCATGTTGCGGTTTTAGGATTTGTGGAACAGGTCGGCATATTTAGTTAGAGCAGTACAGAGAGGGAAAGGAAGAGAGAAAAAGACAGGATTTTTTTGTAGCACACGAAAAGGTAAAGCCGTAACAATTACCCACTAGTATGGCATCGAGAGGCCCCACCAGAGACTCCTGCATGGTCCAGATCCACTCACCAAATGGCAATACAGCAATCCCAGTACTTTGCGCCTGCTGATAGGACAGCCTCCTTAGTGGTTAATCCAAGGTTCGGGTCCCTGACTATCAGGCGGATAACGTCAGCCCAGACAAAACGTTTACCTCCAGCACTCTTACTAGTGACGTAAACATTGTGAATTAAAAACATCCGTTTCCTGTGACTCACGGTATGTATACATATATATATATATATATATATGTGTGTGTGTGTGTGTGTGTGTGTGTGTGTATTACAAAAAACTAACCAACAATAAGTGTTTCATTGATACATTTCGACCAAGAAATAAGCAATTCATTTTTTTTAGTCACAAACGCCGTTCATGAAATTTTAGGAGTGAATAGCAAGAGTTAAAAGGGTACACAAATGTTCCAAATCAACATGGGGGTTTTGTGAACTGAGAAAAATAAAAATGATATATAAATATCATTTTTATTCATTTCTAAGATGAGAACCAACCAGCCGACTAATTAAATTAAAAATTTAAAAAACTAAAAGATTTGCTCAACGAAATAAGAGACAATGCAATGAATGGTTAATATGCAGTAAGAGTAATGGTAATAGCATGGCATAGTAAAATCAAGTGCTAGAAACCAAGTTAAGAACCAGTCATTTTGAAAGGAATTCCGCAATATTTAAAAAATATATAATAATGAAAACACTTCATTTTGGAACTGTAATGGTTTTACTGGCGCTTTCCGATACGTTGATAAGCGATCACTGACTTCATTAGCTGATAGAACGTGGAAATTGAAAGATTATTGTATTCCATACTCAATAAAATGGAACGTATTAAAACACTGAACATCATATATGCCAAATTTCCTAAAATGTAACTTTTATACAACAAGACTATTGTGAATTCTACTAGCAATTATCTGTTTACCCGTAAGCGCCGGAATGCCAACCCAATAATCTTTAGGATGTAATTCATGCACCAGATTATTTGTGACAATATTCTGCCGAGCGACAGCGAGCAATCCATGTTCTTTTGGGGAATATATTGAGAAAAGTATGATCCTTAATACAAATTGTTGGTGACAAGTGGAGACAAAAGTCTGATCGTCTGTATCCAATTAAATAGAATGCTTCTTTTTTTTTTTTTTTAGAGCGGTTCCAAATTTTGTTTTCTCAACGGTAATTAAAAAAGGCATTTGTCGTGTTTATTTCGGTTGTAAGGGGCTTGTCATGCTTGAGAAAACCTAGAAAAAAAGTCGATTAGAAAAAATCCATTACGAGGAGAAAAGAAGATTATGAGGTAAAACAAACAGCTAATAAAATGGTTCTTTGTCAACAAAAACAAAAAAAGCGAAGAGAAATAAAGAGAGAGAGAGGGGGGGTTACAGAAAGAGAAGGTCTTAATATAAGGGGAGACAAAAGACACAAAAATAACAAAACAAGAAACAACATGGTTTCATAAGGAAAAGTTAATCATTAGGGTCGATGGTATCGAAGAAAACGGATCGGCCTTGGTCTTTCGTCTGAACCACCCATCCTGAGGACTTCGTGACAAACTGCATACCTAATGTATTTAATTGTATAATTAATTTTTGTTCATGAGAAAAAAATGATCACCGTTATTTTATTTATTCGTTGTTTGCCTGTGAGAATGTAGTTGCTTTCAGATTTCCAATACACCCTGACGGCGCCAGATTGAAGCAGATAAACACAGCAAGACAATCACATACTAAACCTGTTCTGAGGAAGGACACCCAACGGAAACCAAACTAGTGCGTGGCCGATCGAGTAAGACGTCTTCCACCCAGACTTAGGGTCGTGCACGTGTTGTGCGCTCAGAGTACCTAAGCGGTATATTCAAATGATTAGTGACAGACTGATCACTCTGGAAGAGTCCACCACCAAACAGACTTAAAAGTGTAGCCACCGGGACTTAGGGTCAGCGCCCAATGGTTTATGGGATACCCTGCCTTCTAGATTTACATTTATGGTCCTGTGACGAGCATGCACAAAAGCGCACAAAAAGTATGAGTTGTGTGTGCCTGCGTCGGGGAGCGAACCTGGGACCGTTACAAAGAACAATCGAAGAAAAATCAATAAGGAAACGTGTTATAGCGATCAAGAGTGGAAATAAATCAACTAAAGAAAGTAGGATGTATCGCCGTTTATAGTTGGTTGGTTGGTTGGTTGTTTTTGTTTTACGGCATATCCACCCTTTTCGGGTTATTTAATGCCGAATCCAAAGATTTTGAAGAAAAATTTTTAATAGAATATATGTGTTGTTTTCACGTCCGCTTCTATTTAACCCATAGTTGGGATCCTAACAGGTACTACCACTCCGGGTCAGAGTGGGCCTGGGAGCAATGGTAATTAAAGGGTGGCTCCACACTCCCCAAAGCCCGCAAGCTGGGGCATCACCACTGGATATAGTTTAAGGTCATATCCAGGACCGTCTCTCCCGTGGAAATAAATCAACTAAAGAAAGTAGGATGTATCGTCGTTTATAGATTCTAGAAAAATACTGGATAGTTTTAAGAGAGGAAAAGATGGATGCTGGGCTAACACATTTTGTTAATAATTAATGTTTCTGCCAGGAATAATTGTATTTAACTTACAACGAGTGTATCTACTTATTACTCGAATATTACATTATTCCGACAAACAATTTCTCCGGGCACAGCAGAAATTGACGATGAAGATGAGATTGGATTAAATGCCAAACCTCAAAATTAGAAAATTCACATGATGAAAATTTAAGAAAAACAAAACTGTGCCGGAGAAATTCTTTTCTACAGAAACAGAATTTTTTTTTTGTTCAATACTTTTTTTGTAAACATACGATAAAAAAGATTCTTTTTACCACAATATTGTTTTGTGAACACACACACACACACACACTCACACACACACACACACACATACACAAAAACACGAAAAAAAACACGGATCAAAAGAAAATTTTGTGCACAAACGAAATGTAAAAAAATGACATTATTATATATTATTTTGGAAAAATATTGCAAAACCAGCAAGAAGAATTATTCTAAGCTCAAAACATGTTAATTGAAAATTAAAAGACTCAATTTAACAAACAATTGATAGACACGCCGAAATGAAAATCTCTAGACACCATAACAAAAACAATAATGGATTTTTCATTCAATCCGAATTTAAAAGAGACATTTACCGCTTGGTATGGGTGATGGAAAGATAGGCTTCAACATGAATTCGCATCTATGGACGGAGCATGGAAGGTACATTTTATACTTCGTAAACTGGACACAGCAGAGCATGAAAGATATTCAAATTACATCCTTCATGCAAATCAACTGCATCGCTGATCGCAAAAGAGACAATCAAATAAAACAAGTATTCCATTAAATATTTTGCTGGACACATTTTAATTACCTGAAAGTGTTCAAACAGCATGCAGTAAACAAAGCAAATCTGAAAAAGGGCGCAATGAAAGTGCAAAGCAACTCCAACTCTACAAATAGATCCACATCAATCATCCTATAAGCACCATATTTCAAAGGAGAAATGTTATAGCGAGCAAAAGGGGAAATGACTTTAATAAAGATACAGCTAGTCCTCACTACACAGACAGATACATCGCGTGTGTAATTGTGATGCAAGGATATTGTAATCTCCAACCACACCTCTCCTGAATTGGCACTGTTTGATTTCAGTAGCAAGAACAAGTCCAGGACGACTGAAAACTATGCCGAGATAAGCAGAGAGCACATACAGCACCTGGAAGCCTAAAACACTCACCCATTTAGTACTGACCAGGTTTAACGTTGCTTAACTTCGGTGATCCAGCAGGAACGGGTGTGTCAACGTGATTATGCCGTACAGACACATGCATATAGTTATGTAAAGAATCAATGTTTCTGGCGTGAATAAATTGTATTTAACTTACAATGAACTTGCCTACTTACTCGAATATTCGATTTTTCCGACAAACTATTTCTCTGGACACAACAAAAATAAACGATTGAAGCAAGAAAATATCGAAAAAGAAGAAGAACCGAAATTGCTAACATTTGATGAATTTTGCCGGCTGTTTGAATGCTGATTTTTTTTTAACTGCTAAAGCAAACGACGGACGGTTAGAGAAAAATAGAACATTCGTTTGGTTCACTGTTTACGCTCAATTGTCTTCTAGGTGTCTTATTTTCAGTGTGTTTTTTATGGTTAAGTTTACTGTAAGGAATGTTTTCTTTTAAGAAACAAGTGGTACCGAAGTGGTATTTTTGTGGAGAGGGGGGATAGTAAAATAAAAAGCGTAATTATGGTCTCTCCAGAAGTAGGGGCAAATACTTTAGATGGGTTGGTGATTAAAAGGAAAATAGTGCATGGATTGACAGAGATGGTTCGGTTCATTAGGGGCAGGTCATACCCGAGCTGCGTAAACGGTACGCTGGCAGGCAATTTGACTACAAATCGAACCGGGATGTTTATTTTATTTATTTATTTATTTTTTTACATAGGCGTCACCACTTATCAAGGCTGATAGGCCACTCAAGGATAAGGGTTAAAGAGTGTACAGTAGTCAAAAGGACAATATAGTAATCGATAGTAATGGAAGTTCGGTAAATTTGTTAACTTAAGTTGAACGGCTCATCAGAAACTTGTTCCTGTTGGACTTGAAGACAACCATATTATAGACGGCTCGAAAGCAGGAAAACGGAAGACAATTCCACAGGCGTGCAGTTCTAAGAAAGAAGCTTTGATCATGGCATCTATGTTTAGGTTTAGGCACAGATAAAGAGTGGGGGGAATTATTGATAGTGTTTTCAGCTAGACGAGTGTTTCTTGTGAAAGTTTGGCGAGGGGGGACCATAGATTGAAGATCAGTCGAACACTTTCCATGAAAATAACTATAAAGCAGAGACAAACTCGCAACATCTCTTCTGTGAGATAGAGGTTGCAGCGAAGGGAAAAGGACATTTCCCACCAGGCCTCGAAGTCTATTTTGAATCCTATCAAGGCAGGACAAGTCATTTCTAGCAGCTCCTGCCCATGTATTTCAAATAAAGGTGGTTACAGCCTGGTTAAGAATATTTAGGGAAATAGCAGGGAAGAAGTCAGGGAGGATTGGCGAGTGAAGATTAATACTGGAACTAGAACAGAAAGTTGTTAGCAAAGGTTTTATTATCCCACTGAAAGGATATACAGGCTGATTTATCAATCAGGTGCAGTGATATAACGAGACGAAGGCAAGTTAGTTGCCCGTTAGAAATAACAGTAAACCGTCGGGTTAGATAGAAGGGCAGGTGAACATCGTGTTGTAAGGGGATCAAAGTGTTGTGTAGCGGGTTCAAGACATATAAAGGGGTACACAAAGTTAATATTTATAAAACATAGGGGATGCGAATTCATCACTGATGAAGGTGGATGAAGTTTTATATTATGGAAGGGGGGCATTTACATTTTATGGGAGGAGGGTGTTTTATATTAAGTTCTTTGACAAAAATGATCACAAAAAGAGCATTACATTTCAGTGTATGAATTAACAAAGACAAACATTTACAAAATACATACTGATGTTTATTCTCCCAGCTGGATGATTGATGATCAGGATTTCAATACCTTTATGATTTCGACAATGTTTTGTTTCCCTTTCTGGTCGCCTCCAAAAGGACTTCAGCTAACTCATCTCTCCACTCCGACTACGAACTTCTGACTGAACTGACTCTCTGAATATATTGTAAATATCTTTCTTTGTGATATCAAAGACGTGCTCCAACCACGTGAATGTTCTCACTTGCCTTCGGCCACACAAAGAAAATTCCTAAACTGTTTTTTGTTTCCGTTGTCCTTACTCTGACTTCTGGTTTATCATTATTTAGCCAGTTCTACTATAATGGACGATTCGCTTAGTTCCTGAAATTACAATATGTATTCATATTTAACTTTTTAATGCTCGGTAAGATTCTAGCCTTTTCCTTTCAACAAATATTATTTTCAAACTCATTTACTTTATTCCTGTACTTACGTTACAAAAAAGGTCTCACTTTGGATTTTAAAATAAAGCAGAAATTAGCTGTTGGAATTAACTTAGAGAAGAGATTAACAATTACGAATTATTTATTTATCTTCTTTTTCGAATGAAAAAAAGAAAAGGGAAATAAACGGAAGGGGAAAAAGCGACAGTGTGTATTTCTATGATACAGCGAACAAGTTTTATGAAAGGAAAAAAATACAGAAAGTAAAAATTAGTAAAGAAGAGACGAATAAAGGAAAGAGTTAGCGACAGTTTACAGTTTTAAAAGAGAAAAATGTGTGATTTGTTTTTCATAAATGTCTGGGATAGAGTTGAAGTAAAAACGAAATGTGATTTTTTCGTATATTTTTTTTTAAATCAAAATGTATTGTTTACTGACACGTTACATATGTTGTTAAGAAAGAAAGAAAGAGAGAGAGAGAGAGAGAGAGAGAGGGAAAGTAATAAATAAGAGAGTTCATGAAGTTCTTAGCCATTTGTGGAAGGGCCGTGGTCGGTGGGCGTCCCGTATTGGCGTAGTGATGTGCAAAGAAAGTTATGTCTGAAGGCGTGAAGTTTAATAAAGAAAGTGCAATAAGCGTTGCATTAAAAGCCAGGATGTTGATTTGTTGACGTGCAACAAAGGGCATAAAAAATGTAATGGAAAATATGACAGTCGTGGATAATTGGCAATACAAAATGGAAGGCTGAAAATCGTAGATTATATTCTCCGTAGAATCGTCAAGATTGACTGTTTGTGTCACTATGAGATGCAAAGAATAAATGCACATGTAAATGCAACTATTTAAAATATGTAATGCAGTGGAAACCCTGTAGATTGTCACTAGGGAAAAATCTTTAAACGTAAATTTCGGTGAAAAGAAAAGGAGAATAATAATGCAATTAGGTATATAATTCCCACTGATTCTTACAGAAAAAGAAATCGATGGTACTGATAGTATCCTTACTTATTTTTGTAAAAGAGATAAAAAGCCTGTCGCCGAGATAATTTGAGAAATGATTAGTTGTGAAGAGAGAAAGAACATTAGAATGAAGAAAGGTATATAAATTACATCGATTCTTAGAGAAAATTCAACCGATAGTATTGATACTATCCTGATTTTTTTAAGAGATAGAAATATTTCCGGCGAAATAATTTCAAAATGAAGTGATGAGTTGTTGTGATTACTTTGTCTAGAAGTGTAAGCCATGTTTAGTTTCAGACTAGTTTCCGGTGGTTCGTTGTTTTACACAAGTCCTGGGAGTTGACTGTGCATTTATTTGCTTTCCCACTGATCAAATTAGGCACAAGGCCGTTTTTTTCATGTGGAGAGTGAAGGAGAAATGGGGATCAGCTCCCCGGGGAGTAGAGGAGCTGGATAGTGACAATTGGTATGAAGGGTTTCCCCTACAGTGACTAATAAATGATTGCCACAAGGGTAATAGTCTTATATGTGGGGTTGCCCCCATATATGGTTTTTGAAATCCATTCCCAGCCCCCGCATGCACCGGGTGAAACTGTCCTGGGAGTTTACTGGTTTGCAGTAGACAGTTCTCGAGTTGGAATCCACAGAGGAAAAAGATTCTTCCGTGTTGAGACAGAAAAAAAACATATGCTAAATTGCTACAGAAAGGTTTAATATTTATGGAGCAATTCTGGGTTCTGATTGGTTGGTAGCAGAACGTGAACTAATTCGATTCGTCAGTTCCTAGCAGCATCGTTTAGCGGCTTTGGCTGCAGGGAGACAGGGTAGAAGTACTCGTCAAGGATCCGTTCTTGACACTCAGCCCGACAGGTGAGGGGCTGGGAACCATTTCAGCCCCTGTCGGACTGAGGTACACCGCTTAGGTACTACCTAGGAGGTCCACCCTCCCAGGCCTTGCCACCGGGCTTTCCGGTAGCAGTATCAGAATTTTCAGCCGAGTCGCCATAAGAAACATTTGTTTGAATAGACACCTATCCGTCTATCAGATTATAACAATATGAAAACGTAATTTAAACCCGTAAAGACCAAATTTTAATACCATAAAAGCTTTAATAGAGAAATAAACAATTTTATTTATTTTTCCTTGGATTTCTTCACTTAACATTTCACGGAATGTCGAACAAATAACACTAGTTGAATCTTACGATATTTATTTTAACTGGCAAAATATCACTTACCTGGTCCACATGAGTAGGATATGCTTTCTTTTAATCTTCCTGTATGAGAATTTATTCATATTTAGTATTATAATCCATGTATTTTTTAAATGGAAGGATTTTTCCAACACATATCACAACTCGTGTCTTTAAAGAAAGTTTAAAGAAACCGGATGTTAAGATTCTCACTTTGTAATCTACGGAAGCCTATAAGTGTAAAAAAACACTAATTCAGAAACCTTAGTAATCTCGATATGGGATTATATTCCTCCAAATTTTCCACTTTTAAAGGTTTTCGGGGGCGCTGAAAACGGAAATAACCATTTATATATACGGCAAACGAAACTAGTAGTTTCCAAGATAAGAAATTTTACAAATGGTCACAAAGTAGGGGTCACTTTTCTATAATGATGTGACGTCAAATGGGCACCCACTTTATGGCCACATTGCGAGTGGGCAATGAACAGATTTTGCCGTAATTTTAAAGGAATTTTCGAGGGTGGAGTTATTCTTCATATTGACCCTATATGAATAAAAGGTGGAATTCTTCATATTTACTCTATATGATTAAACAAACATTTAATGTAATAATAACAAACCAAAACACGTCTTCTTTATAATATAAGTTTTTTATTCCGTTTTGTATAAAATAAACGAAGGTTTATGTATATATCAAAAATATAAACAGAACACTTTAGGATTGACATTTCCTATTTACCAATGTAAGTAAGATTTTAATTAAATAATTTCTTATAAATTCTTCAAAGATGTGAGAAATTAAGCAGAAAGACAAAGAAATTCCATTTGAATTTATTGAAATAAAAAAGAAATTGAGTTTATTTTAAATTCAGGGGAAAAAATTAAGATAAGTTTGCAAATGTCTTTAAAACAAGAAAATAAATAAAATTTTCCAGCGTGTAAATCAGAATAAAAGTTTAAATAATTTTATTTAAAACAAAATAAGAAAATATAAATTCTCTTTAGACAGATTTAAATTTCAGAATAAAAGGTTTGGATTCAACAATAAAATAAGAAAATCTAAATTTCCTTGGACAGATTTATAAAACATGATAGAAAGTTTGCAATATATTTTTTTTTTTTTACAAGAAAATAAATTTTTCCAGCAGACATTTTGAATTCAGAATAAAAGGTTTGGATTCAATTTTTTTTAAACAATAAAATAAGAAAATCTAAATTTTCTTGGACAGATTTATAAAACATGATAGAAAGTTTGCAATAATTTTTTTGAACAAGAAAAACAAATACATTTTTCCAACAGACATGTTGAATTTGGAATAAAAGGTTTTAAATAATTTTTTGTGAACCAACAAAAGAAGAAAATCTTTATTTTCGTGGATAGATTTAAAACAGATAGATTTCTAACAGTATTTTGTCTAGTTTATTATTTATAATACCTTTTCCCAAACTTACCCTTTCCGAGAGAGAGTCGGGCACCATTTTGAATTTTCCAATACATCGGTAAACACTGCATGTTTTTCGAGCTGAATAAACATGTTACACTGAATAAAAACACAAAAAATATATCCAGTTAGGTAGAAAAATAACTTATCTTGCCTTTGATAACATTTATTTGTTCTATATTTGTTTTTTGACAACTTTTTCGAATCTATGTGTACAGTAATACAAACCCACTTTCATAGTTTATTTTGGAAGTATATTCAATAAAGAAAATAAACCCACTTTAAAAATAGAAATTACGAGTTTTTTATATTTTATTTGCAGTTTCGTGTTAGGAGTGTCAAAAATTCCTACAAAAATTCTGATACTGCTTATGCGTGCAAAACAAACCCACATTGCAACAACATGTGGGGTTGTTTTGCAACATTGTTGCATTAAATAAAGACACTAAAATATTATCCAGTTAGGTAGAAAAGTAACTTATCTTGCCTTTGATAACATTTATTTGCTATATTTTTGTTTTTAGACCACTTTCTTTTAAATCTATGTGTACAGACAGAGACAGTAATAATACAAACGTAGTAACTTTTACTTTATCGCCGAAACATTTTCGGCGATAAAATGTAGACATTACCTGAAAAATTAATGTTTTTTACTCAAATAAAGTTTAAAAAGTCAAAATAAAATTTAAATACAACTTTCTCGTCAGTTACAGAAAGTAAAAAAATACGTGTAGTAAAAAAAAAACTCACCATTATACCAATAAAATTCTTTAAAGACAAGTAAATAAGTCTGATTAAAAGAATGCTTATGGTTTTTCTGTCCGACTTATTAATACGAAAGGGAGATAACTTATCGTCCTTTTTTTAATGGTGGCGCGTTTGCGCTATCGTACATGAAAACTGGGATCTTTTATTTTTCGATTTACACGGATTACGGAATAACGAGCATATTAAATGTAATTTTTTTTAAATATCTTTAAGAAATACCTGATTTTTTTTATTTATTATACTATAAATCTGCATTATGGGGTATCGTCTTTTTTTGATATCGAAAAAAGGAAACCAGGAATTAAATATAAAAATATACACTGACCGAAAAATATTGACTGGAAAATTCTAAACAAAAATTAAGCTTCCACTTAAAAAAAAAAAAAAAAAAACACGTGGTTATCGAAAAACGAAGGATTTACATTTTGGACTTTACCGGTAAATTTACAGATAAGTGTTCTTTTTTTTTAATTTGAGTATTTTATTTATTGATGTTTTATCTTCAATGTATGATATATAAAACGTGTGAACCAAAATTAATTATTAAAATTCTCATAGAGGTTTCAAAATGGGGGAGGGAATTTATAAAACAATGTTTGTCTAAAATATTATATTCAGTTTATCGGAAAGAGCATAAAATTTTACATTCACCCTGAAAAAAACGTAAAAATTGAACGAATAGGAAAATTTTGATAGATTTTTAAAGTTTAAAAATTGAAAAATATTCATCTCATAAAAATCAATTGATTTCACTACGTAACAAAATGGCTGCCTGAGCGCAAGCACGCACTTTGTAAACACTGTTTTTTAAAATATGAAAAATAATATTTTTATTACTTTTAAACAACTTAAATAGTTTATTTTGGAAGTATATTCTATAGAGAAAATAAATAACCCACTTTAGAAAGAGAAATTACAGTTTTCTGTTAGGGGTGTCAAAAATTCCCCCTAAATTCTGATACACCTAGCTTTCCGGTGGGGCAAGTTTATTGCTTGTCGCATGAGGCGCCCCTACCGGGGAATGGCGACGGGAATGTCCAGGCAATTTTTGTTGAAGCGAGAGTGCCCTTTCTATGGGGGAGCTCTGCCCTTGTGCCACATTTTGCTGTGGATGGCAGCGAATAAATATCTACCCCATTACATTCCAAGAATATTGTAATGCTTTGGAAGCACTTAAACTATAAAATAGAAAATCATTTCGTCCGAGTATTTTATGAAAAAAACATAGGAATAGTGATTTAATTGAAAGTAATGTTAGGGGATTTAAACTGTCAAATAAAAAGTCGTTTGGTCGGATAATTTTATATCAAAATATGGAGAGAAGAATTGCCTTTAAAATTAAGATTGGGTTAGGAACAAAACGCCCCCACAGTACCAGAATTGGAAGGAAGCGAAAGTATAGACAATTTCAAGCAGTCCCCGGGGTGGGCAATGGTGCATTCGCTAGCTTCCTCATGTGTATGGAAGGGCCCTCATGCATGTGGGTGGCGTGGTGTATGTGGCGTGTGCCGCCTCTTGGTTGCTGCTAGGAAATGAAAAAAAAATGAAACAGAAGGAGAAAAGTATATAAATTACATTGATTGTGTTTTTTTTTTTAAGAAAAGGAAAAAATGGAAACTGATAGAAATTTTAATTTAGTTGTTGAGTTCAAGTTGTAAGTTATCAATAAAATAATTTAAATATAGGATAAATAAATAGTTCATTTTTTTAATTGGGATTGAGGGAGGTATACGATTGATAGCGATACTTAGAAAAGCGGAAGTGACGGTACTGACATTGTACCAACTTTTATAGTGCGTAGATAAAAGAAAAAAATATTATGTTCTCATTTTTTAAAAAATCTTTTTGATCGATCGCTCTACTGGAATGTATTGATGTTTTTAGCACATCCGTTGGATTTGAACCCGACGATACTGATGGTGATTTGAATTTATTTTCTTATAATAGATGGATAGGCTGTCATCGAAATAGTTTGGAGATAGGTAAATAACTATGGAAATTTGACTTGACTACAACATGTTTGGTTCGAATCATTGCAGTCACCTGAGTACCACATTTGCTCTGTTTTTGTTTTGCTTGATTTCGGACATCCAGAGGAAGATTAAGTAAGAATTTATTTTATAATAATTTGAAAAGAATACCCTGGTCTCTCTTAAAAGGAATAATTATAATATATAGATACTCAGTTAATTTGTTAAGCGCAAATACATTATTTAGGAGCAGAAACGTTATAGGCAGTTAATCACACAGGTGATCAGTGGGAGAATTTGTTTGGATCCCCTTGTGAAAATTGTGATGGAAGAGTTTGCTTCGATCGGCTGAGCCGGTGCACTGTGAAGATATTTGTGAGTGCGTGTGGTATACTTGGAGTATGGCTTCAACGCCCCCGGGGGATAGGGGGGCAGGCCATCCATGAAAATAGTTCGTCAATAATTTTTAAAATGTTAGGAATATTTTGTAGTAGAGGCGAATAAAGAATCTCTGATGTTATAATATATTGTTGTTACTGTGGTTCTAGGGATTTCTAACCATAAAGAAATTGAAATTGATGGGGGAATAACCATTTTTTTTCTTACAGCATGTCAACCCTTTTTTTTTCAGGTTGTTAAGTTTTTTTGGTAAATATTTCGTGCTGAAGATTTCTTTATATTAAAATATTTATGCGTTTAGTTTAATTGTTTAGTTTACGACATATCAACACTTTTCGTTTATTTAATAGAACATTTGATGATTTGGGTAATGGTTTTTATGTTTCAAGTTCTTTTTATGTCTCCAAATATTAAAGCAGATAAATAAACAAATAAATAATTCAATAATTTTTTATTTATATTTATTTATTTATTTATCTACCAGAATATTTTTTTTAACTGTGGATGGTACTTATTCCAAGGGTCTTTTCGGGTAATAACCCATCATCAGTGGGGAAACAAATCCTCTCTCTCTACGCTGTAAATTGTAAAGTGGCTGTTTTGTTTAGATTTTAAATCTAAACACTCAAAGATTAACAAAGATTAATTAATTCGTTACATGCTTAGGGGAAATAATTCTATTTTTTTTTTTTACTTTTCTATAGATTTTCAGAACAAGGGGACGTAATTCAAATTTTTGTGTAATATGGTTATAACTGGCTGTTGTTTTTTAAATGGTTTTGTAAAATTATGTGTTTTACTTTTTTGGCGTTTTAAATCCAAACGCTCAAAGCTTAATGAATTCAGTCATCTTCAGGGAAGTAATTCTATTTTTTACTTGTCTATAGATTTCTGATCAAAGGGAGGTAATTCATACTCCGTTTGTTATTTAAATGTTTTTATTTATCATTTATTTATTTATCTGCACATTCCTACATTGTAAGCCTTCATAGATACCTTTATTCTTTAACAATGCTTCAAGCAACCCACGCCATACTTATAAAATTATGATGTTTATTTCGTTGTTTTGTAAAAGAAAATTGTTGTTTTTGATTTTGGTTTTACAGAACATGCAAAGATAAATTTAAAAATGATTAAATCAATGTTTTGTGTAAGGAAGACGGTATCTTCAGACAGCCTTGATCTAGTACTACCAGAAATTCAGAAAGTAACTTAACACTGAATACTTAGTAAAATTTAGTTTTAAGCTACACTTTTCTGGGAGTTGAAGGTTTAATCCCAAGTGCGGGCGACACTCAAAATATAACGGCGAAATACTTAAAACTTCTACCAAGTTAGGGTTGACGGAACGAGAGCATACAACCTCTGTTGATTAAATAAAGGGCTGCGTTCGAAATTTCGTACCTGATCCCAAGTTTGACAGAAAGATTTACGAGTTCGATAAGATTAAGAAGTTCGAAGGTTACATCGACGGAAACGTTGTGAAAATAACACTGAAGATTTTAACAGTAGTCTGAAAATTTTAATAATACGAACATATCTGACATTTTTATTAATTTATGCACGTTTCTGTGTGCATTAATATGAATATTTGGCCCTGGATATGACCTAAAACTACACCCGGTGGTGAGGCCCCACCTTGCGGGCCTTGGGGAGTGTGGAACCACCCTTTAATTGCCATTGCTCCCAGGTCCACTCTGGCCCGGAGTGGTAGTACCTTTTAGGATCCCAACTATGGGTTAAATAGAATCCGACTTAAAAAAAAACAAAAAAAAAAAACAGACAAATATACTCCATTAAAAATCGTTTCTCAAAATAACTAGATTCGGCATTAAATAACCTGAAAAAGGTTGATATGCCGTAAAAAAAAGCAACCAACCAAATATGAATATTTCAGATCCGTTTTAGGGCGTAGTAAAAATAATACGTCTATTTTTTACATATTATATTCGACATCTCTTCGAAGGAACTCTGGTGTTGTTTTATTTTAACGCATGGTAACTGTTCGTTTCGTTTTTACTTCGAATATGCCATAAATTAGAATGAGTCATCGTGCAAATTTGTCGACTCTTTAAACAGTTTACAGTATCTAAATTTTGACGTTTCTAGATTTTTGGGATGAGGATTGGTTATTCATATTATTTTGATTCATCGGACTACTATTCTCAACTTAAGTGTGATTCTCACAACGTTTCGGTCAATGTAACCTCCGACCTTCTTCAGGTATATCTTGTCGAACTCGTGACTGTTTCTGTCGAATTTGGAAATTTGGACGGAATTTCGAGCGGAACCGTTTATTTACTTCACGGGGGTAGCATGCTCTTGTTCCATCAACCATGACAGGATAGAGGTCCTAAGTAATTGACGCAGTGGTTAGAGTACTTGGAAAAATCAATTATAAAAAGTGATATTCTCTTGGATGTTGAAGGTTCAATCCTCAGTATGGGCGACCGAAAAATACAATTGCGAATTACTTAGGACCTCTATCCAGTCATGGCTAACGGAACAAGAGCATGCTACCCCCGTGACAGAAACGTTGTGAAAATGACATTCAAGATGAGAGCAGTAGTCCGATGAATTAAAATAATACGAGTTCTAAAGTTATTCAGATTTTTTATTTTTAATATATTTCAAGACTAACCACATATTATGTCAAATGATTATCATTTTCGTATTACATTAATTTATAAGTCTGTAAATTTCAAGGATTTTAATTACGATTTTTTATTCCTGCTTTATGTATAATTTAAAAAAATTGAATTTCATTGATCAGACTACGATTTAATGAAAAAAAATTTCGCGATGTCATGACTGTAAATAGTTGTTATTTTCATCACCCTATAAATTTCTTATTATTTTTCTTAGTTTGAATTATTTTTTTATTATTTTAATTACTTTTGATATTAAAATCAAATCGGGTTGATTTGTCAATGATAACACTTTGGGAATTCAAATCATTAAATAGTTATATTTAATCCTTATATTAATCACTAACCGCTACTCACGAAGGTCTTAACAACCACATCCCATAACCTAAACACCCCAACAATCGGCCAAGAGCACCCCATCCCGCACACACCCTGCCCTCCTCTTTCACTTCCTCCTTCTCCCCTTCAATAGTTAACCCATATAAGCCAGCGAGCGACTCGCTTGACCTATATGGGCCAAGTCATTCCACTGGACAAGTAACTGGCATAAATAAATTAAAAAAATAAATGAATAATACATAGCAGCAGAAAAAAAGACAACGGAATAGATATAGAATATACGAAATAAAATAAAGATCATGCAAAAGCAACAAGGTATAAACTAGGGGAATATATATATATAAATGGAACAAAACAAACGAAAAATCTAAGAACTACAACAATATTATAATTACACGCTATACATATAAATACTCTCCTTCCATTTCTGCGAGATTTCACACAGCCATTTAATTCATTTTTTCACTCCATCATCCGGCATGCTTTGAATCGATCTGTCAGATCCACCATTTGAAAAGGGGAATTATTCCCGAAATGTAATGGATTTGTCACAGACAATGCAAATAAGACATATGTACTAAATACGATTGAATAATTATATATATATATATATATATATATATATATATATATATATATATACATATGTATGTACTTATTGATTTGTAAATCGCCACTTGTTTTCGTTTTCTCTCGTTAACACCGACTTTATCTCATTCATCGCATTGCGATAGCCTTCTAAATTTCTACTACATACCTATCTCATACAATACTTCAAGCAAACTAACTACATATCAATTCTCTCTCTCTCTTTCTCTCTCTCTCTCTCTCTATATATATATATATATATTATAAATTTAATATATATATATATATATATATATATATATATATATATACGTATTAAATGTTATAAAATATCAGTTCATTCATTTGTTTCATTTCACCCAAATTGAAGTTCTAGGAAATCAAACCCTCCTCCTACCTATGGCTAACACTTGATATTTATGTGAAATAAATAGATATTAAGGTGTCCCATTAAGTTCTCCTTTAAATGCCGAGTGTTGAGTTAGTAAAGAAGTTGAGAACATTATTTCCTTTTCCCCGATTGACCATTAACATATTAAAGTATACCTTTCTTGTGGTCTCTTGTTCGTACTGGATTCCAGGAAAAAATCATCTAGCCTGGTGGAGTATCCCTTCTTGTGTGTTTTATAGGTATGATAACTCGGAGAAAGTGCACTGTTCTTCGTAAAAGCCTGTATGCTTTGTCACCGTGGAGATCTTATTTCGACGGTGAATAATATGTTTACGACATCTCTTCGAAGCGTGATCTCAAAACAACCTCCTGCATTTTGACCCCCTCCCAAATCATTTGAAGACGAACTGCATACCTGATGTATGTGAAAACGGCGATATTTAATGAATAATAAAACCTTGCATGAGAATATATTTCCTTACAAATAAGAACTAACTATTAGATTGGTGCGTAAATAATGTCGTTTTTTCACTTGTAGTTGTTCAACTTCAAATAAAAAAACACATTATTTACGCATCAACCTAATAGTTACTTGTAGAGAAAGGTATCCTGATGGCAAGTTTTCCTGACAAACGCATGACCTTATGTGTGTGTATATGTTTGAAAGCCCAAATGCTATTCCAAATTACAAGGACTGACGTAACAATGGCTGTAACGAAGTCACGTTCTATCTTGACATGATGGTTTGATTGCCCGGTCATTTTCTCCTGTTCCAGCAGTCCAGTAGAAGCTTTGCTGATTCTCGCCTTTAGTACAGTCTGCAATTTTACGCGAATGATAGGCAAATTCGTAGACATCCTTGTGACAAGTCTCAATTATGGAAGAAATATTTTCTTGTTGGTTCAGGAGAATAGGTCTGTTTTGTTTGTGCTAATAATACGCCCAATTTGACGTTGCTTTGTGTAGTATTTTTTTATATGCATAATGGGAATTTAAATCTAAAAAAAAACATTCACGTGATTTTTTTGACATAAGCGAATTGGTGTAGTAATGTATTATACTTGTCCATGGACCCGACTTATACATATTCGACCAAGTCTGGTCATTCATAATGTGGGAAGCGCAGTTGTGAATGAAACTGAGTGCAATGTGACTAACATTTGTTGAACGTATCTTTCTGTATTTACCTTCTAAAAGCATCTGACGTGGACCAAACTCCCGTGAATCAGTAGGTTATAAGTTGTTGATTGGCTTTATTCTTTTTGGTCAGTGTTGGATTTTCTCCCTTCTAATTTTATAATGATAGAAACTAAATCAAGTGATTGTATGGATCTAGCACGCTTACTTTTTACACGTAATATAGTGATGTAACGGTTTGCACGTGCAATAAATAAACCTGTACTTAATTTGCTTATGTAACGACTATTACTTATGGTACTATTAATTGTACGGAATCATCTTGCTATTATTTTACATCACCGCACAGTGTCCAATAGTTCTTGGTTGCTGTTTTAATATAAGCACTCATAGCGCAGCTATATTTTCCCGCCATAAATTTAGGAAATAATGTAAACACGATAAAATAAACAGAATTAATAGGGTAACGAAAACAGACATTCTTGAGATACGGTCATTTACGCTGTGCGTGTAGTAATAAAAATACTATATCAAACACAAACGTGACAGATCAGGAAACATACATTAAGCTTAAGCGTTATAGACTTATTAATAATTATGCAAGTACAAAAGTATATATCAAAAGGTGATTTCAATTTAAGCCTGACAGACAAACCGGCGGAATATTTCAAACGTAAGCGTGAGAGGCGGATATAAAACTGTATTTTACGGTTGAGTTCACACACATAAAAGGAACTGACAGACCAACGAAAATGGTATTTAAATATACACGATAAATTGACCGGCAGGGGTTTTTATCGATACACAATGAGGCAGTCATTAATATTATTCACTCACTAGAAGTTCTCACACAGGCCGCCATCGAGGATCGCTAATCGGCAATGACCTCCTATGTTTTCTTAAGTCCGAGTGACAAAAAGTTTCCCCAGATTTCTAGTGCTATCCACCCATCTCGATAACTACTGGCGATGACTTTATGTTATCTTAACAGCCGCTAACCATTGATTTCTCGCTGGCATTGACAATTAGTACTTCTAAGAATTCCAGTGACAAAAGCCTTTCCAAGGCTTCAGTTTTCTCCGGACTATTCCAGTGGAGATGTCTTTCTTCGCCCCCTCTCGATCTTTCTCAACTGTTTTGTGTGGCTCCATCTGATTTCGAGGCCGCATTTTTAGAGGGTTGGGCATAGAATTTTGCGGTCTGTTTTTTTTGGGGGGGGGTGTATTTGGTTTTATTCCAACCGCGACATCATAGTTACTGGTAAGTTATTGCAGTTTATATTGTTGGTTTCCGCATTCAAGGGGTTTCCTTAAGATTCATTTGTTTTCATTACCCGTTATATCCTCTCACCCTTCCTTGTTATTGTAGTTTTTCTTATTCTTTTATTATTATTATTCACTCACTAGGAGTTTTCACATGGGCCATCATCAAATAATACACTTTAAAAACAATATGTGGTGTTCCCTGGAGTCTGAGTGACAACAATACTTCCCAGATTTCCAGTTCTCTCCACATCTTTCGATACCATTTTCAAAGTATTTTGCATTATCGCAACAACCGTTTACCATTGATTTCTTGTTGGTAGCAGCTATGGGTTCTCACTGGAATTTGAGTAGCAATCGGCTTCTCCAAGGCCCCAGTTCTCTTCTCACATCCCGTCGAGGTCTAGTTAGTGCTTTCTCTTCTTGGTATTTCCATGCTTCTTAACTCTTTGAATATTTGGTGCGGTGCCAGTCGTGCTGACGCCAACCTTTTTAGGGGGGGGGGGTGAAAGTGGAAAAGAAAAAGAGAAAAGAAAAGAGGGAAAGTAGTAGAGGATAAATGAATAGAGAGGGAAAATAGAAAAGGGAGGGGAAAGGGAATAGAGAGAGGGGAAAAAGGGGAAAGGAAAAGGGAGGAGCGAGGGGTGGAAGTGGGAATAGGCACTTTTCGTTTTGGGTGTACCAGTTCTCTTGGTTGAGCTTTTTTGTTTTATTTCTGTTGTAGTTCATATATGCCCGGATAGAATTTTCACACATATGGATTAGTTTCTGCATTCATGGGGTTTTTCTTAAGATTTCAGCTGTTTTCAACATCACTGTTCGTTGCATAATATCAGTCTTCCCATCGATTTTGATTTCTCTTAGTTTTTTTTCCAAGTTTTTTTTACTGTTCCTAGTTCTACTACAATTGTTGTTATTTTTTTTTCAGGTTCCATATTCTTTTAAGTTCTCTGGAAATTCTGCGTATTTGTCTGATTTTTTTTTTGTCTCTTAGATTTTCATCTTGTCGTTTACTAGTACATTAAATCTATAATTTGGCACTTTCTTTTCTTCTTGTTAATTATAAGGACATCCGATCTTTTTGCTTGGATGGGTACTTCTGTTTGTATCTCCATGTTCTAAGGGATTTTGTCGTTATTGTTTTCCTGTACTGTCTTTGTTTGTGTTTAAACCATTTATCAGCGTGTTCGAGGTGTAATTGTTGGTAGAATTCTCAGGGTACTTCCTCCCCGTGTAGTCGTGCCTGTCCTTATATTTTTTTGGGGCTAATTTGCTGCATTTACTTATGTGGTTTACTGTTTCGTCTCTCTATACGCAGAGCCTACATTTATTGTTTGCTTTTTCTTTTTGCTTTTGCTTTCATGTGGTTGGTTCTAATTACGTTGTTCTATGCAGCTGGCAGTAAGGATTCTGTTTCTCTATTCATGTGTTCTTTTCGTAACCACATCCATATGCTTTCATGCTTCTCTTCTATTGTTATTCTGATAACAGATTATTGCCCACGTAGTTCTTTTTCTTTCTACTTTTATTTTCTTGTCTTTTAGTTTCTGGTTTCATCGTTTCCTGCATCGTTGTTCTTTGTTGTGTCTCTCGCTGCAGTGATCAATTATTCAGTGTCCTGTCTTATTTACTTTTCCTAGTCTTTTTGTGCCTTCTATACAGTCTTCTATGTTTATAAGTTCATTTCACATAAAGTCGATCAGTATCGTCTTTCGGGTGTAATACATTGTGTATTGTCATTAATTTTCTCGTTCTTTGATCAAGGTGTTTAAGTTCTTCTTAAGCCCATCCTGCGAACAGTCCAGATATCTTATTAGCGTTACTGCTCATGTGTTTATTCCCTTTATTAAATTTCAAGTGTATAGCTTTGTTTCTAACAGTTTCCTCGTACTTCATATGTACTCTTTTCCAATCTTAGCTTTCGTTTCTATAGATTTAATTGTATCTGCTTCCACCACACCTAGATATTTGTAAATATCATTTTCACTGAGAACTCTCATCTCTTGGATGTTAAGTTCCATACCTTTTGATGTCTTCAGTTTTCCCTGCTTCATCTCTAATAACGCACTTGTCCATTTCTAATTTCATTCCAATGTTCTGGCTGAATATTCTGGTTGTTTTTCTCAATTTTTCCAGTTCCTTTTTGCTTTTAGCAGACAATTTCAGGTCATCCATATACATTAGGTGGTTTATTCTTTGGTCTGTGCTTGTAAATATGTATCCAGCATTACATATCCTCAATATGTAGTTCAGTGGCACCATGGCTATAATAAACAGTAGTGGTGATAGTGAATCTCATGAGAAAATGTCTCTCTGTAGTCTTATATCAGTTAGCTGATGCCCTCCAGCTGTTTGTTCCAATCTCCAGGTGTCCATTGCTTTCTTAATAATATTGATAATCTTGTCAGATATGTTTTTTCATTTTAAGGCATTCAGTTATGTGGGATTCTGTCGTAGGATTTCTTGTAATTAATCCATGCCATAGCTATGTTCTTTTTCCTGTTTATTACATTTCTCAGTATTTTTGTATCTTTCTATAATGTAATACATCCCTCATTTTCCTTAATATCATCCCTTATGTTCCTCAAACGGTAAGAGAGTAGTAACTCTGTTCACTCAGTTGGGCAGTTTAAATTTTTAACATAGCTGGTAAGCAGGTTATCAGTCTGTAATTGTTTTAAGTTGTGCCTTTTTTGCAGTGTTTTTTTTTTGTATAAACTTAGTTCTTCCTTTAATCATCCATTCATTGTGCTTCTGTTTTATAAATACATCTTTTCAAGCTTTACATCAATTTATGAATTGTTTTAAAAACAACATGTTTGTCTCGTAATTACCTGGGACTTTTCAATTTGCTATTTTCCTTAGTGTTATCGTGAGGTTTTTCTTTTTCATCAATTTCCTGCCGCTCATTTTTCATGTCTTTAAGTTTAAGTTTTGTTGCTGTGGTCTTGTGGCTGTCCTCATATTTATTTCCAGAAGTGTTTAGTTTCTCTTGAGTCTGGTTGCTGTGTTCTTGTAATCCCTCCGTCATGTTTTCATATCGTCTCTGTCTTCTCCCGTTTGCTTCTGTCTTTTGTTTTAGCTCTTCATGTTTCTTATTAAGTTTTTCTTTTTTTTTATGCGTTCTGTTACCTCTTTTACCACATTTTTTTTTTAAATTCTATTCATGGTTTTATTTTATTTTCTAAGTTAGCTGATTTGCCAGCCGCATTTCCTATTAAGGTTTGGGGGATCCTTTGCTTTGGCCAGGTTTTGTTTCTTGTTTTAACTTCATGCTTACTAATTTTACCCCTGCATGTATTAAATTGTTGAGGCATATGATTGTTTCTGTTAAGATAAATGAGAGGAATCTAAATACCTTTTGCGTTTCTAATTTTAATTTGTTCCTCGCTTCATACTTTAGAAATAATAGTTTTGTTTTATTCTCGTGCATAAGTCTTTTGATATTTTTTACTTCTCTTGCGTTTACATTCGTTTTCTTTAATGTGTTCAGCTTCGATGTTTAGGTTTTGGCAGTTTTCTAATTATGGTTGTTGATTTGGGGTTGTTTCTTTGTCTATTACACCGATTAATTTTTGTTGGATTTCTAGTAGTTCGAGCTCTGAAAGCCAGCCTTATTTAAGGATCTGTTTGGCTTGGCTTACAGTTTTTTGTTCAGTTTCCCGGCAGTCAGTAGACATGTCCTATATCTCTTACATTCGTTTTCGGAAGCCTCTATATTTTGGCGTCCTCCTGTATCATCATCATCATCATCATCATCATCATCATCATCATCATCAAATTGTCATACAATACTATTTGTAATCTTATCTAAGATCAACGGACATCTGGATAATATTTTTCAATTCTAAATAATAATTTCGATTCTATTTTCACAAAGTAGTCAGTTACTGTTTGAAACGTAGATAATGATCAGTAACGACCTTCGTCGTGATGTTTTAAATGTTTTCGTGCGTTTGCTTGTAAAAATAAAATAATAATAACTGGATAATTTATGCTTATCCTGGCTTTTTATCACTCCATTTTAAATGTTTTATTCCCCATTCATCAACAAAATTCGTCGCAATGGTACAATTCGTGGATATCTCACCGTCAATATTCTTAACTATATATCTCACTCATCCGATAATAAACAATTAAGCTTGATCCCCAATATAGACATTTCTCCAGTAGGGATCATATGAATTAGTGAATATATATATATATATATATATATATATATATATATATGTGTGTGTGTGTGTGTGTGTGTGTGTATGTATGTGTATATATATTAATTTATGTATATATAATATATATATATTACTTTTAAAATATAATTATCCACTGACACGTGTTTCGTCGTCCACGACTCATCAAAGTGGCTGAATCTAGCGAAATTCGAAACACATGGACGACGAAACACGTGTCAGTGGATAATTATATTTTTAAAATAATATATATGCCGCTCCCCATTAAAGGGAGTACCAGATTGGTCAATGGGAAAATTATTCCCAACAAGCATTTAGGTAAAAATGCACTTTCGTATAAATACTTGAATTCATTCAAGAAAGTATCGCTAACAAAAACAAGTAAAAACATATATATATATATTATGTATTTAGGCAACATGTTTTCATTTAGACCGACATTGTTGTTCTTTTTTGTAATTTCTTCAATTTTCGTATGATTGTTCTAATATCTTGGCAGAATTTGTGTAAGAAGTTCTATAGTCTATTTTTATTTGTTTTTTTCTCAAGTACTTTTAACTGATTTTGTTCAGTCATCTTCAGGCAGTTTTGATTACTGTTGTGTTTAAAATCTGGATGGTTTATATGCTTCAGTTCAAATTACATTGAAATTACTTCACATAGTCTCGCGTTAAGAATGTGGCTAAAATAATTGAACTATAGTTTAAAAGTGTGATTTACAAAATAGTATGGAAGTAACAGTTTTTTCGTATTCAATTAATTTATAAATGTACATTACTACATATATAGAGAGAGATGCACGTAACTATATGTGCACATATACACATATTGGATGGTTACAATGTTATTACTGTTTTCAAAATTTAAAATTTTTATTATTGGCTGTTTAGCTCTTATATGCAGTGCCTCCAGTGTTTTTAGTCTTTTCACGTTTGGATCGATATGAATGATTTTCGTGTTTTTTAACTAGGATTTTTCTAAATTGAGAAGGTGGGCAGCCATGTTGTTTTAAGCCTTGACAACTCGAGCTTCTTTCATTGGATTAATTCGATTATGTATTATCGACGGTTATCGAAGATTTTTCTGTATAAAACCTATCTAAGAACACTATCAGGCACACATAGTACAATCATGCAAAATTTCATAAAAATCGGCCCACCCGTTTTCGATTTTATCGAGAACGAAGTCGCACACACACACACACAAACACACGCAGACATACACACAGACACACACACAGACACACGCACACAAACACACACAGACATACAAACACTGACATACCTTTTATATAATTGTAGAGATATTTGCGCACGAGGGTAATTCCAAAAGTAAAGCCTCCTAATTTTTAACTCAAAAAGTTAAAGAGCTAAGAAGACGGGATTAATACTATAAAATGAGCTCCATAATGTATTTTCTACATAATCCCTACAATTTTCTACACAGCAGATAAGTTCAATCATCATAAAATCGCAATTTGCTTTACCTCTCGATCTATTCGGTCTAAAGGAAAATGTAAGGAATTACTTTGAAACGCTTTTCCTATATATATATATATATATATATATATATATATATATATATATATATATATATATATATATATATATATATATATATACTAGCAGGGTGTTTATTAAATGAATGCAAAAAATATGCAAATTAGATAGATCTTTAGCAGATAAATGCAATTCCACGACCTATATATGACAAAGTTGTATTTTCTTTTTCAAGGAATAGAAAAAAAGGGTTTTTTAATATGAATACCAATACACAAAAACACAAATTATCGGAGTATATATAGATATATATATATATATATATATATATATATATATATATATATGCATGTATGTGTATGTATATATATATATGTATTTATATATACTTAACTTGAAGATACCAAACGAGAATCTGTTCTTCACAAACAGCCGAACAGAATCTGTAGCATTTCAATAGCCTTTTATCCATTTATCTGAGGTTCAGCCGTCCAGATATTGCTTCATTTCTATAAAGAGAGTTAGTTGATTGCTAGCTACCTGAGATGCCTTCATCAGGAAAATGCCAATAAGATGGCCTAGGCAATTTTAACAGGTGGTATTATACTTACTGAAAAGAAGCAGGCTTCGAAAAACCTGGCATTAAAAGCTCCCATAACCCCGGCACAATGTATTGTATTCCCTTCTTTCAAATTTTCAATAAATCTCTGTACATCAGTATATATTTTTATATAATCAATATATCGTTGTCTTGAAGTTATACAAACACACATACACACACGCATATATATATATATATATATATATATATATATATATATATATGTGTGTATATGTGTGTGTGAGTGTTAGGAAAATATTAAAACATTATAAAAGTTAAGGTTGTGTATTTCATGATAGACGCGTTGATTAGATTTAAAAATAATTACGTATGAGAGATATGTTTGAAAGCCAAATTACAACACAATATTATAAAAAATAAGCAAATATCTTTGATTAAAATTAATATGTCGGAGTTATTATATATACATTTTTTTATTTCTTGCTATATTGTTAAGATAATGAAAAAAAATCAGTTTTTAAAAGTCTGTGTGTTGTCTTTGTGCGGTGGTTTTTGAAATGCCGGAAGAATGCGTATTTTATTTTAAAACTCAACCAACGCATTTATCACGGAATTACCAACTCTGACTTTAATATTGCGTAGCCAAAACATTCTTCCGGCATTTCAAAATACCACCGCTTACAGACAACACGCGAACTTTTTATTAACAGTTTTTTTTTCTCCAACTTAACATCATGGCAAGAAAAAAGAAATTATGTATAAAATTCTGAGAAAGGAGTATAACTCCGAAATAATTATTTAAAACAAATAAATATTTGTTTATTTTTATCATTATGCGTTGGAATTTGGTATTCTAACGTATCTCATATGTCTCTTATTTTATTTATTATAAAATATTATTTTTTAAATACTATATATTGAACATATACCATAAAATTTAAGCCAAAATACGCTAAAATTACGCATACTATCTAGGTAAAAACGCCATCCACAATAATGGCTTGCATTGCTAACAAAAAAAAAATCAGCTCTGTCTTCTGCATTCTTCGTAAACGAAGTACCATTCTAATATTAATGTATGGTCTCCAAGGTATTTGCATACTAGGAACATTTTACCACTGAAAATTTACAAAATACAAACGGAACCCAACAATATATATCCACAGCATTCTCTAAATTCAGTAACGAGGAAAACAGTACAACTACTGAAAACAATATTAGCTGAGAAAAGCAAATATTCTTTGAAATTTAAAGGATTTAGTAGAATTAGCTAAAATTATAAAATTTAAATATATTTGATTTATTTGTATTATTATTCGACAGAAAGATTCCCGAGTTAGACAGAAACATTCACGAGTTCGGTAAGATACACCTGAAGAATGTCGGAGGTTATATCGACCGCAATGTTGTGAAAATCACACTCAAGATGAAAACGGTAGTCCGATGAATAATAATATAAATAACTAATCATCATCTCAAAAATTCAGAAACGTCATATTTGATTTAATTAAACTTGACTTTTCTACATTTAGTATCTAAGTTAATGCAGAGTTTATTTAAGTTTAGTTGACGTTTATCATACATTTAGTTTTATCTTTTAGGGGCATATTTTTGGGGTGTTACGCTCTATGATTGTCATTGCGTGTACTTCCTTTGGTTTGCAATTTAATAACGAGTGGGGAAACTGTATCCGGTGACGAGGCTCTATTTTGAATGCTTATCGAATGGCGACATTCCCTTCGTGTTGGTATGGTCGTAGATCAGGATTGGCCTGTCGAAGTATAATCCATAACTTAAGGATATCTCTCGAAGTATAATCTAGAACTTAAGTTGTATCTATCGTTTACGAATAGTTTACTAAAAATATAAGTGTACTAATTTGTACGTCCATATTTTAAGTAAATTTTGTTTAAACGATAGATATTTTTTTTGTATATATTAACTTGTATATATTGGAAGAAATTGGCAACTAACACATATATATAAAACGCATTTATAGAGAGTCCGACACTGAATCGCCTAAAAAAATGATTGATATTATATAAAAATAATACGACCCACTAATTATTTTGGCTTTCTAATGAAACCACACGTGACTTTAAATGATATGACAACCCTTATATAAATACCCCAGATAACATCTTAATTCCCATAATTCTCACAAAAGACTCTCGTCTAACTACAACCGTTATCAACAATTCATCACACTTTCTATCTGTGCCTAAATCTAATTCAATTTCCGTGAACAAAGCTTCTTTTTTTAGAACTGCCCCCTGTGGAACTCTGTTCCGCCGGCTTGCTTTCCAACTCACTACAATATAGTGACCTTCATGTCTAATGTAAACAATTTTGTGTTGATCCGTCCTTTAAAATAATCAATTTGGAGCCGATTTTTATGACTAGCTTTTATTACGCTGTTATCCCGGTGATCGTCGTGCACTTATTAACCCTCATCCTCAACTGAATTTCGAATAATGGCGATTCTTCATGTAAAAAAAAAAGTAACGATTTTTTTTTACAGAAATCTTTTTTTTTACAGAAATCTTGCATTGCATGAATCAAACAGAATCACACACATTAAGTCCACACTTCCAAGACATGATTACAAAATTATTTATCGTAAATCTAATTGTTTTGTTTTATTTGAATATTTTAAACAGTTTTTACTGTTTATTCGCCTCAAATAAGTCGTAAGAGGCTACTACAGATTTGCAGGGATACTATGCACGGAGTTGGACAGAGAGATATCTGTTCACATTATATTTGCACTTCTGCATGTCAGTAAAGTAAGGAAAGCAGGGGCCTCGGATGAAATAAAGTCTAGCAGTTCGATGGAAGAAGCTATTTAAGTACAAGGGTGTAAGGCTTCTAGGGATCTAAACAGTAATGGGTGCTACTCTGCGAGTATGTAGTGGTTATTTACGTTGTGGGTGTACTAGTCCGCCCGATCACTTGCCATTAAAGTACTTATAGAACAGATACAGGGATGCTGCCTTTCGGCAATGGGGCAGAAGTTGGAGTGTTGCTGACACTACGGGACCTATTAGGCTGGCGACTCTTTTTAGAATCCTACCTAGGAACGAGAGACTAGTTACCGATGCACCAGTCCAGATATGACAACAAACATTCATTCATGGGCGAATAATGGTCTTGTAGATATACGGGATACTCTCAGGTGTGAGTAGTCTTTTAGCACGGTATAAAAAGAGAGTCCACCTTTTTCGCAGCAGCCTTGGCAATTACCTTAATATATTTTTTCTAATTTTGTTTGTGAACATTAAACATAGTAGCTTGAGAGAAGTACTTTCAGGTAGATCATTTGATCTAACGCTGGAATTCGACCTCATACATCATTCAAATGTTTAACTATCATAAAAGAAATGAAAATTGTTTGTAGAAATATAACACTACAAGAATCAAACAAAACTCTTCCCGCTTTAATTCTACACTTTGAAAACATTTTTTCCCCAAAATAATTATCGTAAATATAACATAAATATAAATATAAGTTTCTTAGATTATTTGGATTATTGAATTACTTAACTCAACTTTAAAAAAGGCTCTCAGTCTTCGACTGACTATGGCTACCCACGGTAGGGGCGCCTGAACGTGAAATGTCTGTGGCAGGAGGTGCGCAATCTCTAACAATACATCTCCTGGGTCGACATTGTTAAATACTAGTGGCAAGTGGAAGGTATTTTCAGGGCGCATGGAGACAAATGCTGAGATAAACGAAGAGCACACACAGCACCTAGAATCCCCATATGGTCACCCATTTGGTACCTACCAGGCTCAACGTTGCTTAACTTCAGTGATGTGACGATTATGACTTTTCTTAACTATTATATAAAAAATAAATAACCTAATGCTATAATTCGATCTTAATAACTTAAATGCTTTCTTGTTTGTCAATGTTGATGGTTGGATGTTAAATTGCATTGATAATATAACGGTGGTCAGGAGTTGAAAATACGCTTACAGTAGCGATAGTATTACTACAAAAATCAGTCTATACAATCAGCACCGGAAAGACGATGTTGGAATCCGTTTCCTATTCGTTAACGAGCTTCCTGAGGAGACCAATTCTTATTACGCAACAGCGCACACTACGCAGATTTAAATTACATGTTTCCATGTCCACGAATATCGGCACATTATCGTTTACTCGCTAAAAAATATCGCCATACACTGCACTTTAGAACCAGTTAAGAATTTCTCTCCCCACTATGCGGCCTATAACTTCTAACCTTAATCGCAACCTTACGTTTTCCTCCAGGGTGAACCTAGGTCACTAATGGGTTGACGTCATGTGTTAATGCAATATCTGTAACTTTTTTGGTGACCATATACTGATACCGTTACCTTTGTATTAACTCTTTCCCATCATTCCATAGAATAGAAGAGAATTAAATGATATGGTTCAGAATTTATATTTATATATATATATATATATATATATATATATATATATATATATATATAAATCTCCTTGTTGATCCCCCGACAAAAGGAGGGTGGACTTGTAAATTCACCCTTGTCCGTTCGTCTGTCTGTACTTTTCTCAATAACTAAGCCTTGGAATTTTTTTTAATTTACACAAACATTAAACATGATATAAGCAAAAAAGTAACAGAACAGATTTTCCGGGAAAACTCCGGTTGCCTCTCTAGGGGTGCCTTTTGGCCTTAAATGGCTAAAATGGATACTTTGGTGTTTATTAAAAACATGATGCCTTGGATTTTTGTAAAACTTTCTGAAAAATTGTAACTTATTTCTATATGATTTTTTGTCTATAATTTGCGATAACTCTTGGGTGTGCCTCAGTGGGTCTTTTAGGGCTAAAAGAAACCCTCCATTGTTAGGACTATTTTTTATTTTATTTTCTGTGTATGTCTATTTAGCAGTGTTGCATGGTGCTGAACTCAAATTTAAATATGTTATGGCCTAGGGGACTTTGGGGGCTAAATAGCGGGGGACAAATGATGAACTTAGTCATTTATTTTTTTTTTTTTTGCATGGTACAGAACTCAAATTTACATATGTTAAGGCCTAAAACTGCACCATTTGTTCATTTTTACCATGGTTTGCCGTCCCCTAGAGACTTTTGGAGCTGAAGGGGTGGGGAAGTTATTTTTTATGCCTAGTTCACTGTGCACCCACGGAGGGGGCATGCATGCTTCACTTGTTTATTTTCTTTTTGCATTGGTCATTCTTAATGGTTTTAGTTTAGGGGGGATTTTGAAGTAGAAAAAACAGATTTTGGGTAATACTTACACGTGAAAGAGCAATATAAACCTTGGCACTTGTTCATTACTGCGAAGAGATTACATTGGAGAGTGCACAGCATGGGCCGAAAAATTTAATTTATTCATTAAAACCATTAAGTGTTTACTTTGCTACGATAACTGAAAATTTTGTAAAATAAAAAAATATAGTTTTTTCAAAATCCATACAAATCAATAAGAGATGTTCAAAAATATTTATGCGTGTTAAAAGTCACATATTGTAACAACTTTCATTCTTTCATTATGAACAATAAAGTTTAATAATTATTTATATTTTATTAGTTACGAATATATTAGAATTTTGACTTTAGTACGAAATAATTTCTATTTTTGGTTAAAAAATATATTTTGTGTTTATAATCTTATACTTATTTTTACGCGATAAATTTGCAAAAAAAAAGCTTACTTTAAATACACGCATATATTGTTAAATTCTTTGGGGATTTCATATTCAGTCTTGAAACTGCATTTGTTTGACCCTGCTGTGCGGTCTCCAAATTTCCAAAATAAACAAATAAAAAAGTGTCACTTTCGGAGTAGTGCACAATGTCAAAATCATATAGTTAACACAAAGACATAAGTTTTATATATGCGTTTAAAATGGAAATTTACGTATACAGAAACATACAACATGTTTATATTTTGTGACTGCTTGTGGAACAATGGATATTGATAAGCGGAGATATCAGCGAGTTATGAATCGATTATTAAAGAGCCGTGAATGATCAACGGGTTCGAAAAGTCGTAATCCAAACTTTCCCGCTCACACAAATATCACAAATATCATTTAATTAAAAGTTTTTAATAAAAATAATATTTATTTGATGCATGTGGTTTTCATTACAGAGAAGTTCGATCAGAAATGTTAAGAGATTTCAAATAGGTTTTGAGAAGGAAAAGACAAAGAGTTAATTAATTGTGTGTACGTGTGCGCATGAATATCAGAGTGTGTATGCTTGTGACTACGTTTGTGTGTTTGAGTAAATACAAGGTGCCTTAAAAAAGTTTCCAGACTTTTTTAGTATAGGCACTTTTCTTGATAGTACACACATGACACTCTAGCGCCCTTCGAAGTAATCTCCTTCGGATGCAATTCACTTGTATCGTTCCAACAACTTTTGGAAGACTCCAAGGAAGTTCTCTTGTGAGATCGTGTCAATGACCCTTCAATCTCCTCAATTTATCAAAAAGTCAGATACTAAGGTTTTCCTTGAAATTTTGAAATAATTAACAGGAAGTAAGGTCTGGACTATACGAGGGGTGAGGAACTGTCTTGATACTCATTAAAACCAACACAAAGTCAAGTATCTGCAGAATGTCTTCTTGGTTCCTCCTCTTCTCTTTTCTCTCTCCCAACAATCGAACACAGCATATAATAACAAAACTCTAAAGCATGTCTGACAGCACTGACTTCTGCCAACAGTCTGCCCCTCCTCTTAACAGCACAGGCTTTTTATATCACAAAATCGTTCACCTCTATTTGCATATTCTTCTAACTCACGTGATCACTACTCTATAAATAAGAGTCTTGACCGTTTCTTTTCTTTCTTTTTATTTATTTTCGGTGACCGACCCGCACGTGGTCTATCCAGGTAAGTCACGCATTTCTCCACACTCCCCCCTGATCTCATGATCACAAACAGGACATGCGGGCAATCGTCGTTGGCGGGTACTCCTTCGAAGAATTGGGGGCAGCACTTCCTCATTGCTGTTTTCTTCATTACCACCATCATTACTACCAGTCTGTTCCATTATCCCGTCTCGTGGTTCCATAGTCGGTGTCTCACAATCAGGGCAGGGGGGCAGTATCCGTCTTTGTCGGGTACTTCTCCGAAGAATCGGAGGCGTCATCTCCTCGGTATGCTCCATCATCCCTTCTCGCGGGGTTTCGCAATCACGGGGGGTGGGCAGTATTCGTCTCTGTCGAGTATTTCGATGAAGCATTACTTCCTTGTGTCCATCGCTCTCCTCACTATTGTCATCAGTATGTCCCATCATTCCCTCGTCTGGTTCTGTTGGTGGTGTTTCTATGCTCACCTGAAGGGGCAGTAAGTGATCAGGATCATCTCTGAACGGTGTGTGATCCTCCTCATCGTTCTCAGAATCAGAAGAGGTATAACAAGGGCGGATATCTTTTACGTGACGTGGTATGCCACCAATCAACATGGTCTGAGGACTTATGATTTTGTCTATTTTTCCCCGGAAAAATTTCGTAGTGCACCCAGCATTCGGGGGTTTTATCCAAACAAGGTCTCCCACCTGATATGGTGTATTGACAACACTCACCACTGATGGTATGGCATCACCTCCTTTCACACGCTTTTCATATTGGTAAATCCCATTGGCTGGTGCAGTTGCTGGTGTTGCATTGTCCTTGGGTGTTATATTATACCAGTACACAGCTTCTGGAATAGAGCACTGCGTCCTGGCTGCAATTCTTTTGATGGTGCGGTGACACCGTTCTGCTATACCATTACCCTCGGGATAATATGCACACCGATAATGCATTTTAATCCCCCATTCGTGCACGAATTTCTGAAATTCTTGACATCGAAATGTGGCGGCATTATCAGTCAGAATTTCAATCGGGGCACCACGTTAAAAAAAGACGGCTCTCAACTGTCGTATAATTCTGGCTGCATCCTGTCGTGTCAACAGGCGCCATATTGTGAAACGCGTCGGGCCACAATCCGTCATGGTCAAAAAATGTTTGTCCCCATAATGTGTTATGTCCATCCCTACTCGCTGCCAGTTGCCCTCCACCTCGAGCTTTCTTTTTTGCCATTGGGATGGTGCCGGATCAATTCTCTGACACTCTTCACACGAACGTATGGCTGCTTTCACTGATGCTTTTGTAGTTGCAGGGCATACTCTTCGGACAAAATATGCAGTCCTCTGAATTCCAGGATGTCCAATCTGCTGGTGTATCATACGGATCTGGTCAGGTGTTAATTGATCCGTTACAGTCGCGCATGTTTGTTGTTGAAGATCGGATCCCTGCCTCATTGCATCGATCCACCTCTTTGGTACTCGAGTCAAGCTATCAGCCAAATTCTGCATCGACGAGACTAACGTAATGTCTACCTGCAAGCTGTATTCGTCAACTAGACGCTTAATTATTGCTAGTCTCCTTCGTACTTGCATTTCACTTGCAGCTCTAGTCTTAACTCGAGCCTTTCCAGTCAAGGTGTCGGTTAACCAATGGTAAACACACAATGAGTCAGTGTAGAGATGCACAACATTAGTCTGCCATTGCAATGCGAGATTAAGACCTTTTAACGTGGCATCAAGTTCTGCCAAATTTATATGTTGGGCATCATTTTTTGGACGAAGCCAGCATGCATCTTCCACAACAACACCTAGTTGCTCCAACACGACACCTGTAGCCAACGAACTTGCGTCAACCCATGCATTTAGTTCGTTTCCAGACACTTGCCACTCACCCCGGGCAGGGTCATTCCTATGCACTCTGGACAACATTTCAGCCATCATTTGTTGGAGAGAATCATCATCCGCAACATCGTCCCATCCTTTTGTTACTGTAGTCACTAGTCTTTTCACCACTCCTGTTGCCGATCGGAGCGATCCACAGACAGGTAGATGTCCTACCAATTTACCACAGATAGAAAACACAGTACGTCTTGTTAATACATTGGGTAACTTTGGAAGTGGGCTCCCTCGTTTACATCGCAATGTATTGCCCTCCTCCCAGACCTCGAGGCCTAGCACGGGCACTCCATCCTTTAGGCGCTTAGGGTCTTTGCTTATTAACCCAAACGCTTTCAGTTTTATTCGAACTGCATCCGCAGACATTATGTCCTCATTAACATAGATGTCATCTATGTAGGCTGAAGCAGCTTTTGCTGTGGTCTCATCCTGCATCAAAACAGTTTTAATAATGGTTGTCATAATCAAGGGTGCTACGTTTAGGCCAAAACCCAAACGTGTCAAACAATATAGTTTCCCCTTGAGTAGTACTGTCTGAAACGGCCATAATGACTCATGGACACGTATCTGCAGGTAGGCCCTCTTTAGATCCAGAAGTGCTACATTGCTCCCTTTTTGACGCCACTCTCTCAGTTTAGCAGCGCACACATCTGCGTTTCCGGTAAACGCATCAACATGCCGATTCAACTCTCGGTAATCCATTACGGGACGAATTTTTTCTTTGGTAGGTTGTTCAACAGCCATGAGCGGAATTAATCCCTTGGGTGGTCCCAGACGTTCCTGTGGGTATGGTATTAACCAACCGTTGTCAATCCACATGTGAAGTTCTTCTTCATATGCGGCCCTATTCTTGGTAGAAACTGCATACTCTGAAATCGTGTTGCACAGCCGATCTGGTTCCTGGCCCATGGCCCATTTCCACTTTGCAGTCCACACCCTTTCGTTGTCATCAAATGTAGCACAGAAGTCCTTTTCTTCAATCGGCATGGCTGCACAGACGTCTTTCCCTTCTCCAAGCCTGATACCTCTAGCTGCTGTGATTGTAACGCCTCCTAGTGCTTGTATTGCATCAATTCCAAGCAACATGTCGTAGCCAAGGGGTTTCTCCTGCATCACCAGAACGTCAACTTTAGCTGTGTCACCCTTCTCAGTACAGATTGTGACTGTCCCTTCACCACAACATACCCGTGATAAGCCATTGATGGTCATAACGCCGACTGGGTTCCTCCGCCACACCGGACAGCAATGGGCACTAACTATAGACCGGGAACACCCCGTGTCTATAAGTGCTGAACACTGCACATTATCAAGTTTAACGCTAATGACAGGCAATCCTGTGTTTATTGGTTGGCAGGGGGAAAGGGTAGCGATAGTACCTTGCCCCCAACTTCGTTTCCCGAACAGTTGCGAGATATGTGCCCAAACTTATTGCAGCGATAGCATTGCACTGGTCTCTTTGATTGTGGATATACACCTCTCCTATCACTCCGGCACTCTTTAGCAAAATGATTGGCCTCCCCACATTTATAGCACACTGGGGTGGCATGCTTATTACTATCTGGAAGAGAGTCCACATTGCCTCCATGTCGAAAACGAGCTGCTGCTGCAATTGGTTCCTGTTCCTTACAGATGTTTCGAGCTCGGGCCAATAACTCATCAGTTGACAATTCATCGATTCTTGATGATGCCCGCAACAGTTTACTGACCTCCTCGGGTAGGCCTACCAAAAAAGCACAGCTTAATATTTTATCGTTGACCCCACCAAACGGTACAGATAATTTTCGCAGGTCGGCTAGGTACACATCGACTGTTTCCTTGGGTTGAAGTGTCCGGCTCGTGAACTGTTGCCACGCAACAAATGGATCTGTACCAAACGCTGTATACAGGCTCTGCTTGATTTCATCCCAGTCTGGTTCATCCCCGAGTTGTTGGTAGACTGCATAGGCCCCTCCGGTTAGCCTCAAAGGGATAACTGTGGCTGGTTCTTTAATTTTGCACAGTTTACAGATTTTCTCTGCCTTTTCAATCCATTCGACGACAGCCGGTCCAGTGGTAGATCCGTCGAACTCGGGTATTAAGCGAATGTCGAATCTGTCCATTGTTAGTCACCGCACACCAAGCGCCGAAATAGCTTAAAACCAACACAAAGTCAAGTATCTGCAGAATGTCTTCTTGGTTCCTCCTCTTCTCTTTTCTCTCTCCCAACAATCGAACACAGCATATAATAACAAAACTCTAAAGCACGTCTGACAGCACTGACTTCTGCCAACAGTCTGTCCCTCCTCTTAACAGCACAGGCTTTTTATATCACAAAATCGTTCACCTCTATTTGCATATTCTTCTAACTCACGTGATCACTACTCTATAAATAAGAGTCTTGACCGTTTCTTTTCTTTCTTTTTATTTATTTTCGGTGACCGACCCGCACGTGGTCTATCCAGGTAAGTCACGCATTTCTCCACACTCATCTTAGTCAAATAGTCTAATCTTCTCTGAGCGCCCTTGGGACTAACTGCGAGCAAATCTTCCACATCTTCAGTTTCTCTCAAATATTTGTATGTACAGTTCCCACAGTTTAGACGAAACCAGCACTCTTCAAATCAGGTTAGTGTCATTTCAACCAGGACAATGCATGTCAAAAACTTCATCCTTTTCACAGACTGGATGAGCATCAAGGCAATCCATCGCCTTTCCTATAATCCAGACCTTGCTCCGTGACTGTTGGTTATTTACTAACCTCAAAGAAAACCTTAGAGACAATTGATGCGATGAAAGAGACTGCGACAAGGGGACTTCCTGAAAGTTGTTGAAACAGTACAACAAGTGCCTCGCAGTCGAAGGCGATTACTTTGAAGGGGATTAGAGTTTCATGTGTGTACTATCAATAAAATGACCGTACGAAAACAGTCTGGAGACTTATCTAAGGCACCTCGTAATCCAGAATAGTTAATATAAATGGTTTATAAATTTTACAACTATTTCAACTAAAGCACTTGCATTTAATGATCACATTTCCATCATTTCCATCATTTACTTTTATATGTATGTAGCGCGTAGCATATGATAGTATGTACAAAACATTCCTAAATTGTGAATCGATCAGACTTTCGACAACAGAGACTATTAATAGGTTGATTTGAGTTTTGTTATTTTGGTTTTTATGCATATATTTGTGCTGATGAATGTTCCCACTGGAATCAGGAATAAAATATTCTATGCAGAAGAATTACAGAAAAAAATATCACTACTCGGTCGAAACAATTTTACGTTTGTCTTATAAATACCACTGGGTTTTTTGCGATGAACGTAAAAGTAGTAGAGTTGTATATTATAAAATTATATTTGAGCTCTATTATTGTAATATCGAGCTATCTAAATTAACTTTATTTTATTGATAACTATATTTTCATACAAAATTAAAACTTTTATTCTATTGTGTATACACACACACATACACACATATATATATATATATATAACTACTTCATTTACTCACATAAAATTAATATACAAAAGACTAAATTTATGCGTAAACGTTAAGTATTTACTTCAAAAGTGCTCAATACGTAGGTAGAGCTAGTTAGTAATTTATAAAATATATATGGCGATTAAGCTACACTGAATATTCCGTTTCATCCACTCTAGGATTCTTCAGCTTAGTAGCTTAATCGCCATATATATTTTATAAATTACTATATATATATATATATATATATATATATATATATACATACATACATATAAATTCGTATTCCTGTCTGATTGTTCACAATTTGATTAATACATACAAAAGGTTCGTTAGTTTAGTATTCCATTTATTTCTATATATAGTATGATTCTTTAAAAAAATATACGATTAAGAGGGCACCGCTTTTGTTTATTATAATAAGGAAAATCAATTGTACTAAAACGCTGTATGTTAGTTTAAGTTTCTAGCGAGAGAGTTGTTTTAAATGTTTTATTAAAGATTGTTATTTCATCTACTCTAAATAACAATTATATTGATAATATATTTAATTAAATTTATTTTTAATTCCGACATCGATTTCTTTATGAAACGAGTAGTTATTTCCCCTAATGGGTTTTTTAGACGTTCCGAAGTTCGAAATATAAAAAAAACTCTTCCAAATAAATCAATTTGGTAATCGCAAGACGTTTCTAGCATGGAAAAATATTTTCGTATAAACAGAAAAATGTTTTACTTTATTTTTTAATATTCGATACTCTTGTATAATTTGAAATCTCGGAATTCCTGTCAAGCATGGATCGGGCGAGACCGGCAATTATCGGTTTAAGTCGAGCGTTGTAACAGACGTTTTAAAAATAAACAAACCGAGAAAAATACAAATGTAAATAATCAAAAATAACAAAAACCTACCTTTAAAGGACTGAAAATATTTTTATTTTATTTTATATATATATATATATATATATATATATATATATATATGTTTTTATTTTTGCAAAATATTTATCACCAAAAAGTTTGTTTTTTTTTCTTCAGAAAAGATGAAAGTTTTACTTTTTTCACCGTAAATTTTTAGATGCAAGTACAAGATGTTTTTTCCAAGGATTTTTGTTCAGTCAAGATTTTGGGGGTCTATATATATATATATATATATATATATATATATATATATATATATATATATATATATATATGTATGTATATATGTATATATATATATATTTACAGAAAATACGTAAAAACATGTTTACGAAAAGCGTAAATTGTTAGTTGAAAGTACAGGAAAAATTAGTTGTATTTTTTTTTCAAGAAAACTTAATATTTTTATCTTATTTTTTACGGCTGTTCATTGCTGGTAGAAGAACTTTCTCCAGATGAGGATATTTTTTTAGGAATCTTTTACTTCGGTCGACTGTTGAACGACCATCGACAGCAAAGAGGGGGGGAGATAGGGCAAAGGAAATGTGTAAGCGTGCTCCGATATAATACCGCATTCCCTTGGCATATTTTTAAGGGTAGCCATTTCGGACGCCCATAAATAAATGATTTTTATTATTGTTAGAATCTCACATGGTGGAGAGGGTATGACGTACTTCTTTGGGGGTGGGTCGATTACATTTACATGTTTTTATCTGTTCTTTTATTTTTTAAATTGTTGGGGGGGGGGGTCGACGTTACCCACGATGAAAATGATAAATATCCTAAGTATAGTAGGTGTGTTCAAAACGGAGCTTTATGTCGACCCCGGCAATGCCGGGTACCCATGTTAGTATATGTATATAAATTCGTATTCCTGTATGTTTGTTTGTTCACAATTTTATTAATATATACAAAAGATGCATTACTTTAATATTTAATTTATTTCTATATATAGTATGGTTCTTTCCAATTATACGATTAAGTGGTTACCTTATTTGCATATATATTAAGGAAAATCGATTATATTAATAGCTGTATGTTAGTTTAAGTTTCTAGCAAGAGAGTTATTTTAAGTGTTCGGCCTAAGATTGTTATTTTATCAATTTTAAATAATAATTATATTGATGATATGTTTTATTTATTTGGAATTATTATTTCTGGCATTATTTAAAAAAATGGGTAGAGTTATTTCCCTTGACGATTTTTTATATGTTCCGGAGTTCGAACGATTAAAAAAGAACTTCTTCTTCACATAAAATAATTTGCTAATCGCAATAAGTTTCTATCGACGTTGACCACGATGAAAATGATTAATATCCTTAGTATAGCAGGTTTGTTCCAAACGAAACTTCATTTCGACCCAGGTATCATGCTAGTATATATATATATATATATATATATATATATATATATATATATATATATATATATATATATATATATATATATGTCTTTCATCCATATAATAAATAAAGAGCCAGGTACGTCCAAGGATGGAATACTGTTGCCACATCTGGGCAGGAGCTGCTAGAAAGGACTTGTCCTGCCTTGATAGAGTTCAAAATAGACTTCGTAGCCTCGTAGGAGATGTCCTTTTCTCCTCCTTGCAACCTCTATCTCACAGAAGAGATGTTGCGAGTTTGTGTCTGATGTATCGTTATTTTCATGGAAAGTGTTCAACTGAGCTTCAATCTATGGTCCCCCCTCGCCAAACTTTCACAAGAAACACTCGTCTAGCTGTAAACACTATCAATAATTTCCCCCACTCTTTATCTGTGCCTAAACCTAAACGTAAATTCCATGAACAAAGCTTCTTTCTTAGAACTGCACGCCTGTGGAATTGTCTTCCGTTTTCCTGCTTTCCGGCTGACTACAATATGGTTGTGTTCAAGTCTAAAGTAAATAAGTTCTTGATGAGCCGTTCCATATAAGTTATCAAATTTACCAAATTTTCATTACTAATGATTACTTTATTGTCCAATTTCTACTGTACACTCTTTAACCCTTATCCTTGAGTGGCCTCTGGGCCTTGATAATGTGGTGATGTCTATGTAAAAAAAATATATAATAAATCTCTATTTCTATCTCATTAGCCCAAAGAAAAACTCTTTAATTAGTATTTTCACATAATAAGATATATAGGCTTAAACCATAATCAGTTAGCCATTAACTTTTAAATTAAAATTCGCTGAAACCCTCCATATGAAAGCATACACGAAAGCAAACTATTATAGTTTTGTTTACCTACATTACTTATATCTTAACTTGCTATATATATGATGGGTTGAAACATAATGGTTTAATTACATACTATGTAAGATTCACTGTGTATACTAACTTCTTTTGATTTTTCTTAAAGTGGATCACATATTGGATTTATGGATTGATAAAACACAACCATTTTCGTCCATGAAAATTAAACATGAAATAGCCTTCATAGCTTAAGTGAGAAATAACCTCCATAGCTTAAGTGAGAAATAGCCTTCATAGCTTAAGTGAGAAATAGCTGTCATAGCTTTAGTGAGAAATAGCTGTCATAGCTTAAGTGAGAAATAGCTGTCATAGCTTAAGTGAGAAATAGCTGTCATAGCTTTAGTGAGAAATAGCCTTCATAGCTTAAGTGAGAAATAGCTGTCATAGCTTAAGTGAGAAATAGCTGTCATAGCTTAAGTGAGAAATAGCTGTCATAGCTTTAGTGAGAAATAGCCTTCATAGCTTAAGTGAGAAATAGCCTTCATAGCTTAAGTGAGAAATAGCCTTCATAGCTTTAGTGAGAAATAGCTGTCATAGCTTAAGTGAAAAGACTTACTTTTATGTTTCATGGCGGCTGGTATCAGATATTCATATATGAAAATAAATAAAATGTAATAAAAACTAAATCAAAAATAAATTAAATAAATTAAATTTAAATAATATGTCTAAATAGATCAATTTAAAAAATTTAATTACAGCAAACAATGAAACTTATTAAAATGAATTTATTTAATTTAGTATGCAAATAAAATTATGCTTGAACGTAGATTGCTTTTAAATAAATATTATATATAGAAATCATGCTCATTGAAAATATGTAAACGGCCGATTTATGTATGAATATTTAATTGGGAATCAGTGTATAGTTTGTACATATTAATAAAATTATAAACAAACAAACATATAGGAATACGACTTTATTATAATAGATACTCCACGTACCGTAATGATTCTATTTGTTTAGGTTTTAATTACATTAAGACATTTTTCGTACTATTTGAACCGAAACAAAATGCACATTCAGTAAACCCGTTATGCAAATAACAATACACTTCATTTTTTTTACTTTTTAAATCACCTTTGCTATCAATACTATGTATTGTCTTCCAATTATTTTATTAATTCTAGAAAAGGTTTAATATTTCATGTTTTATGATATTTGTCAATTCATGTTTTATGATATTTTTTTCAAGTTTGTATTTTACCAACTGAACTTTTCTATTCTTTTATAAATACAGTGTTTCCTTCTTTTCTGAATAAACTTTTACATTCCAATTAAATTGTAGTACTTACCAACATAACAAACGCCCTCGTTTTTGTACCTTGTATAGGCATGCGCGACAACAAAACTTGGGTTTTTATAAGCGGAAGTCTCGAGGTTGTCAGGAATCTACAGGCGCATGCGCAAGAGAAGGGATTGAGATAGTGGTATAAAAGCAGGTCGAGTGAGAAGGTTGGGGTTGTTGTTGTCATTGGACGTTACAGTGACGCATGCGTTAGCAGGTGATTAAGAGGCGGTTTATTTTTGTGTGTCAAGTCGCGCACCTCGGTGAAGGTCATATAAATCGTTCACCTTGGTGAAGGTGAAGGTAATAAGCTATTTCGGCTATTTCATTTTTTCTCTTTTCCTGGACAACTATGGCTGGGGCAAAGTTTGATTTAAAACTGATACCCGAATTCGACGGATCCACTTCTGTTGTCGACTGGGTCGAAAGGGTTGAGCTGACCTGCAACCTCTGTGAAGTAAAGGGGGTGCATACCGTGATTCCCCTGTGATTGGCTGGAGTTTCCCTGAGTGTATATCAGCAACTTAGTGTCGTGGAGAAGGCTGATGTTACCTGTATAAAAAATGCTTTATACAAGGCATTTGCCAGGAATCCCTGGATCCATGGGCCTACAAAACATTTGCCTCTAGGAAGCTCATGCCAGGAGAAACCGTGCACGTCTTCTTCGCGGAGCTGAAGAAACTTGCAGTTCTATTTGGCAATGGAGTGTCAGAGCAAACACTGGCGTATGCGTTTGTGGCCGGCCTACCCACCCATGTTAAGCAACTGTTGAGGGCTTCCACCAGCGTATTTGTAACGCCCATGGAACATTTGTTAGAACCCGCTCGAGCCATTATCAAACAAGAGGAGGACCTGATGGAAACGGTTGTAATGATGGTGCAGGCAGCCAAGACTAATGCTGAAAAGAGTCCCAGTTTGAGACCCACGACCAATGGGAGATGTTTCTGCTGTGGCCAGCGAGGCCATATCGCAATAAATTGTACTAACAAGGGGCGGGGGCGCCCGCTCTGTTTCCAATGTGGTAGCTATGGACATTTATCCCAAAATTGTGCGGGAAATGCATCAGGGGGCAGGACGTCAGCGCCGCCCTGTTCCCGGGACAAGATTTAATTGAGGCGCAACTGACAATAAATGTGTACGTGGACCAAGTGCTTTGTTAAGCTCTTCTCGACTCCGGGTGCTCACACACCATCATGAGTGCCAAGTTGTGTCGAAACTGGACAAAGCAGAACATCAAAGTAACCACAATAGGTGGCAATACGCAAGCTTGCTGTGGAACCGGAACTGTCAAAGTCAACACAGACTCTGGTGTGGCCGCAAACATTAATGTGCTGGTGATGCGAGGGGATTTGCTGGGATTCGATGTACTATTGTGATATGATGCTATTAAAGCACTGGGGGAGTGGTTATCGGAAGAGATGGGACTGTGCGATTTTTGGAAACCCCAGTGTGTGCTGCAGTTCACATTGATTGGCCTGATTTTAAGGTGGACTACGATCCTCACCAAAAAGCATGGACTGCATCGTGGAAGTGCACAGAAGGAAGGGCGCCAACCGAACTCAAGAATAGCATTGCAGAGTACTCGATATCCGACGAGGCCCGTAATGATTACGAGAAGGAACTTGAGGCATGGATCCAGGATGGATGGCTGATCCCCTACCCCAACAAGCTGGGACCACCCAAGGGTCTGATTCCCTTAATGGCTGTAGTCCAGCATAACAAATCAAAAGTTCGTCCGGTGCTGGACTATCGTGAACTCAATAGATACATTGAGATGTACACTGCCGATGCTGACGTGTGCGCCAGCAAGCTGAGAGAATGGCGCCAGAAGGGCTCCAATGTGTCTATAGTAGACTCGCGGGGGCTTATTTGCAGGTGCGAGTGGATGAGACATTGTGGCCGTTCCAGACAGTGTGGTTCCGGGGTCAGAGATACTGCCTTACTCGGCTTGGCTTTGGGCTGAATGTGGCACCGCAAATCATGAAGACCATCGTAAATGCAGTGTTGTCCCAGGAAAAGACTACTGAGGACGCAACATCGGCCTATATTGATGATGTGTATGTCAATGAAGACGTACAATCTGCGTCGCACGTCAGAGAAAAGTTAGCTCAATTCGGGTTGGAGTGCAAGGATCCCGAACGTCTGAGGGATGGAGCACTGATATTAGGATTGGACGTTTGCGGGAAAGACGGTACCTTACGATGGAGGCGTGGCAGTGAGATTCCACCCGTCCCTGATGTTATTACGCGGCGGACTATTTTTTCCTTGTGTGGGAAACTTATTGGTCACTTACCAGCGTGTGGCTGGCTCCGAGCAGCTGTGAGCGTCATCAAACGCAGGGCAAATTTAGTAACTACAGGTTGGGATGATATATCTGATGATGCTCTTCTAACTCTGATGACGACAGAAACCATAGAAAGAGTTAACAAGGCGGATCCTGCCCGTGGAGAATGGTGTGTCGATGGGGACACTGTGAATGTGTGGGTTGACGCTAGTTCTTTGGCATTGGGAGTGTTATTGGAGCAACATGGAAATTTAATTGAAGACGCATGCTGGCTGCGACCCGTGAATGATGCTCAGCACATCAACCTGGCGGAACTGGATGCTGTTGTGAAGGGTTTAAATCTGGCACTGCAGTGGCAGTCGAAGAAGTTACACTTGTACACGGATTCTCTCTGCGTCTACCACTGGGTGTCGGACACTCTCTCGGGACGAACAAGAGTCCGTACTAAGGCAGCCAGTGAGATGTTAATCCGGCGGAGGCTAAACACGCTGAAGAGTCTGGTATCAGAATATGACCTGTCGGTGAGTGTAACGCTCGTGGCATCACACTGTAATCGTGCAGACCAACTAACCCGTGTGCCTCACAAATGGTATGAAGCTGTGAAGACAGGCGTGGAGTTCACTGCTCGATCTTGCGTAGTTGGCGCGATTAGCTCATGCCAACTACTAAGAATTCATGTGCGGAGTGGACATCCAGGTATCAAAAGAACTTTGTATTTTGCGAGGCGTGTAGACCCGGCAGTGAAAAGGGCGGATGTCAGACAGATCATCGGGCACTGTAAGGCATGCCAGTCTATCGATTGGAAGTTGAGCATGTGTGGCAACGATTAGCGATGGATATTACCCATTACAGTGGTAAGCCCTTTCTAACCCTTATCGACTGTGGACCAACTCGTTTTGCGGTCTGGCGGCAAATGACCAGGCAGGACTCAGCGAATGTTGTCCGCCAACTGTCATCTATCTTTTCTGAGCGAGGTGCGCCGGAAGAGATATTGACGGACAACGATGCTGCTTTTTGTAGCCACCAAGTTCGGCAGTTGTTGAATGAGTGGGGTGTCCGACTACGACTGTGATGTGCCCATGTGCCATCAGGGAATGGCATTGCTGAGAGGAGCCATCGCAGCATCAAGAGAATTGCTGCCAGAAAGCAATGCACCATTACGGAGGCCACGTATTGGTATAACGTCACACCAAAGGATGGGAAGGCACTAACAACAGCACCGGCCAATGCCATACACAAATACCGTGTTAGGATAAAGGGCATTGACACTGTCCAACCAATCGACGAGGAGAGTCATAACAAATACAAGGTAGGGGTTCCAGTTTAGGTTAGACCCCCTGGAAACCGGTGCACTACCAAGTTCAAGCGAGGGCGAATATCTGGAGTGGTCAGCCAGCAGTCGGTCCTTGTTGATGGAACCCCACGCCATGTGCGCGATCTTCGCCCGGCTAGTGAAGTACATCCCACAACTACAGAGAGCGACGAATCATCAGATGATGAGCTGCTGATGAGTGAGGTCACCGAGCAAGAGAGTGGTAGTTTTAGTTCGTCTGATCAGGCAGGATCAGAACCAGCACCAGAACCAGAACCTCACACAGAACCAGAACCAGAACCAGAACCTGAATCCGAGAGTGTAAATACCACCCTTCGCAGAAGCAACCGAACTAAGAGGCCACCCCCGGAGTGCACTCTATGTGATCATCAGATCAGGGGGGAGTGTAGTACTTACCAACACAACAAACGCCCTCGTGTTTGTACCTTGTATAGGCATGCGCGACAACAAAACTTGGGTTTTTATAAGCGGAAGTCTCGAGGTTGTCAGGAATCTACAAGCGCATGCGCAAGAGAAGGGATTGAGATATAGGTATAAAGGCAGGTCGAGTGAGAAGGTTGTTGTTGTTGTCATTGGACGTTACAGTGACGCATGCGTTAGCAGGTGATTAAGAGGCGGTTTATTTTTGTGTGTCAAGTCGCGCACCTCGGTGAAGGTCATATAAATCGTTCACCTCGGTGAAGGTGAAGGTAATATAAATAACATAAAGATAACATTTTTCTAATTGTGTCATACACTTTCTACGAGCTTCCATTTGTTTGTAACACATTAAAGCACATATAAATAAAAAAAAATATACATACAAATGTCCTCATTACGAGAAAGAACAATAACACTGCAAGTAGCGATTTAAAAACAAAATCAGCTGTTGACTGTTTGGTGGTATGCGTCTGTTCTTATCTGTTTAAGTTATTTAAATGCAGGCGAAACCATTTCGATGGTGATGTACTGTCAACAAACTGACAAAATGCACCATAAACTTCGACAACAATACCCAGAATAAACCAACAGAAAAAGCGCAATTCTTCTGCACTACCACACGTTGCTATGCTAAATCAATCTTCCAGATATTTAAGAAACGTTGCTACGAAACTCTGCCTCAGCCGCCATATTCTCCAGACCTCTCAGCTACCGACTACCACTTTTTCAAGGATCTCGACAACCTTCTGCATTTAAAATGCTTAAAACCCCTAGGAGATATTGAAAACATCTTTAGCAACTTCATCGCCACCAAAACGCAAGATTTTTACGTTATTGGCACAAATATACTTATTTTGCGTTGGCAAAAATATGTCTATTCTGATAGTGCATATTTTGATCAATAACTTTTTGTTGAACTAAGATATGTTCATCTAAATTTAAAAGTTATTTTTTTTCAATCTGATAAATCTTTTTCAACGCTTTAAAGACCGACATGCCCCGCTGCTTATAAGCCATTTTCATAGTCTCCTGTTACAAACATTAAATCCACAAGAAAATGTTTTATTTTGCATTTGTCATTTTCAAATATTATTTTACGGAACTTTATGGGGGAATTTCTATAATCATGATATTAGCAACAAATTGAATAAAAAAACCAATGATATAAAGATCCATGATCTCCGTAACAATAACTAACTTAAGGATAACCCGCTGCAAACTGACATTAAAGTAAAGTTTGCTTTTACTTTGCCAAAATGTTTTACTTCCATTCGAATTGTCTAGAAACATCGGAACACAAAATTACTACACTTACCGATAAAATAAATATACATATATATTTCCTCTATAATATAAAACTTAAAATATTTTATAGATATTGTTTAAAACTAAAATAGTTTTGCTATATATGTGTTAATGGGAACGGGTCATGCAAGTGTGTATATATATATATATATATATATATATATATATATATATATATATATATATATATATATATATATATATATATAAAAGACCGAAGGTACAGTCGAAAATGCAATGGAAAAGACCGAAGGTACAGTCGAAAATGATAATCTTCTAAAAAAGAATTTAAATTTTTGCATAATAACATTTTGTATTCGAGCACGTAACCAATAGAAAACAGAAATATAACTAAATGGTGTTACTTATTTTGGCGTTCTGATTTGTCTTTGTAACTCTTTAACAGGGTTATTACAGCGGTGACATCGGATTTGGAACTCATGAGGAAATGGAGAAGAATGGGGCGGGCCACTAAGATTGTCGATCTGAAATCGGCATATCTGCAGATCCATGTAGATGAAAAACTCTGGCAGTACCAACTGGTCCGGTACAAGGGGCGGGTGTATTGTCTGACGAGGTTAGGCTTTGGGCTGAGTTCAGTCCCCAAAATTATGACTGCTGTGCTGAAGACAGTGCTGAGCAAAGACTGTACAGTGGAAGAGGCCACTAGTTCGTACATTGACGACATCCTGGTGGAGGAGGCAGAGGTGACAGCAGAGAAAGTAAGAAGCCATGTCGAGAAGTATGGGTTAACTGCAAAACCGGCGGAAGCCCTAGATGGAGGAGCGGTGCTGGGGTTGAAACTAAGGCGAGATGGAAAAGAAAGCCTTGTCTTCGAACGAGGGAATGCAATACCCGAAGTCGGATCTGAGCTGACGAGGCGAGAACTCTTCTCAGTCTGCGGGAGGCTGGTCGGGCACTATCCTATCGCTGGCTGGCTCAGGATAGCATGCAGCTTTATTAAACGACAAACAGGCACTGATGGCTGGGAGGGCCGTGTGACGAAGGAGGTTATGAACATGCTGCAAGAAGTCATTGCGAGAGTGAGGAATGAGGACCCAGTGAAAGGGAAATGGTATGTCAGCGGCGAAGACGCGGGTGTGGTTTGGTGCGATGCCAGTAACCTGGCGTTGGGCGTCGTACTAGAGATAGGAGGTGTAACTGTGGAGGATGCGGCGTGGCTAAGAAAAAACAACGACTTCTCCCATAGCAACGTAGCAGAACTAGATGCCGCTATAAAAGTAATCAATCTGGCCCTGAAATGGGGATTGAAAATAATTGAAGTCAAAACCGATTCGGCAACGGTAGCGTCGTGGATTCGGTCGGCAGTAACTGGCGATAAGAGAGTTAAGACCAGGGGTGCTGCGGAAATGTTGATCAAGCGCAGACTAGGAGCGCTCACCGACCTCATAGCGGAATTCCAGTTGAGAGTATCTGTTGTGTTGGTCCCGTCAGAAAAAAAACAAGGCGGATTCGATGACACGCGTGAAGAAGGCCTGGCTGCAGGAGGGAAAGGAGGTCTCCTCCGTATGCTGTGCAGGGGGAGAAGTCAAAGAGTCACACGAAATGCACCACTTTGGTCGAGAACGAACGTTATTCCTAGCCAGAGAGGTTTACCCGAAGACCACCGAGGAGGAGGTTAGGGAGGTGGTGGAGAACTGTCGAGAGTGCCAATCAATTGACCCTGGACCGTCCAGACCCGAAGCAGGAGAGCTACACGTCGCGGAGGACTGGAAGCGATTGGCCATTGATGTGACACACTATCGCCACAAATTGTATCTGTCGATGGTCGACTGTGGACCGGGAAGGTTTGCCATCTGGAGAGAGATCAGGGTAGAAGCTGCATGGGCGATTGGAGGGGGGATCGAGGAGATATTTTTGGAGAGAGGGCCGGTTGAGGAACTCTTAATGGACAATGGCCCCGCTTTCCGATCAGAAGCCTTTAAAGGGGTGTGCGATAAGTGGGGAGCAAGGCAATTTTTCAGAGCAGCGTATCGGCCGAGTGGCAATGGAATAGTGGAGAGGAATAATCGCACCATTAAAGCCGCTGCGGAAAAAAGCAACGTATCACCCATAGAGGGGGTGTTTTGGTATAACATCTCGCCGAAGACCAAACAAGATGAGACAACTGTGCCTCATAGGACCGTTTTCACATATAAGTGGCGGCATCCGTGCAACAAAACAGCAGGAATTGAGAGTGAAGAAGCCACTATCAAAGTAGGTGAAGAGGTGTGGGTGAAACCCCCCAATGCACAGTGTACCACTCGTTGGAAAAGAGGGGTCGTAACAGGATTGCAGTCGAAGAACAAATGTGATGGTGAATGGCGTTCCCCGGCATATCTTAGACCTGCGTCGCGTGACATTGCCGGTATGCAGTGAGGGCAGTGAAGAAGAGAAAATCGAGGGCCACCGAGAAGCAAATGATGATGCTCGATCTGACTTAGGCCCGCGTTGTAGTGAACCTGAAAACGTTAACCCCCAAGGAGTTGTCCCCCAGAGGCCTCGACGTGAGAGGAGGCGGCCTGCTTAGATGGAGGATTACGAAGTATCCTATTGATCTCGAAGATCAGGGGGGCATGTGGTCTAAATGAAGAAAAAAGAAACAAGAACGACCGACCGCGTTTTTGTGTGGCTTACCTCGTGTTCATAATGAAGAAGAAAGAAACAAAAATGACTGCCCTGTTTCTTTATATGCCTACAGGGTGACCACGAGGTATGCAAATGAGATGCTCCTGATTGGAGATAAAAGAGGAGTGATTTGGTGAAGGAAGGCATTTTCTGAAGTTAGATTGCGAGCAGAGAAGTTGTATTTGTAGAAGAGAAAAGTCGGATTCGTGGGGAGAGAAAAGCTAAAGTTGTAGAAGTTCGTTTTGGAGTGGAGAGAAGATGCGTCAAGTGCTAACCAGAAAGTGAAAAGTTCGGACAGCAGTGTCACGCAAACGACAGACTGTAAACAGTGGTCGAACCAGAAAACAGATTCGTTAACAATTAAGGAAGCTACAGACCACCGAGTTTGTGGATGTTATTTTATCTTGATAAACGTCGGAATAAACTGTCGTCGAGACGGTGGGAAATATTATTGAACTTGTATATCTTAATACAGACAATTTGTTAAGTATTTGTGTAGATGCGAAAATAAGGTTTGTCCTAACAAAATTAGAAAATGAACCAAATCTGACCCTACAAAGGTTAACGGAATACTAGCAGAAAATAAACATTATATCTAAAAAAAAAAAAGATTCGATTAATATCGAATCTGGAGTCGCGCAGATAAAAAAACAGCCAGATAATATTAAAAACACGTAAGAAATAAAGAAAAATTAAGTGAAAAAGGATACATAGCTAAGAAAGAATTTGAAGAACAACTCCCAGTCTTCGTGTAATCGATGTGGTAATTTGCATTGCGTTAAGAACTGTCCATATTTAATAAGAAAATGTTTAACATATAAGAAAATATTACACAAAGGTACCTATTGCAGAAATAAAATTAAATACCAAACCTGAGTGTATTTGGAGGAGACTGAACATAACGGAAAATTATTGCGATAATATATGACTATAAAAAATTCATTATAAAGAAATAAAAATGCAACTCGATTTTCGTTCAGATCTTTCGATAATAAATTTAAATATCAGGAAGGAATTGAACAATGCCGAAAATGCGCAAAGCAACAAAGTCCGTTAATTGTATACAAATTAACTTCGAAGGTTAATTTTTAGCGACGTCACATTATTGGGAAAGACGAACAAATTAAAAGGTTATGTATAAAGAAATATCACTAACCTACTCGGGTCGGACTGGATTCATGAATTTAAATTATGAAACCAGCTAGTCTATAATTTTCGCCAAACAAAAACACAAAAGTACAACAGACGCACATGCCTTCAAAAACAAATTAAAAAGAAAATTTTGTTCTAGGCCACGAAAAGTCAAACATAAGGCGCCAACAAATTGATACTGTTGTAGATCGAACACACATAGCTTTCCCCTAATGAGAACAGCGCTTAACCACAAACCAAGAAACCAAAATCAGGCAGGGTAGGCTATCGCTAGTCCTAAAATGATAACACCCTCGCCAACCGACCGAGTCGTAAACGTTCGTACGACTGCAGGCGATTTTTCACCGGATACGTAAACTTCAGCTATACCGCAGCAGGCACCAGTCGCAACTCTATTTTTCCCAGTATTGGAACATTATTTACCGAGAATTAACGTCACTCAAAGATATTACATTCAGCAAAATAAAAGCACTCAAACTGTTTATCCATAATATGGAAGAACTGCCGGGCCATTTTACCCTGTGTCTTTTAAAAATAGAGAGGTCGATCAGGTTAACAGCACTAGTGGAAACCCCTGGGACAATACCGCCTCTTGTCTGATGGATTATTGCAAGCGGGGTTATGTATAACATTTTATTGGCCCTTAATTAATTGTGGCGAGGTCTACTCACAAAGGTAATCAATTGTCTTATTAAGTTCTCGCGATTAATAGATGGGAAAATGGCGCCGTGGCGTTACTAATCTTTGTTATCTACTAATAGACTATTCCAATCTCAATAAATAACGGAAGCCGTAAGGTGTTAGTCCATATTCTGTGGACCAACCTAGTTCGTTTGTCAGCTATGGTGAAATAGCCACCCATTGTATGCTTTGCAATAGATGTTGTTAGTTTATTTTGACGTTTTATTTTTCTTTGCAACTTTTTTCACAGGGATATAACAGTATATATATATATATATATATATATATATATACTAGACTAGACTACCCTTGACCCGTTGGGTCAGTATGTAATATTAGCTATGGAATTCATGTATGAGCATGACACTTGTGACGTAAAGAAAATAGGGTTTTTTTTTTGACATAACAGAAACATTTCTATGAAAATATATTAAAATGAAAAATCACGGACGGATCACTCAAACATGAAAAAAATCCTCCCTATTCGTGTAAAGTTACCTATTTCTCCGAATGATCGCTCAAAAATCGAAAATTAAACATGATTTTCCTACGAATCGAACGCCGACGAAAGTCATTTAGCAGCAAAAAACACACGTGAACCCACCGATGAGAAATATAAGATTGAAAACCCCATATTGCAATCCTTCAACCAATTTATAGAAACTTAAAATCTAAAAAAAATAATTAATAAAACCTGAAGCAAAAAAATAAAACCTAAATAAATAAAATAAAATATTGAAACAGATTAGTGAATGTGTGAACAAATTCACCGTTCTCACACAACTGTTTTTTATTTAGAAATGTAAACAAAAAATAAAAAAGAAGGAAGGAAAAGGGACGGATAGAGAGTAGTAGTAGTAGTAGTAGTAGTAGTAGTAGTAGTAGTAGTAGTAGTAGTAGTAGTCTTAGCTTTACTACAATTGTTTCTATGCTTGTCAACGGGTTAAAGTTGTTTAGTTGTAAGAAAATAGCGACAATACATTTTAATAAAGAATAGTTGCAAAACACTCCCACTCTACCCATGCTAAATAATAATTTCGAAATAATAAAGTTTATATTGCAGTGTGCAGGTCAAAATCTGCAAAAGAAGTTATTTGTGTTTATTTGTTTACGTTGTTATGGGTTAATGCTTATGCGCGCATGCGCAACCGGATGTCGTAAACCGGAAAGTGGGTTACATCACTCGTTACAAGGTCATTTGAGTTTTATAATTATATATATATATATATATATATATATATATATTGTTAAGTGCTATGACATTATGTTGAACAAAGATGGCGGCGTTCTTCAGCTCACATCCTGACTGTAATTGGCAGTAACCAAGATGGCGGCCAAGAATCAAATGCGGTCCGTGACGTATTTAGCAGCGAACTGATTGAATCCAAAATTCGACAATTTTTATACACACTTTGGAAGGTTTTCATTGGTTGTTTAGCACAGTCGGTGATTATAAAATGATTGGCGAATCCATTGTTCTCAGACCCCCAAATAGTAGTCAAAAACGGTTTATATATATATATATATATATATATATATATATATATATATACATATATATATATATATATATATATATATATATATATATTCCACGTATCCACATAAAATGTCATAATGGCGATATAATCTAGTTTATGCATTTATGCATCAATTTTCAGCATTTACTTCAATAGTTCTTGAGGGGAGTTAAGTAGAGATAGAGATAGAGAGAAAGATAGATAGATAGAGAGAGAGAAAGAGAGAGAGAGAGAGAGAGAGAGGAGAAATAGTTACATTGTAAAACGTTAGATATTTAAGGATGGTTTAACGTACCTAAGTTTCTATTTTTCAAAAACGTATTAATGATGCAGTATCTGTTTCGCTGTAACGATTTATCTTTTTTTCTGTTCACATATGTATAATTCTGTTTTAGGTCTAAACACTTTAAATTTCAGATGTATGTAAGGTGGGCTTTAGTCAAACGTTTTTTTTTTTATTTGAGACCAAAACAATTAAGGTAAGGGGTCAAAATTGTGGTCAAAGTTACAAAAAACTACCTCTGCTGTATCTACCAAATTCCTCAGACAATTTTTGGTCTAAACATTTGCAATTTTACATTAATGGTATTCACAGAAAGGGCGTTATGAACAGTGCATAGGGCTCGAGCAAGGCCAGGCTGAGATTTTCAGTCAACAGACTCGAGATTTTGCGTAAGGGGTATTGACATTAGGGAAGTCGGTTTTCAGCCAGAAATTGAGCTGTTAAGGCGTCAAAGTTCAACGATTTGACCTTTTAAAACTTTACCAAACTCCTTCGCTAATTAAATTTTAGATGTAAGTAACTTGGACATAAATCCAACTTTTTAATTCGATTTTAGATCAAAACACTAAATGTTAACGGGTCAAAATTGGGATCAAAGTTTTTTTTTAATTGGTCTCTGCGGTCTCTACCAAATTACTCAGACCATTTTTTGTCTAAACATTTGAAATTTTACATAAAGTTTGTTCAGACTAACGGCAAGTTTTTTTAATCGTTTTTTGCCGAAAATTTGGCTGCCAAATGATAAAAGGTCGAAAGATTTTACCTTTGTGGTCTTAAGAAAACTAATCAACCAATTTTGCGTCTAAATATTTGAAATTTTACGCAAAGAGTATTCAGACATGCAGCAAGCTTTTTAATCAGTTTTTGGGCGGAAATCTCGTCAACGTTGTAAGAGTTGACATTTGCAGACTGTAATAAAGTCCTTAGACAATTTTGTGCCTAAACAATTGAATTTTTAAATGTAGGTTACCTAAACATGAGTCAAATTTTTAATAACTATATATCTATATATATATATATATATATATATATATATATATATATATATATTTGTTTATTGTTATACAACGGGATAGCGGGATGTAAACATGTTTATATAACAATAAACAAGTATTATCAGCTCTTTTTATTGAGCACTATCTAACAACCTAGTTGAATTCACTAGTCGATTACTTTTGAATATATATATATATATGTATGTACATAAAGTTATGAACAGTACATAGGGCCCGACAAAGCTGGACTGAACTGCTAGTATATCTATGCAAGTGAAGTTGTCTCTGTGTGTGCATTTCCTTGCGCAATTACTCTGTTAACATTCAGTCTACAGACTCAAGATATGACATAGGGCTTATTGATATTAGGGAAAATCTTTTTAAGTCGGTTTTCGGACAGAGATTTAGCTGCCAAGAAGTCAAAGTTCAACGATTTAACCTTCGAAAACTCTACGAAACTCTTCCGTCAATTTTTTGTGTAAACACTTGAAATTTTAGATGTAGGTTACTTGGTCATCGATCAAACGTTTTAATTTGATTTGAGCCTAAGACAATAAATGTTTATAGGTCAAAAATAAAAAAAATGGCCTCTGTGATTGCTACCCAATTACTCAGCCAATTTTTAGTTTTAACATTCAAAATTTTACATAAAGTTTATTCAAAAATAGGGTAAGCTTTTTTATCGGTTTTTGGCTGCCAAGGGGTCAAAGTTCAAAAGATTTAACCTTTGCGTTCTTTTGCTAACTATGCAGCTAATTTTGGGTTTAAACGTTTGAAATTTTACATAAAGGTTAATCAGACACGCAGCAAGCTTTTTAATCAGTTTTTGGGCGAAAATTGTGCTGTCAAGAGATCAAAGATGAAAATGTTGACCTTTGAAGACTCTACCAAACTACCGCCATTTTGAATCTAAACACTTGACACTTTAGATGTAGGTTACCTTGACATGAGTCAAACTTTTTAATATATATACATATGCACATAAAGTTATGAAAATTACCTAAGGCCCGAGCAAAGTCGGGCCACACATCTAGTATATATATATATATATATATATATATATATATATATATATATATATAAGACGTCTTTTAACATGTTTTATTAATCATTTGTTCATATATATATATATATATATATATATATATATATATATATATATTATATATAGTCATATATATGTCATTATTATTATTATTATTATTATTATTATTATTATTTTATAAAATAAACTCTGTGTGCGTGTATAAATATTTGTGTGTATTTTCAGATGAAAAAAGGAACAGACGATTTTAATCAGCGTTAACACCTTAATAGTCGAACATCACAATCGTATTTGGGAAGTGTTATTTCCACACAAACCGAAAAGCCTGGCATATAAAATCAACAGTAATTTCTTTTATATGACAAAAGTGCTTTCGAAATAGGCGTTTCTGTTTGAATGGTATTTGACATTTTTTTTAATTTTAAACGTAAATCGAAGCCATTATTACCGCACAAACATTAAGAACAAACATATAAAATCAACAAGTAGGGTCTTTGATATGACAGCGGCGTATTTTGATTGAAAAAATGGTCGATTTCACTGATTTCAATGACAATAAAAATATGGGACTCATAAATATTAGTTTGTCATCATTCAATTCCGGGCAACGTCGAGTTTCCATGCTAGTATAAAGTTACATTTCTTCTGTTTCAATTAGATTTTATTACAAACATGCTAAATATCGAAATCCTGACCGTTGTATTTCGGAATTTATAACCTAAATAAAAGGGTATACTTTGTGTATCCAAGCCTCAGTGTATAAGCATCTCTCGCAATTTTATTGGCTTTTTGGCTAGTAGCTATGGGTAGTATCTATTTTTATGCTGCACTTAACACTCTCCCCACCGGTCAGCGAATGAAAAATCTTGCTAAATTGAGGCAATTTTAAGTTTTTGCCCAACATAACAGTAAACTATCTCGTGGGAGCTAGATTTTCCATACAATAAGAACCAACATTATTAACCGGCATTATGTCTAACTCTGCCCTTGTGCAAGGGGGACTGAGAAATTTAGAATTGTTGCTCATAATGTAATATATATATATATATATATATATATATATATATATATATATATATATATATATAGAGAGAGAGAGAGAGAGAGAGAGAGAGATAGATAGATAGATAGATAGATATACAAATTCCCGTTCACATACACCTTTCAGAATAAAGCGAGAACCCAGAACTAGATAGAATCGAGCAATTGCATCGACAACGGACAACGCCAGACCCAAAGTGGGTTTCGATGTACTGCATCTCATCAGTGACGTGCTCCGACATAGGCGCGAACCCAGGTCCGTTGTCGATGAAATTGCTCGATTCTATCTAGTTCTGGGTTCTAGCTTTATTCTGAAAGGTGTATGTGAACGGGAATTTGTATATCTATCTATAATCTCCTCTTAATGTCTAATATATATATATATATATATATATATATATATATATATATATGTGTGTGTGTGTGTGTGTGTGTGTGTGTGTGTGTGTGTGTGTATAAAAGTGAAAGTGTCTCTGTGCGTGGCTGTGTACATCTGCCTACATAATAACTCTGTCAATTTTTAGTCTACAGACTCGAAATTTTATATAGAGGGTACTGAGATTTTGAAAAATCGATGTGATCGGTTTTTGGCCAGAAATTTGGCTATTAAGTGGTCAAAGTTCAACGATTCGATGTTTGATAACTATACCAAACTCCTCCGACAATTTGGGGTCTACACACTTTAAATTTTAGATATAGATTCCTTGAACATGGATCTAACTTATTAACTGGATTTGAGCCAAAAACAATAAATGTTAAGGGGTCATAACAGGGGTCAAAGTTTAAAAAATTGATAGTTTTTTTGGGGGGAGGGCTCAGCATACACCCCCAAACACCCGGACAACGCCAAGCACCCATGCTAGTATTATATATATAAAAGTGAACGTGTCTGTGTGTGTGTCTGTGTACATTTTCCAACGCAATAACTCTGTCAATTTTCAGTCTACAGACTCGAAATTTGATATACAGTGTTTGCAAAAATATTTTTAATCCGTTTTCGGACAGAAATTTGACGGTTAAGGGGAAAAAGTTCAACGATTTAACCTTTGAGAACTCTACCAAACTCCTCCGCTAATTTTGGGTCTAAACACTTGAAATTTTAGAAATAGGTTCCTTGAACATGGATCGAACTTAATTACTTGATTTGAGCTCAAAACAATAAATCTTAAGGGGTCATAATAGGGGTCAAAGTTTTTAAAAATTGACCGCTTTTTTTTTTTTGCTCAACGTACAACTCCAAACACCCAGGCAACGTCGGGTTGGAATGCTAATATATATATATATATCTATATATATATATATATATATATATTATTATTATTATTATTATTATTATTTAACATAAAATAACATATCGAATGAATATGGGTATGGAATGAATACATCTGATGAAGACATTACCAGGCTGCTGCAAAGAAGACAGGCTCCCTCCAATGCACTAGTAGAAAAATTCTAAACCCTGACAATACTCTATATCTCAACAGAGCTTAAAAAAATGTTGTTAAATATGGGGCAGTGCTTCTACTATTAGCTTCTCTCTATTGGCCTGGGTCCCAAAAAGTCTCCATATACTCCTTACCAAGCTCAAACGAGTGTCCCATCACTGCAATGTTGCATCCATGCGGTTGTTTTACAAGTGCTTCAAGAGAATGTGCTCTGACGAATTCGTAGCACTTGTACTTCATAGAAATAAATACTAATTACTAATCCGAGAAGCAGTAAAATTTTACTGTAGCAGTTCTCCGATTCCGAAATGCATTCAATTTCGTAGTTTCTTCTTTCGAACTGCTAGCCTTTAGAATTCCTTCCTCGAAAGGTTTAAGTTTAATGTGAGCGGACATCTAACTGATTAACTCTCTATTTACAGTGTACCTTGTAGGCAGGGTTTTTAATTCACAATGATTCCTAACTTTATCGTGGCAATTTGCCTTGTTTAAGGTGTATACGAGTCAAAGAATACTTTTATATATGCGCTTATAAATCTAATAGTACTGACATTTAACCGTTCCTTAAATATGAATTCTTTTTTTTTCGGTCCCTGATACTATCAATTTACTTTGAACGATCATTTTTTAACTTATTGTTTGTTCAAATTAAATTTAACTTTTAGTCTCGTTTGTTGGTTATTTAACAGTTACACTTTTAGAATAAGAGTTAAAGCTAATGGTTGAGCACTTGCAAAAAGAATAATAAAGGCGGTAAATTTGACGACACAGTCGTGTTTACCAAGTTACCTAAAAATAAAAAGAAACAAACAGTTTACCGGTAGTTGCGTCAATATTGTTACATTTTTTTCTGAGTGATAGATGGTCCCACATTAACAGTTTATATTTTTTTATTAGAAACATTACATTCATACTTGCTCGTTCTCTGATTAGCCGTTAAAAATATTGAACTCAACATATAATAACATAGTTTATGTTTAGAAATCTTTATTTTACTTTTGATCCAAATTCATTACCTGATTTTGATTCGAAAAGATGTCTAAGATTTAAATCTATGGCTTTAAGGATCTTAAAACGAAATTAAAATTCAATGTAAAACTTACATTGGAAATATATAACCAGAACCCTTATAATGTCTCCTATAAACCCATTAAAATACTTAAAAGAATGTTTAGTTAACCATTAAAATTGCGTAGAAATCCGAGTTTTCTTTTTATTTTTCACAAAAAAAGCTTTTGTTTCTTTTACACTGTTAATACAAAGTGCAATTAAACTAAATACAGCCTAAATTTAGAACCAGTTTTATATATAGCAATTTTGTTTCTAAATTTGTAAAGATCTGGTAATTATTTTAAGAATAAATCCGTTACACACTGGTCCTGGATATGACCTTAAACTATATCCAGTGGTGAGGCCCCAGCTTACGGGCTTTGGGGGAGTGTGGATCCACCCTTTAATTGCCATTGCTCCCAGGTCCACTCTGACCCGGAGTGGTAGTACCTGTTAGGGTCCCAACTATGGGTTGAATAGAAATCGACTTGAAAACAACAAATATATTCTATTAAAAAAAGTTTCTTCCGAATTTTTGGATTTGGCATTAAATAACCCGAAAATGTTTGACATGACGTAAAACAAAAACAACCAACCAACCGTTGCGCACAATTATATAAGCATGCCATACTTTATGCAGATAGGAATTTTATAGATTGTTAAATTTTCATGACCCATAAAATTTAATAACCATTCAATTTTTATGGGCCATTAAATTGTTAATATTCTTTAGATGTTTCTAAGCCGTTAAATGTGTATATGCTATTAAATTTATAACTATTTAATTTTAATGTATAATTAGACATTTATGGGTTATTAAAACTTCAGTAAACGTTAATTTGTTATGCACCTCTATAAAATGCATTGTTCATCTGTTTGAAGTTAGGTTGGTAGTCGGTATTTCAAGCATACGAGTAAGTCTTGAGTATGATTTTCATCGTTTAACGCGCAGATTAAGTGGGCGCTTCTTAAGCAGATGTGTGTTTTTTTTTAACTTTAGATTAAAAGAAATAACATTTATTGTAACTCTGGCATTTGCCTTTGGGGAGATGTCTGCTTACCTTTCGCAAGGGTATTGATAAAAGTCCTCAGTCCGCCCTATATTGAATAATCTTAACATTATTAAATAGAATGTTTCTCTCGCTATTATGAAAAATGGAATATTCAAGTCGACGGACGACTATTGCCTCCAGCAAATAAAATAAATAAATATAGTAATATTTTCAGCTTACGTGTACAACATGAAAGATATCAAACAAAATTGCAATTTTCGTGAATGAATGGTTTATGTGAAAACAAGGTGACATGCTAAAGTCATACTTTTCCAATATTTCATTTAGACGAATCTGTCATAAAAATCCGTTACTGGGAAACAAAGAATAAAGTACAGGGAGAGGGGGTGTCGGAAAGACAGATAGGCAAAGGCAGAAGCATATATATATATATATATATATGTGTGTGTGTGTGTGTGTGTGTGTGTATTACAATAGAAAAATGCGAGCATGAAATGTAATATGGTTAAGCTAAAACATGGAAAAGTAAAGGACTAAGTGTTAAAACTGGAAAAGAAAAGGACAAGGTATTCTAGTAAAAACTATTAAAAAAATTTTAACTTAAAATATTGCAGTATTGAGAATTAGTCATATAATGCAATAAATTGAATTTAAAAAAAAATTCTTAATGCTGCAATATTTCAAGTTATGAATTTATTATATTTTTTAGTAGAATATCTTGTCCTTTTATTTTCCAGTTTTAAAAACTAGTCCTTTACTTTGTCATGTTTAAGCTTAATCATATTACTTTACATGCTCGTGTTTTTCTATTGTAATCCATGATTTTTCCAGACTTCCAATAAATTTACTTGTTCTTTGTTTTATTTCAATCTTATTTTTGTTCCCCCATGAACACATGTGATAGCAATATACGTCACTCGTCTGCTTTCAATAAAATCACCACAATTATCTCCCTCTCATGCTTTCATTCTCTCTGTTTGACTTGTTACTTTTCTTTTTGAATTAGTAGCAACAGTAGTCGATGAAGTGAAGTAGTTGCAATGGAAACAAGTCATAAGAAGAGTCGCTCACCTCCTTACATATTTTTACGATTTTGGACACCAGAAAATTCATCATAACTTTTGTTTTGCTGAACGAAAATTGACAATTGTTTTTTTTTCACAATATGGCTAAGAAGGTGATCTACAAACTGTAATAATTGTTTGAACTTTGGTCAAAAATGAGTGAACGGTGAATTTTTAAAGCAGTTCCAAACGACTAAAACTCCCGAATACGATATATATATATATATATATATATATATATATATATATATATATACTAGCAAAAGTACCCGTCGTTGACTGGGTTAAAAACAGCCTACAAAAATGGACTCTGATTTATGAAAGTATGATAGGTTATGAAAAGGAAGGGTTGTAAATTTGCGTTGAATTTGGGGGTATCAAAACAAAAGCAAAATATGATGAAAGTAAAAATAAAATAGATAACCCCCATAATTTATTCTACCATACCTGTTCACACAGAAACACTTATCACAATATAGGAACCTCGTGACCAGACACACACACACACACACACACATTCAGCTTTATATTATAGATATATATATATTGAAACACGTTAGTGTTTGAATATATGGTTACGTGTTAGTTTTACTTATTTAGAACTGCTTTAAAACTTCACCGCTCACTCATTTTGCGACCAAATTCCAAACAATGTTTAACGTTCATAGGTCATGTTCTCAGCTATATTTTGAAGAAAAAAAAAACATTCAATTTTCGTTCAGTAGAACAAAGGTTTTAATAAAATTACTGTTCAAAGTTATAAAAATCTGTAAGGAACGGAGATACGCTTATTTTTAATGGCTGTTGGTTACCATATAAATCCGTTACAACTGGGAACGACGGAGATGATGCGGTAACAAGATATAAAAAAGGGAAGTTTCCACAGGTTTGTAGCAAAGTGCTAACGTAGGGAAAAATAAGGACGCCCAATTTTCGAAGAAAACAATATATATATATATATATATATATATATATATATATATATATATATATATATATATTGTCACTTATATGTTGCCCTCCTTGTAACATTTTCATTCGCTGTGAGGAGCCCGTTTTGTTCGCCCGTCGCCACGATTACGTCGATTTAGCTACTACTGTCGCTAATAATTAACCGCTGTCCCGATCTGCAACTCAGATGCACTGTCGCTGATAATTCACTGTCACTGTGCTCAATCGGTAACCGGCCTTTCGCCTTAGTTCGCTGACCAAAACTGACTGTTGACTATTTTTTTACGTCCTTTATTTGCTTTTTTTTTTAGTCAATTTAAGAAGTTGGTAATATTTTTTAATGGATTTTTGACAAAGCAAAACATTGAAAAAGTATGAATTGTATAGAAAAATTCGAGCATGAAAAGTAATATGGTTAAGATTAAACTTAGAAAAGTAAAAGGGCTTGTTGCTAAAAACTGGGAAAGAAAAGGATAAGATATCCTAGTAAAAAATATGATAAATTCATAAACTAAAATATTGCAGCATTAAGAATTAAAAAAAAAATTAATTTAACATTATATAATCAATTCCTAATGCAATATTTTAAGTTATAAAATATTATATACAGTAGAACCTCGGGATACGGTGGCCCTAGTATACGGATGCTAATACGATGTTTCCCGGCCCCTAGTTACGGTAATTGCTCTGTTGTTTCATTACATACATGTGTATTTTATACTTTACTGTATCTTGTTATTAATTTTTTAATGCCATATCCCGGGGTTCTTTTTTATGTAGAGAACTGCGTCTGGTTTGAGGCACTTTTTGGCGCGAGAGAATTATCCAACTATTTTCACTGACTTAGCAACGCATTTAGTGTAAGTAATTTTCGCTTTAAAGTGTAGGTTGGCCTTAGCAATTTACTATAGTACGAGGCTTTTTCAAATAGAGAGTCATTTATTGAAATTCGAACAAAGTTATGATCTGAAAGTTAGTGCTTTTTTGTGTTTTGTTATTTTTTACAAAGGACTCACCACTAATCAAGCCCAGAGGCCACTCAAAGATAAGGGTAAAAGAGTTACAATGGGTCAAAGGACAATATCATAGTGATCGTTAGATGCGTAAGTTTGGATATGATTTGGAAGATCATTAATGTAGATCAAGAAGAGTGTTGAACCCAGGGTGGAACCAAGACGGACTGTAGCACTGATACGATGACCCTCTGATTTCTGCCCATCAACCACTACTTTCAGGAACCTATCAGAAAGAAGTGAGTTAATAACTGAAAATGCATTTCTAGTTATACCATAGCTGGGGATCTTGTGAAGTAGACCTTTATACCATACCCTATCAAAGGCCTCCGATATATCAAGAGCAATTGCCCTAGAAAGTAAACCTCCGTCAAGAGATTGGCTAATCTTATGAGAAATAACCGTAAGCACATCTGCTGGATATCTAGCAGAATGGAAACCATATTGCATGTCACTAAGGTTATTTTTGCTGAGGTGGTTGATTAACCGACCTCCATCCTGTCAATGGTGCTTAGAAGGTATATTCTGTAATTGTTGCAGTCGTTTCTTTCACTCTTGTTGCTCTAAAAGGTAATGATCATAGCGCCCCTCATACACTTTGGTATCCTTCTCTTTTGCCAATACTGACATAGAACTATGTGCAGTAGAAACAGAGAAGTAGTCTTACAATTTGATTAAGTCAAAATAAATGACATCGCTACTTGGAACTTTGACCACTGAGGGTAAGTTGCGAATAGCCTTACTTAGTTTATTTACGGTAGGCCTTACATCCTATTTCTCCATGGTTGGTAGATGCTGATAGCCGCCAAGCACTGAGAGGGCCCACAGTGGTTTGTCTAGAGTAAAGACCGGAGTAGTGGTCTGCTGACCACACCATCCGCTTAGCATTATCTTTGACCAGTCTATCGTAGAGGATTTGAGGGGACCCGTCTTGCTCTGGATTGGTTCAAGTGCCTATCTAATTTCATTATACTTTCCTCTGCTGTTGTCTATATTGCCAGATGTCTGGATTTCTTATATGTCCAGTACTCATTGGCACATTGCCTGTCTGTCGGCTGAGTCTTGTTCATGGCAGTTCTGAGAATCTGCAAGTTTTTTTCTTGGATGAACGCTTGATTCCAGAAAGAGTGGTGCGTTGATTCTATGACAGGAACATCCAGGTGGACTAAACTTCCTTTTTTTTCAAAAGTGTTTAGGGCAATGCAGTGCAAGGTTTCCAATTTCTCAATGACTAATCCTGCGTGCTGTAAGCAATGCAATAAATTGTTAAAGGTTTCTGCAAAATCTTCCATAATTTTTAATGGTTGTTTAATGATCTTGCAGAAAGCTAACGGATTATCTGTGTCAAAGTTTGATTCCAGAAAGAGTGCGTGTAAATAACGCTCTTGATAGCAGTGTACCTGACCAAGATGAGATCCAACTGATTTCAGTTTTTTGGGCGTATATATTCCAGTGCAAAGCGCCAGCAGCAGTTGACTTCTTTTTTTAATTCGTTTTGCTCACCACAAACTGTCTCAGGTATAAGGTCCACAGATCATGATCTGCACTCGCTTTAGCAATGAAATCACGCAGGAGAAAAAGTCATTCCTTGCTGGTAATGCTGCTGTTGATAGATGTCATATTCTTCTAGAATTGTCCGGTGTAGAGAATAGCGTTGGGGCATTTTCCTTTACATAGCTGAATATGTATTCGGGGTGTATTAAGTCAAATACCAAGGAGTTGTTTTATTATAAATTTAAAGTACAATATCCTGTTTCTGCCTTAACATACAATTCTCTTATTCTATGTATCTAAAATGTTTTAAAAACTTGAAAAGTATTAATTTTCTATGTGTATTGCTTTTAGCAAATAAGATGCAAACCAATAAAAATATCTGCTAATATTTTTCCACTGAGAATATGAATAAGCATCGAAAACTCATTAATTAAGGACATATATTTATTAAATTGTAATCCTTGTTTTAAATCAATAAACATTTCTATATTTGAAGATTAAGCTTTTCAAATCATAAAATTTGAATACCTTCATTTTGATTCATTTGCTCTATCTTGTATATTGAGTAATTTTATTTGGCTGGGATTGTCTTATATAAATATTACATCTAACAATATTTTATAAGACCGAAAATCACTGGATTTGCATACTAGTAGATATGTTTTATTTCATTATTAGGAAGTAAATATATATATATATATATATATATATATGCGTGTGTGTATGTGTCTGTGTGTGTCTGTGTATGTCTGTGTGCGCGTGTGTGTATATATATAATATTTACTGTGCATAAACGTATCCCAAATAAAAATAAAAAATAAATAAATACGCCCCATAAAAAATAAGGGTGATTTATTCATATATTGCTTCGAAATATATTTATGAATTTCAATGTAAATTTCAAGCAAAATAAATGTATGTTTATTTTGTAATAATGCGTTGTTTTGGCTTCAAACGTATATAATACGAATTTTATTCTATTCAAGCTCAATCAGCGATTCTAAGGAACAAATATCTTAACGTAAATCCCGCATGACCAACGCGCCGTTCCGAGATTTAAAAAACTACCGTAAAAACAACAAACGGGCTTGTACTTTCTGATTCTCTGCCCTAATAACAACATGACAAAAAAAAGAAAGACATACTGAAGATGAAGCTTTGCTTCGAAATATATTTATGAATTTCAATATAAATTTCAAACAAAATAAATGTATTTTTATTTTGTAATAATGTGTTGTTTTGGCTTTAAACGTATATAATATGTATTTTATTTTATACAATATATATATATATATATATATATATATATATATATATGTATATACTCCGTGTAAAGAGCAGTCGATTGATGCTTGAACTGTTGTCAGAGACCGTTCGTACACCGAGATACATCGTCTCAAAAGAAAGAAGAAAGAAGAAGAAAGAAGAAAGAAGAACAATTGACCATTTTTGTACCCTTTTTGTTTTTTGCTCTCTTTTGACATTTTAACCGACGTTCTGACACTCGCTGGATTCGTAAGACGCTTCTCTGTAAGAATATGTGCTTTTTGAAACTTATAAGTTGATTTTAGTTGAGATTTGGATAGTTTTGTTTTGTAGGCGTATATAGGCGTGTACGGGCCATCCCTATATAGAGAGTGCTACCTCCTCTCTGATATATATATATATATATATAGAGAGAGAGAGAGAGAGAGAGAAAGGGGGACAGAAAGAGAGGGGGTTAGAGAGAGAGAGAGGAAGAAATTAATCTAAGAAATGAAACAATTTCGATATTATCTGAACAAAATGCAAATTTGAACGTGCATTGTAAAGTAAATTAAAAAGGAGATTAAAAAAGGTAAATTCAACATTTTTCTCTAAAAAGAATCATTCAACGTGTCAATTTTTTCAACGCTCACAGCAACATTCATCCATAGCACGTAAAGAAAGCGCGTTATAAATAGAATTTACTGTCAACGCGGGAAAACTGTTAGTCGCTGCCTTTACTTTTTCAATCTTTTCTATCTCATCCATCATCTTTAGAAATAAAACAAGAGATGCGTATCCGTCTGCGTATAAATATTTAACCGCTAAAATCTAAAACTACTGGCCAATGAAATTAACAGGAAATAGTAACCATACACCAAGGGCAGTTTATAACAACTAAAATCTTTGGTTGGATGAATAGATAACGCATACAGAAGTCGGCATGTTGAAATGCAAAATGTTCATTTCAACTTGTCGACATATATTTCTATAAGTTTTCGCATGTGTAAACTAATCGTAGCTAAACGTACTTTAAGTTTAGAAATTTCTTTAGGATTACCCGAATTGTAGCGAACGGAGCCGGCGGCCTTTTTGGGGTTTGATTCTTGCTAATAGCACACAAGTCATTTTTAAACTTTTGAAATAAGTATTATATATATATATGCATAATACTATAAAACAGTACACACATTCCCAAACCAAAGAACACACACACACGCACACACACACACACACACACACACACCCTACCCTACCCTAAAGGAAAAGAAAAAAACACAAGCAGAAAGAGAGAGCGAGAGAGAGAAAAACAACACAAGAGTGATCACAGCCGAGGTCAGCGGCCTCGACAAGCCCAATAAAAGAGTAATAAAAATTGAACATTCCAATGAATAGTAGACACTTACACCCATTCACCCCTTGGAAACACTTCAAACGAACTACGAAAATGCCATTTTTACATCTCCAACACATTTGAAAATAATTTCTGACGAGGACGCTTCACAGAACGTCTGAAACGCGTAAAAACGATTTCAATGATTTAAACACATTATTACAATGATCCAAACATACTTCTAAATGAAAAACCAAGACACGGAATTATAAAATAATGTTCAAAAATACATATTGTTGGTGACTACCCCCTTATTTAAATATACATCTTTCTTTCGTTGGAATTTCTTAACCCATTTTATATGAAGATATCTAACTACAACGACAGAATGCCACCAACACGTAAAAAACTTGTAGAGGACACACCATAATCCCAAACAACACCCAACATGGAAAACAAACATCTCTAGGATGAAATTCTAAAACTTAATGAAAAGATGGACAGAATAATCCTCATGATATCCCACTTACAGGATAACGTACTAACTAATATCGACGAAATTATAGAACTCCTAAAAAACAACTAGAACATTTAGAACATCTAAAGGAACCACATATCCGGAATGAAGTGCTGAAAATAAAAGAAAAATACCTCCAAACATAGAAAACTCTTATTAAAAAGAGAAAAATGGCCTACTACCGTGCAGTCAAATGCAGCGAAACCGCCCTAACCCACAGGACATTTTTAACCATGGAGGAGCAGTTTATCCCAAACAAATTCCGAGAAAAAGTCACACCACAAGACACAGAGGACCCGAAGAAAATAAAAAAAGTCCTAAACATATCAAAACTACAAGCTGAAATCGACATACAGGAGGACACCAAAATCGACGATAAAATACTTACCGACATCAGAAAACTATGCCCCAAGGAGACCCACCAATTCCTTATTGGACTTTGGGAGTCTGAATACAGAGAGGAGGGGGAAAATCCAAAAGAATTATAGAAAGGAAGATAACCTGGCTGAAGAATCTACCAGAAAAAGAAAAAAACGAACAAGTACCGAACATGACCAGTCAAACCTACCAAAAACCGAATCATATCAAATTTCAACAGGTGGAAAGATTCCGAAACAAAGGTAAGAAACGAGACACACATCACTCTCAAACATACCCACGCAACAGACCCAAACACACACAACGAAACGACCGGAAAATATTCATACCATACACCTATCCCCACCAACAAACTCAACCAAAGCTCCCATCTAGAACACCACACATCCACACAAGAACGCATGCACCATACAAACACAACTACTACTACCAAAATTCTCCAAAAAACAACATATCAACAACCGACAACCCACTACCACATGACAATACTAAAAGCTACAACCTCCCACAACAATACGAAAATAGTTACTACCAACTACGTCACCCAACTCAGTCAAGAACCCACTATCTCTTACCCCATCCCACCCACACAAACCACCAAAAAGTCCCCCTACTTAACAACCCCCATCGAAACAACCCAATAGACCTAAACCACCCCTATAGATACCACCCAACAAAAATCAATCCTTACAACACCCACCCCCAGTACCCCACAGTACAAAACCGACCCCAAAAATACCCCCACACAAACACAAACAATCTGAATACCCCAGGTACCATCATAACCCATACATCCCTACAAAATGACACAACCGACCTCCCAACCGGATTAACGAAACTAACGACCCTCACAACCATTTTTTAGGAATCCCTCACAAAATGACAACACCAGACTAGACAACAAAAATCCCAAAGTCATCAACCTATCTACAGAGACACTTACAAAGGACGAAATTGAAGTACTAAAACTAAGCCTCAAATTCTGCCCAACTCCCAAAAGTAACATAGAGTTAAAGAAAGACCTTAAAGAATTTGAACGCAAATTTAGACTCATAGATATACTTAATGACAGCGATAACACAACAGACGACTCTCTAGTGAAAAACAAATCAACATACTTCCCCAACAAACATAACAACACAAAAGAACTAAATACCTTATTTGAAAGGCTCTGGAACCTCAACCCCCAACAAAAAGAAACCCCCACCAGTAATCTAACACGAAAACAAAATCAAGCACTTAAAAAAATCCAACACAATAACAACTTAGTTATAAAGGAAGCAGACAAAGGTAGTGCAGTGGTTATAATGAATAAGAACTTCTATAAAACAAAAATTTTAGAATCACTAGGGAACGAAAATTATTACAAACTAATTAGCTCTAACATAGACGACACAACCATATCTAAAATAACAAGACTCTGCACAACATACAACAGTACATTTACTAAAAAAGAAAAAGACTTCCTTACAAACTTCACAACAAAAACAAACATATTCTGTGGGCTACCCAAAATACACAAATCTAACCAGGTAAGACATGCCATCAACATACAAAAGTCGGAGTACATAAGCACCCCAAACCCGAACGACCTCACATTCAGACCCATAGTAGCAGGACCATCATGCCCAACAGGCAGACTTAGAAAACTAATAGATATACTATTACAGCCCTTCACCAATCTAATCAGAAGTTTTGTAAGAGATGACACACACTTCCTTAGCTCCCTACCAAAAACAGTAGACGATGGGAAAATACTAGCTACATTCGATGTTAGCAGCCTATATAGCAATATCCCACACAACCTAGGAAAAGAAGCTATCGCATATTGGATTGACAAACATACACAGACTTTACACCCCAGATTTAATAAACAATTCGTGATTGATAGCATCGATATAATCCTCAATAACAACTCCTTCCAATTCAAATAAGACAACTATATTCAAATGCTAGGCACAGCAATGGGTACTAAAATGGCACCGACATATGCCACCCTTACACTCGCCTTTCTAGAAGTTACCATTTATGAAAGGATAGAGCAAAAGTACGGGCACAATATAAAAACACGTTTCATAAAATCTTGGAAAAGATACCTAGACGACTGCTTTATCCTCTGGAGGACCACATGGGGGGATATGAAAGAACTCCACACTTTGCTACAAAATCTACACCCAAAAATAAACTTTACACTAGAACAAAGCCCCACAGAACTACCTTTCCTAGACATTCTAGTCACAATAACAAACAACATAATCACAGACAACTACCACAAACCTACAGACACTCAACAATACCTCCACTTCAAAAGCCACCACCCTAAAAACTGTCTAAAATCAATACCTTAATCCCTAGCACGTAGAGTTTGCACCATAGTAACAGGCAGAAACCCTCCGTTCAACTAGACTGAATTAACTACAAATAACACTGCGGAAAAAAGGATATCTACTACCACTAATACAGAAAGGTATTGAACTGGTCGAAAAAAATCCAATAGACTAACTAAGAAACCCAGGAGAACACAACAAAGAACAAATTTTAGCATACGTCTCAACACACAACACAAACAACACAGAACTATTCATACAGATAACAAAAAACCTTATCCTCCTCAATCAGAACGACAAACTAAACAACATACTTAAAACAACAAAAATAATAAAAAGCAAACGCCAACCCAAAAACTTCAAACACATCCTAACTTCCTCAAACTCGTTCCACACACTGCAAAAGGAGTTACAAAATACAACAAACCGTGATGTGGAGTATGTGACATAATAACAGAAGGTAACACATACACATTCAAAAACCCAGCACAAACATTCAAAATAAAAAAGGATCTTAATTGCACCTCCAGAAATGTAGTATATGGTCTAAGATGCACAACATGCAACAAATCCTACACCAAAAATTTCAGCAATAGAGTGGCCTTACATAAGAGCAACATCAAAATTGCAGATATCAGACACCCCTATGTTTCAAAACACGTGCACGCATGACGTGGAAACAGCTTAAAAATAATGCACATCTTCCAAACAGACAATTATTTTTATTTACTTACACAGGAAAAACACTTCATCACAAGATTATCTCCTGAACTGAACAGAGCCTAATATCAACACACAAGAAGATGAAATGCAAGGCACACTCACATGCACATCCATATACATATGAATATACACACCCACACATAAATCAGAACCGACCCATTAAAACACACACACCCGCGCGCGCATACAACCACACACAGACATAACACCCCTATCTCTAATACAACACACTGAACAATACCAACCCTACTTAACCTCGAAACCAACAACACTAGGAAACACCTAGAACAATAGTATAATATCTGTTCCAACACCTCGCTCCCTCCTCAGTCAGTGAAGAAGAAACCCCTCATGACTGAGACAACTATCATCCCTTCTATCACCCCCTCCCATACCTATACCCTTCCAATTGGCCCCTCCCCTCTGGGGAACAAGATCTTCCCCACACTAGGGACCGAGCCTGGGTCTGGCCATACCCAGATGGGGAGACAAATAAATAGAAACATTAAAAAAATCCGCTATACATATTTTTAAATACACCCCTCTACCTAAACAAACATAATATAAAGAATACCTGAAAAGACTGAAACGAAAAATCACAAAACTTAAACCAAGAATCAAAAAAATAAATATCAAAATAGAATGAAACCACCCCTACCCTTATTTCAGAAAAGCTGGTTCTCCCACCCTCCTCCTCACACATACACATTAGTAACGACTTTGGATCACAGTCACCTTCCTAGGGAAGCAAATAACCTCATAATACTATAAAACAGTAGACACATTCCCAAACCAAAGAAAAAAAAACACACACACACCCTACCCTACCTTACCCTAAAGGAAAAGAAAAAAAACACAAGCAGAAAGAGAGAGGGAGAGAGAGAAACACAACACAGGAGTGATCACAGCCGAGGTCAGCGGCCTCGACAAGCCCAATAAAAGAGTAATAAAAATTGAACATTCCAATGAATAGTAGACATTTACACCCATCCACCCCTTGGAAACACTTCAAATGAACTACGAAAATGCCATTTTTACATCTCCAACACATTTGAAAATAATTTCTGACGAGGACGCTTCACAGAACGTCTGAAACGCGTAAAAACGATTTCAATGATTTAAAAACATTATTACAATGATCCAAAGATAATTATCAATGAAAAACCAAGACACGGAATTATAAAATAATATTAAAAAATACACATTGTTGGTGAATACCCTCTTATATATATATATATATATATATATATATATATATATATATATATATATATATATATATATATATATATATATATATATATATCATTCCACCACGGTAGTGGTTGAATATATGCTTAAGTCCGAAATTGAATGAATCGAGAAACATTCAAGCCCCACCACTAATTCCGTTCGCAACCAGATTTTAAACAGCTTATATTGTTGGATAGAACACCACATTAGCTACATTTTGAAAAAAAATTTCGAAAATTGGTTCAGTAAAAAAAAGTTACAACAAAATATGTGGGTTCACAAATAGGAGAGTAAGTACATAAGTGACTAACGCTTTTTTTATTTTGCATAACCTTTTTTGTATATAAATATTGTTTACTGCGATTTTGCCAATATGACATGTTAGCGTAACGCTTAGAGTACCGGGGGTTGGTGGAAAGATTTTAGGTTCAATCCCGTGTATCGTTTTTTTTTTTTTATAATTAAAAAACCGAACTTTTTTTTTAATAACTAATTTTTTTAAAACTCCCCTTATGATTTTATAGCAAAAAATGGTGAATTTATCGATTAAAAATATTAGTGAATTCTATGATATACATATTCTTTGAATGAACTCAAATTTTTCATTATCATATTTGATGAAAAATGTAGTCCCATTTTGGAAATGCGTCTGACCAATGATGCTTTTGAACCCGCGACCAGCACTGCGATGTCATCAGCAGCAGCCTGGGCATAAATATTCCTATTTTTAAACTCCTTTAAAAGAGGATTCAGCATACAGTTCCATAGTAAAGGTGATAAAATCCCACTTTGGGGGTTTCATTTAACTACTTCCCTTTTAACAGTTGTCCTCAGTAGTTCTACTTGAACTGTTCTGTGCCCCACCATATACTCAATCCATCGGATGAGTACTGGTGGCACATTGAGTTCTCGTACCGACTTGAACATACTACTGAAGGGTAGGTTGTCAAAAGCTCCAACGATATCTAAAAAGACACCGAGTGGCATCTTCTTTTTTGTTAGTTTACGCTCTATACAGATCACGAATTCACGAACCGCAGTCTCGGTAGAGGCCCTGGCTCGGAACTACTGTGATTGAATGATAAATATTGCATAAATGTGTGTTTGAGAGCTAATTTTTTGGACAATCATTAATAAATATTATAAATTTATATATTAATACAATACCAATGCCTGGAAAAATCGTGGATTATATGGAAAAATGCGCGCATGAAAAGTAATATTCTTAAGATTTTATTAAACCTGGAAAAGTAAAGGACAAGAAATTCAACGTGGAAAAGTAAAGAACAAGATATTCTAGTAAAGTAAAAAATAAGAATTTTTTAGACTTAAAATATTGCAGCTAAAAATAAAATTTGAATATTGATAAATATTTTATTTATTATTTGCATATGTTGTTGCTTATTGTTGAGTTAGAAAGAATTAAATGATCCTAATTATGATATAATAAAATTATTAATTTTCATGTAAATTATAAAATTATTAATTCCATCTACTAACTAACTAATGATTTAATTTTATTTAAACAATTTTCACTACATAAATATATGCAAATAATAGGGGGGAAATAAGTTCAATCCAGCGACTGACACCCTTTCTAACTCAATAATAAACAACAACATATGCAAATAAGAAATAAAATATTTATCAATATTCAAATTTTATTTTTAGCTGCAATATTTTAAGTCTAAAAAATTCTTATTTTTTACTTTACTAGAATATCTTGTTCTTTACTTTTCCAGGTTGAATTTCTTGTCCTTTATTTTTCCAGGTTTAATAAAATCTTAAGAATATTACTTTTCATGCGCGCATTTTTCCATATAATATATAAATCCGTAATCCTGTCTGTTTGTTTGTTCACAATTTGATTAATATATACAAAACTTCCTGCTGAAAACGGTTATCTATATAAATTTTATTTACTATAAGATTTTCTATATAAATAAATAGCATCACGATCAATATATATACACCATATTGAAGGCAATATACATAATAGAACTAATCTAATTTGCATATTATATTAAAGAAAATCTTTTTAAATAATTCGCTCAATTAAAATTACTGATTATAGTAATGTAATTGATGTAATTGTTTTATTTAAGAGTATTATTTAAAGTTAATTTATTTAAATTGTTTTAATTCAAGTTATTTTGTACTATTTGCTAAACTGGCAAATTTTAAGAAATTTTCACTGATATTTCACTTCCGGTTATGAACGTATATAGTTTTTAACCAAATCGAGAGATATGGTGATAAAATGATTTGTTTTAATTATTTATTTTCTATAAATGTAAAAGTTACAAATATTGATAAAAAAAATAAATAATTAGGCTAAGGATGATTTTATTTTTCGACGAAATATTTTAAATCGTTAGCCTTCTATTAAAGTCTCGGCTATAAATATCGATTCATTGTAAGGTGTGAACACGTTTACCAAAAGGTTAAAATTTATTTCCTACGGACGATTTTAAAATCATTTTTCAACTATTCACTTGACTGTCTGAATTTTATTATCGTTTCCATAATACTTTGAAAAGGAAACAAGGTAAAGTAATGTTTTTTATATCAGATATATTCCTACGCGTTTTTTTTTGTTTTTTTTTTCACTTTTTTTTCTTCGATTTTCTTTTGAGAAAGATCTTATGTTTTCCTGTCTGGGTAATTGATTTAGTTGATAATATATACTTGTGTGGGGGAGTTTCGACGTAATTATGGTTTTTTTCGGGGGAAGGGGGTGTCGCTTTATATCTCAGCGTCACTCAAATAAAAATAATTGCAGAAGTACAAAAATGCGGGTGTTTTTATCTGTTTAGTACTTCTGCAGTTTACGAACCGTGCTATTTTTTAGATATGATTTACAAGTGTAACTCAATTTTTGCCGTATCATTTGTTTATTAAATTTTTATGTGAAAGTCCTTTCTTTATTAAAAATAGGGTACTTTTTATATACACAACCAAGCATAGTTTATCCACAAAAATCCTAATTTACATTTTTGGGAGCAACACAAACTGAAAACGGGCCTGTACAGTTATTTTTCTACGTAATGTAGAAATTTCGTTTCCATTTGTACCAGTGGTATCTTTTTCAGATTTTTGACATCAGCACTGCTAGTTAACCCCTATTTAATCTAATATATATATATATATATATATATATATATATATATATATATATATATATATACTAGAGGAGTTGAAAGAAAGAGTGTACCCTGATTTTAATTTGAATGGAAAACATCCGGATTGGCTTGCTGAGCGAGCAATTGTTTCTCCACTAAATTTCAATGTAAACAAATTAAATAATTGGCTAATGACTGATTTTCCAGGACAGGAAAAACTTTACAAATCTATTGACACTACTGTAGATGAAGATGATGCTGTGAAATATCCTACAGAGTTCTTGAATTCAATTGAGCTTTCTGGAATGCCTTCCCATCTTCTAAAAGTTAAAGTTGGTTGTCCTATCATGATTTTAAGGTCATTAGAGCCACCAAAAACAACTAATGGAACAAGATGTGTTGTAACTAGATTGCATAACAATTTGATTGGAGAAATGATTACATTTGAGCCTTATAAAGGTCAAACTGTACTCATTCCGAGAATTCTACTTTTGCCAAGTGATAGCGAGTTGCCTTTTGCTTTTCGGAGACTGCAGTCTCCAGTGAGGCCATGCTTTGCTATGAGCATTAATAAGAGTCAAGGGCAAACATTCAAAGTTATCGGAATTGATCTGACAAACCCATGTTTCAGTCACGACATGTTTTATGTGGCAGTTTCAAGAACAGGAACTTCAAAATCAATCAACATATTAGCTAATAAAAGAAATGTCGTTTACCCAGAAGTTTTGGTTTCGAACCTGTAATTACATAAATATTACAAGGATGCCAATTAGTATTGTGTAATACAAATATATCCGTAGCAAAGCTCGGGTAAATCGTCTAGTATATATATATATATATATATATATATATATATATATATATATATATATATATATATATATATATATATATTCAACAGAGGATAGGCTCTAAAATTATAAATACGAAATCGCATGAATTAAAATGTATTAACCGTGCTTATGACCGGAAAGGTCAAGTGCCACTCTGCTAGTAATGGAACATTTTCAGTGGTACGAGCAAAAACAGAATTTTTTATATATAAATACAATGCTTATATAATAGACATTGTAGTAGTCTCGAAACTGCAGTAGATTATTATTTTACTGTTATGTGTTTCCACATATGCCATTCTAAATTATGCTCGCCAGTAGTATTCACCCGAACTGTGAGTGACAGCATGTCCCCAGATTCTCTGCATTCTCCATCTCTTTCGATAACCATTGCATTTACCATCGATGTCTCGCTAGCAACGCGCGTTGGTTTTCTCTGGAATTCGAGTGTCAAAAAGCCTCTGCCATGTCTCAGTACTCTCTCTCTCTCGCTCTCTTTCTCTCTCTCTTTCTTTCTCTCTTTCTCTCTCTCTCTCTCTCTCTCTCTCTCTCAAGGTTTGGTGTAGTCTCTTCACTATCGGTCTTTTCATCCTTTTTGACCTATCACAACAATTTTGTGTTGTATCACCCGAAGTTAGTTCCACCGTGGGCGTGCGCATGTGTTTGATTTTTTTTTTCTTAGTTAACCCTTTCCACCTCTTCATCTTTGGCATGCCAGCATATTTTTTGTTGTTGTTATGTGGAGTGATGTTCATATTAAAGAACCTCATTGTTTCCATTAATATTATTATTAGCAATAGTATTATTATTATTATTAGTAGTAGTAGTATTTAATTATTATTATTATTTATTCACAAGGAGTTTTCACAGAGTTATTATCAGCGATTGCTCAGTGGTATTCTCACAACTTGAGTGGCAATAAGTAACCCATGATAACATGCGCTATCCGCCTTTTTGATAACCGTTGCAAATCATTTACTTTATGGCAACAGCAGTCTACCATTTATTTTTTTCGAAATAGAATACCTTTTCGCTTTCTAACAAATTTCAGTCACAAGAAGCCTTCACAAAATTTAAGTGATTTTAATCTTTCTATCCTTTAACAATCTTTGTTTGTTTTTTCACATGTGAATCACTGCTTATCAAGGCCCGAAGCCTACTCGAGGATAAGGGTTAATGAGTGTTAGGTGGTCATTGGGACAATAGCGTAATGATCGTTAATGGTGGACATTAGATAGAATTAGATTATGTTGTAGTCAGCTAGGAAGCAGACCAACGAAACAGGGTTCCGTATACGAGGAGTTCTTGAAAAGAAAATTTGTAATTTTATTTAGTACTAGCGGGGGGGTACCCGACGTTGCCCGGGTATTTAGAGGTGCGTGTGTTCGGGCGGGGGAGGGTAATCAAAACATAAGATTAAGCGAAGTAAATATTTTTTAAATATTAAATATTAAAATGTTAAAACTTAAAAAAATAGAAAAAAACACTCAAAAAACTAACGTAAGGGAAACGAACGATGTTAAATGTAAAAATCGGAACAACAACAAAAAAGAAAACGCGAATGTGATGGAAAAAGAAAACAGAAAAACGAAAGTTAAAACTCCTTTAAAAAATCTGAAAATAAAAACAAAAAAAACACGTGAAAAATGGCTTCGGGTGTTTAGAGGTGTGTGTGCTCGGGTGGGTAGGGGGTAATGAAAACATAAGAATAAGCGAAGTATAAAACAATCGAAAAAAAAACACCCAAAAATACTAACGTAAGGCAAACGAACGATGTTAAATGTAAAAATCGGAAAAACAAACAGCAAAAAAAGAAAACACGAATGTGATGAAAAAAAACAGAAAAAAAACGTTAAAACTTCTTTTTAAAAGCTGAAAAATAAAAACCAAAAAACATAGAACGTGAAAAATTGCTTAAATAACTCTGCTTCAATATCAAAATTTAAAAAAATAAAAGAAAGATCTCACACCACGATTCGAACCCAAAACGTTTAGATAATGAAACCGCGCTCTAAGTAACTGAGCTACGACGACGTCGCCGAAACTCTGTCGCTTTTTCAAATATTTAAAGTAAATCAGGTGACGACGTCGTATGACGCATACGTAGAAGTGAATTCGTCTTGAGAGGACGGTTTTTGCTGACCCCCATCCCTGTAGAAAAGTACTGATTTCCGGGTGAAAAAAATTAACGTTTTTAGCCAATTTTTCGATATTTGTCGGGCGAATGGTTGGGGCTTTCATAGGAGACCACATTTGTGAATTTTTGTTCCGTTTGTCGAAAGTTTTTAGCAGACATACAAACACACACACACACTTTTTGCCTTTTATATATAGAGATTTACGATTATTTTCTATGGTATACGTCTTGTGCCATTAATAATGTTGTTGGCAAGATAGTATCAAATTATGGAATTCTGACATATTTAATTCGTTTGCATTTGTCTAATGTATTTTCTATATTTTCCTACGCATTACTTTTTGATGTCATTTTTAGGTCCATTTTCCCAAGTGTACGGCATGCCGTCTTATAAATTAATCGAAATTCTCAACTTTTTCATGCCATTCTTCCATCATCCAATTAAAAATATAACTAAACATTATCCTCGAGTGGCTTTTAGTACTGGTAAGTTGTCAATTGGTAGCATATAAAATACTTACCTGTGATTGGTCGGTGTTCCCTAGTTTAGAGTTGTTTCCTCACTCGAGGAATTTCTTTAATATCTCAGTTGTTTTCATCAATTCTGTGCATTTCCTTGATTACAATTTCACTTGTTTTCTTTTCGCAGATTTTTCTAGTGTCATATTATTTTGTTTTCATTCCATTTTAACCCCAAACAAAGCATATCACTTTGATGTAGGGGGCTACTATTCGTGGCCAAAAGTTGCAGGGTTTCTATGTAGGGAGTTAAGCAGCAAGATGTTTGTTCACATTACACTTAAACTTCTTGAACTTCTTGATGTCAGTACAGTTGGGAAAGCAGGAAACTGGAAGAGAGTTCCAAAGTTTAGCAGTTTTAGGAAATAAATTATTATAGTAGAAAGCCGTCTTACCTCTAAGGATCTATACCGTGTAAGGGTGGAATTTTGCTGCTTGTCGGGATTGTTGGTGGTATTTACGTTGAGGAGCTACAAGGGCTTATAGTTTGTCGGAACATCCACCATAAAAAAAACTTTGAAAAACAGACAGAGAGATGCAGTATTTCGTCGCTGGGACGGAAGCTGTAGCCTAGATGACATTTCAGGAACTATCAGGTCGGCAACTCTCTTTTGAACCCTGTCCAGGAGTGAGAGATTAATAGCGGATGCATCAGAAAAAATGTAACAACAATACTCCATACATAGGCTATTGATGGCCTTGTAGAGGTACAAGATACGTTAAGGCGTTAGTAACTTTCTAGTACTTACGTTTGCAACTTTTCCTTGGCCACATAGCTTATATAACGTTTCAAATTCCCTAAATAAAATAATTGTGTGATATAAAGTGGGGGTCACTTTGCTGTATTAATTTAATGTAAAATGATCACCCACTTTAAAACCAATTAGTCTCAAAGCCATTCAAATCATTCTCCAGATCATTCTCGTTGTTTTTGAAGGATTCCAGTTATTTTTTAAGCATTAAAGTCATTGTTAAAGTCATTCAATTCATCCTTAAGTTCATTAAAGCCATTCTAAGTCATTTACTTTTTATTTATTTTAGTCATTTCAGCCCACTTTTCGGTCATTTTAGTTTGTCTTTAAGAATTTCATGTCAATCCTACATTCACGCATTTATTCATTACACGAGAGCATGCGATTAATTGCTATCGTAATTCTTAAAAGGTCAGCCTGCTAAAGGTACGGGCAATGTATGTGATTTTATAGCAGCTTGGGAAGAAGAGCAATTGGTTAGTTTTCAGGAGAGATTATTATAACTTACTGAATAAAGTATAAAATATACATTAGGATAAACAGATTTTGGTTAGAGTTTAGGGGTATAAGAATTTGGGATAATGCTTATCATGCAAAACAGACACAAACAGTCGTCTTGGATGTAACTAGATATACGTAGCATGCTCTGCAGCGCTATTTGCTCAGTTTTGATAAAAACAATAAATGGAGATTCGTGGTTCGGTGTTCTACGATTATTATTGATAGTACATTACTCTTTTTCGTGCTTCATATAAATTCTAGTTTTCTAGCAAATTCCACTTCGTTAGTTTTTATACTCTTTTGATCTTCAACTTGTGATAGGATTTTACAATTTGACAGTGCTTTTTATTCAAGTTGGTGATTATTATTTTACAATTTGACAGTGCTTTTTATTCACGTTGGTAATTATTATCCTGTCTGGTCTCTTTGCTTGGATTGTTTTATCAGTTTGTACTTTCATGTACCAAATAATTTTCTAACTTTCATTTTTTAAAATCTATCTCCGATTTTTGTACTATTTGCCTTCATGTTCAGATTGCGCGTGTTTGCATAATTCTTAGTCGATTGGCTTCCAAGAAAATCCATGATTTTTTTGCTAATTTGGAGCATTCATTTAATATGTTATACGTTGCTTCTTTTCATTATACGTTGCTTCTTTTCATTATACGTTGAATTAATATTTATTTTATTTTTTGCTTTTATCTATAATAATGCCCTTCGAATAGTTCGATTTGAACGCATAGTTTTCTTCGGTTTATTTAGCGATTCACTTTTGTTTTTCAACTGCCCTTTTCATAGGTATGTTTTTTTATATTTCCGCGTTTTTTATTTATTTTTTTTTTTTTTAGTCATTCTTGTAATTCGTCTTCTTCCCATGGTTTTATCTTTTCTTGTCTTCGTATCTGCAATTGCACTCCTCGTATACTGTTCGTTGCTGTTGTGCTTTTTTTTTTAGTTCTTACGACTACCATCCTCTTAAACTGGACATTTTCCGCAGTTTTATCACATTATCTACGCTATTTTTTTATATATTATCAGTCTTCTCCTCGTTTTACATAGAGTCGACCACTATTATCATTTGAGTCTAGTGGTCATTGTTTTATTATGACAGTGCAATGAAGCTTTTCTCAACAAAATACAGCGTGATCGTTTTCATGTTAAAAAATCATATAAAGTGGTTAAGTGATAACATTTTGCATTAATTCAACTCTCGCATCAAGGTCTCACCATCAACCTGACACAAACCATTAATATTTATCATTAAGGGTGTTGGGCACGGCCCTCTATAATTATAATATTAAGATGGCCTAACAACTAAAGTCATATAATCTGGTGACGTCATTGAATCTGGTCCTGTGAATCTGCTCACGTGTCCCAATAAAAAAAACGGATACAGATAACATCTAATGACAAAAATGTTTTCGTGAATTTTGCAGAGAAACCAACAAACGAAAAAAAGGGGCCAATAATTCAAATATATAACAAATGAATGTTACCAAAGGCAAGATAAGTTTCTCTTCTACTTAACTGATTAAGTTTTGTGTGTGTTTAACTGAATGTAAAGAAGAAAATCTATTTTCGGTTCGAAAAAACGGGATCTATTTTCGGTTCGAAAAACAACTTGTGTGGAGCTGCTAAAGTAAACAGGCAAATTAAAACGAAAACACACTTTCTTCGAAGCGTCAAAAGTAGTTCAAAATTTTGAAAATAAACAAAATACCGATAGAAATTAACCCAATAGCCAGAAAGAGTCAAAGTGATAATTGTTGGGTGAGTTTCTATCAGTATTTTGTTTATTTTTTCGAATTTTGAACCATTTTTAACCTTTCCGAATACACATTATTTTCGTCAGTGGTTACACTTGGATACATAGAATTATAAGTAAAATTTATTTGATATATATTTGTTTTTTAACCATTCTCCCCGGATCAGAACCCGCTAGACTACTTTGTTTTGTCATACCTCGAGAACATAACCAACATGACCTCCCACAACACCAAACAAGGCTGATCGCCGCCATCTACCAAGTATTCGCCCAGTTCCCGCCGGCGCATGTGGAAAAGGGATGCTCTCAGTTTCGGGCCCGTATCGTAGCCGTGATTTAGGTTGAAGGCGGCTATATAGAATAGATGTTAACTTTACTACTCAATCAAGTTACGTGAATTTATTTTTTAATAAAAGTGTTTAAATAAAACTGTAGCGTGGTTTTCTTTAGGACAACAAATTTATCGTTCCACATTATATATATGTATATACACGGCCAAAAAATAGAAGTTGTTTTTTAAACAAATTAAAATCAATTAAAATCCATTATTATTGAGAAACACCTCTTTCTAAAAAGATAAAAGCCGGAATTTTATCATATGGAAAGAAGAAGAATATAAAACTGTTTGTACTATTTTAAATAGAATTTAAAAATTTCCAAAACGACATCATTCACCACTATTTTTGTCTCGATGGATAAAACATTTTACTATATTTTTTTAAAGATTTTGAATTAATTTTTTTTGTTTTTTTTTGTCTAAATAAGATTACGTATGATTTCCTAAAGAATATGCAAAAAAAATGTATAACATACGTACCTGAATTTCAAATAATTCCAACTTTTGATATCACTGTATTGATTTTACGTGGCGAAATAAAAAAAAAAAAGAAATTTAAAGACAGTTTAAAATAAACTATGGTAGTCTTGATAGGACAAAATAAACTACATGTAACCATGTAAATTTGAAGGGTTTAATTCTTTTTTATGATATATATATATGTGTGTGTGTGTGAGTGTGTGTGTGTTGTGTGTGTGTGTGTTGTGTGTTGTGTGTGTGTGTCGCATATAAAACCCCTGAGATTGGCCATTAACAGATGCGTGACAATTTTGGAAATGCCAGGCGTCGTATGTGTTAAAGACAACTTTTGCATCTAGTCTCACGCTTGGTCTACCATAGGTGAGTTAATATCAAGTAACAAGATATTGCCGAAAGAAATTCTCGTATTTTTAGCAAATTGTACAGTTATTTCCCGATTTTTTTTTCTTGTTTGGTATCGATTCTTCAAAGCATTTCCTATTCATTGGTATATTGCGCCATATGGGGCTCAATAAACGAAAATTATTAATTCATTTGTCAAAGATTTTAAAATAGTGTTTTTCGTAAAAAATAATGAAAATATATAATTTTTTGGTATTCTTAAAGATAAAAATTATTATTAACATATTTCATACTTCATAACACAAAAGATGATAAATTAAACACATTCAAAATTAGGATTTTAACCTTAAAATCACATACGTTCGGAGTTGTTTGATCTTCACTCTATCCGCAATTAATTTTTTTTTTTTTCAATTTCGACTGATTACTTAAAGTATGTTTGTACCCACGAATAAAGAAAGAGAATTTGGTGTGCAATATATATATATATATATACATATATACATATATATATATATATATATATATATACATATATATATATATATATATCGATAAGGAAAAAAAGTACACCAGTATAAAGTTTATTTTTCATTTTATAATCAGTGAAAATTTTTATTGATTGGATAATTCTTTGATTTTTGATTGATTTTTTCATTGATTTTTGATTGATTTTTCAAAAATATTACTCCCTCCTTTCTTTTAAATCGTGCCTAATATATATATATATATATATATATATATATATTTATATATATGTGTGTGTGTGTAGTAGTAGTAGTAGTAGTAGTAGTAGTAGTAGTAGTGGTAGAACCCCAGGTCACGGCATTAAAAATTAGTAACAAAATGGAATTCCAAAGTCTAGCAGGGATTTGGGCAGCAAGATGTCGGTTCACGTTACACTTGAACTTCTGCATGTCAGTACAGTTAGGGAAGCAGGGGCCTGGAATGGAATTCCAGAGTCTAGCGTTCCTGGGGAAGAAACTACTGGAGTAGAAAGATCTTCTACATCTAGAGATCTCTACTCTGTGGGGTGTCTGTCGGGTTTGTCGAGGGTGTCTGCGTCGTGGGAGCTCAAGTGTCTGAATTCGCCAGAGCATTTACCATTGAAATACTTGTAGAACAGGCAGAGGGATGCAACATTTCGTCGATGGGACTGAAGCTGAAGCTTAGATGCCAGTTCACGGCCTATCAGGTTGGCGACTCTCTTTTGAACCTTGTCTAGGAGCGAGAGACTAGTAGCCGATGCATCAGCCCAAATGTGACAGCAATACTCCATGCATGGGCGAATGTTGGCCTTATCGAAGTACAGGATACTTTCGGGTGTTTTCTAGCACGGTAGGGAGAGCCTACTTCTTCGCAGCGGCCCTGGCAATGCTTTCAATGTAATTGTTCCAACTCATGTTTCCTGTGAATGTCAGGCCAAGCAGTTTGAAAGATGTACTCTCAGATAAAGAGTCACTGGCCATTGCTATTAGTGGCAGAGAAAGTTTCTTGTAATTATTGAAGGAAACCAGTTTAGTCTTGGCAGCATTGAATGTGACCATCCATTGTTGTCCCCATTCCACTACAGATTGGAGGTCATCCTCTAGTGTTTTTGCCATTTCTTTAGATATGTGTTCATTTGTTTTCCTGGCATGCCTGTTATAAAGGGTTGTGTCATCAGCAGCATATATACCCATCTCAGAGGCAATTTTTTCGGGGAGGTCATTAATACATATTAGGAACAATAGAGGTCTAAGGATAGACCCCTGAGGCACTCCCGCATTTATATCATATTGTTTAGATGTACGACCGTCGAGGACAACCTGGATTTTTCTCTTATCTAAAAAGGATTTTTATTATGTTAAGTATTCTACCAGTGATACCGTATGATCTAATTTTCTTCAGGAGACCCTCATCCCATACCCTGTCAAAAGCCTTAGATATATCTAGAGCTTCCGCTCTGCTCTCCCCCGCTTTTTCCAGTGAATGGTATATACGTTCAGATATTACAGTGGGGATGTCTGCTGTGGGACGGGCTTGTCTAAACCCATATTTGTTGTCAGTCAGAAGTTTAGCATCTGTAAGGTGATGGACTTGAGCATTGTTAATTATGGTCTCAAATATTTTGGCAAAAAGTGGGAGTAGGCTAATGGGGCGATAATTAGATGGGTCAGTTCTTTCGCCAGAATTCTTGAATACTGGTACCACAGAAGCAGTTTTCCAACAGCCCGGAAAGCAAGATTCATTAAGGCATTTGTTGTAGAGTTTAGAGAGAACTGGAGCTACTTCGGCTGAACACTTTTTTAATAGCACCGATGTAGATTATGCCTTCATGAAAAATGTGCTATCCTGTACTTTAAAGAACCCCAACATCTATTAAACTGTAGAAGAGAAATAGCAAACAACTGTGTTCACAAGACAAAATTTACTCTAGGACAGCGATAGAAAATAGTTTTAAAACTAATAAAAACAATAGAAAATAAACAAATAAATAAATTAAATAAACATGAATATACATAAACGATCACACATATACATATATATATATATTTATATATATGCATATATGTATGTACATATATATATATATTTATATATAAACTAGCATGAAAAAAACACTAACCTAGATTTAAAACAGATCAAGAAACTAAATATCCAGGCTAAATAAAGCACACACAAAGGAACTAGTCACCCAGAGGCCAAATAGGCCTTTGTCCGATAAGTGCATTCTCATTGGCTGATAGGAAGGGCGCGGCGGATACTAGAAAGCTGATTGGCTAACTAAAATCTCAATAGAAGATGCGCATATAAAAACGACAAACAACCACAGATTCGCGCATAAGCCTGAAGAGTCCTAGAGAGGATGAAACGCGGAATATTCAATGTAGCTTAATCGCCATATATAGTTTATAACTTACTATATATATATATATATATATATATATATATATATATATATATATATATATATATATTGTTTAAATAGACATTCGGCAGATTACTTGCGGGCATCGCTTCTGTGGGCGACGGGTAGAATTGTCGTCTGTCAACACGACAGTTCTAGATTCAATCCTTGGCTTGAGAGAGGTGCTAGTCTAGCGGCACTGATGAGTTGTGATACAACGAAACAGGACTGTATGTCGATGACTAAAAATATATTTCAAAGCCCCCCCTATTTGGGTTGAGGACTGTCGTAAGTAATCTCATTCGCTACTTAATTTGGCTGAAAAATGCGAAGCTCACGGTTTGTTTACAAACAAGCGGTTTGAGCACATTACAAGTGGCGGACGGATGTTTGTTTTAATAGACATTCGGACAGATTACTTGCGGAAATCGTTTGCGTAGTCGAGAGGTAGAACTGCCGACGGTTCTAGGTTCGATCCTTGGCTTCGAAGAGGTGCTAGTCTTACAGCACTGATGAGTTGTGATACAACGAAACAGGACTGTATGTCGATGACTACAAACATATTATATATATATATATATATATATATATATATATATATATATATATATATATATATATATATATTAAGGGAATTAGAACAACAATTACACATCATTATTCTTTACTGTTACTGCTAATCGATTATCGCCAAATTTAACATATTTTTCTATTCGGATCTCGTAAAATAATTTGAGTCACCAAAATTTATTTCCTTTTCTTCGGAAACAAGTCAATTATGTTTTTTCTTTTATAACTATTAGAAACTTATTAACTACTTCCTCACCCTTAACAGAATTACCCGAGAGTCTTTTGTACTTTCATTTGTTAGTCCCCCTTTAGTTGTTTTTTTACGTAACAGGTATTCTCCCAAGCATCACCTCTTCTATTTAGGATGGAGTATTATAGTATATATTTCTGTAGTCATGAAACCATCTGAACTGGCTTTACCCCTTATTTTGAAGGTCGTGTAGTATATGTTTTTTTTCATGATACTTTTTCCCAGGAATTACCAACTCACTTATTGGGATAGCGGGAATAATGCTCTCAAGATTTATTTTTATCTTTTTGAGTAGTATGGTATATTCTTATTCGTTATTATACATTCTTTCCAGACAAAACCTCGTCTCTTAGGCAGTATAGCATCCTCTCATAATTACTTTGCTCATTTTTGGATAGAGGGGTTAAGGAATTGTGTATTCTTTCACTAAAGTAGCACTGCCACGGCGAAAGTTATACAGATTTTTCGGCAAGTGTATAGAAGGATAATGTTCTCTGTTGCATGTCACCAGCGGAAGCTACTTTTGCAATAAATATAAAACTGGTTTAGAAAAATGTATAAAACACGGGGAAGAAAATTAAATGTCTGTAAATAGAAGAAAGTGTTTTTTTTTTCTGTTTTTCGAATGTTTAAAAAGTCATTTGGAGAAATCGGGGTTGTAGATAGAAGAATTCGGTGAAATGATAAAAAGTTTTCCCTAAGCAAACATATAAATCAAATCAAGAAAATGGCATTTCGTAAACTGAGAAGACAATACTAACAATAGAATTAGTGGGCATTGTGTTTTGAAACGATCAAGTCACAATTCTTAAAGGTGATTTCTCTCATGGCACTCAACCCCAAAAAGAAACGATGTAAGCTTTTTACACAGCATAGGCTTAACTGTTTTTTTTTGGGGGGGGGGTAAGTTGATGTATTTATTTCATCAATAATAGACTCACCTTGAGACTATGAATATTGTAATATCTAACACGTTATTAGCTAGCAACTTTTGACGATTATGATTTTCATATGTGACGTGTACTTCTGTAAGATACAGGGTGAACGATAAAATTCTTGCCTTAAATAAAGCACATTACAGCTTTATTTTAAAACGTTTATTTAAAAAATCAATTATGGTAAGGCGATTATGAAATAAAGCGGACATCTATTCAATGTAGCCGCCTTCATCTTAAATCACCGCCTCGATACGGGTCCAGAACTGAGAGCATGCCTTTTTCACAAGCGCCTGCCGAAGCTCTGCGAATACTCAGCGAATGACAGCTATCAGCCTAGCTTCGTTGTTGTGGGATGTTATGTTGGTGATCTTCATGAAGCTCTCAAACAAAGTAGTCCAGCTGGTTCAAGTCGTGGGAGGACGGGGTAAGTAGGAGATGGGTACAGAGTCGTAGCTCTCCTTCTAAAGTCAAGCCTGGTCTCTTTGGACTTGTGTATCGGCACCGAGGGTCTGCCAGTGGCCACGTGGTTGCATCAGGGGATAACTACATCTAGGAAACTTTGTTTTCATCACCCTCGGCACGTTCCTTTTATTCGTGACCATTCAGCAATGGGTCTGGCTGTTTTGCACTTGGTCCAGGCATGTTTTGCTTCTTTGGATGCTTCAGTTTGCTGAGTAACCTGACGGACTTGTTAAGCCTGAGTTTCTTTGTCTTCTCAGTCAAGATCTGGCTTGTCTGGCGCCTGTATGACCTACACTTCAAGTCTTCCTTCACACATACATTCATAGTTGTGTTCGACACGCCTAAACTCTGGCAATCTGCCGATTAGGGCGTTAGAATGTTTAATCAATTATTGCCTAACCTTTTTCTATGAACTCCTTGGTCCGAGTCTTCATGGTGGTGTTCTCGGACTTGGGCTTTTCTCCACCACCTCAAAAAAAGTCGTCCGGTGCGTTAAGTTATGCTCTCAAGCGTTGAACTACCAGGATTTGTAATTTGAGAATGCTGGCAATGGTCCCATTGTTAAAATTTGGATCGGTAGAGAGCATGAGTTATACAGTGGCGCATCTCCAATCTGGCTCGTTGAACATTGTGCCATTTTCAAACATTATAGAAGGCTCCTATGTTTCTTGGAATTTATACGCAAAAAGCCAACGAAAATGGAATCATGTCGTCATTGCCAGGGCGGCAATTTAACTGTTCCACCCTATACTTTTCTCGGTACAATTTTTATTAACTATGCTTCCACGTTCGCTATGATTATTACCAGACCAGACGGCTATAGCAGTAATAGCAACCCTTGTTTTATTTTAATGAACGAGTCGAGGGATAGCATTTTATTGAATAGATTAAATGTTTTTTTTTTAAATCCAACACCTCAATTATTTCTTTCTTGCAAAGTACGAAGACATTAATTGAATGCGTAAAACAGTCAGGACACTTTTAATAGCAATCAAATGACATTATTTCAACTAGTTTTGCTCACCACTTTTTCCTCATTCTCTAATCAATTTTATATAACGAACATGAAGACTTTTTTTTTTTTTAGGTTTGCGATGTGAAATTGATTTATTATGTAATGAAATGCGTTTAAGTCTTGAGTTGCACAACTAATTAGAAAACTACGAGATGATATGCAAAATAGTCAGTCATAGACAGTAAAAACATTAATCATCTTGAAAACTTGACAGACGAAATCTAAGAGATGATTATTTGTTTTTTTTTTTATCTTATTTAAATGTTCCGCGCTTTTCTATATATATCGTTTCTTACAAGTTCCAAACGTTTTACACATTATCTTTGAGAATTTTTCATAATATCTACGGGATTATTAACTTGCATTGACAGAGTTCAAAATAGACTTCGTAGCTTGATAGGGGATGCCCTTTTCTCTTCCCTGCCCCCTCTTTCCCACAAGCGAGCCTCTTTGCTTTATCGTTATTTTCATGGCAAGTGCTCGTCTGAACTTCAATCTATGGTCCCTCCTCGTCAAACTTTCACGGAAAACACTCATCTAGCCAAAACCACTATCAATAATTTCCCACACTCTTTATCTGTGCCTAAACCTAAATGTAGATTCTATGAACAAACCTTGTTTCTTAGAACTGCACGCCTGTGGAACTCTCTTCCGAATGCCTGCTTTTCAGCTGACTACAATCAGATTGTCTTCAAGTCCAATATAAACAAGTTCTTGATGAACCGCCCCCCTAAGTAATCCAATTTAAAAAATTCCCACTACTTATGTTTATACGCTATAAACACAATGACTAATGAATACTCATTAACCTTTTCATCGAGTGACCTCCTAGCCTTGATAAGTTGTGATTCTTCATCCTAGATGTTATTCTGGCATGGCGCAACTCATATATTTATTGTCAACTAGCAGGGCTCGTATACCGGTGTTGCACGGTGAAAGTATGTCCCACACCCCAACGGTACCAAGAAAATCAATTAAACTGTTTGTTATTAATAGAAACTACTGCCGGCCAAATAACATGGTAGGCACTGGGACCCTTGCAAAAAATGAATGTACCCTGGTGAAGTATCGACAAATTTCATATGTATTTATATATTGAAGGGTTTAGCTTCTAAATAATCGTATATATTTTAATGGTTTATTCCGATAAAACAAAATTACTTAATTTTATTAAAAAAGAATATGTAGTGTAAATAAAATTGTTCACAAAGAAGTACATTTTATTTCGTTCAATAAACTTCCGTATATTTCTTTCGGCATAAAACATGCAAATATTTGGAAACCAACCAGTTCAGTTTTATTATGACGAAGACGTCGTTGTTTTGTATGTATTTTGCTAAGTGGGAGTCATTATATTGAATAATGATAGCGGTAGTAAATCAAATCGGCGAGGAATCAATGTAATCACGATCTCGAGTGTTGGGTAATTCTTTAGAAAAAAATGGCGGCATTATATCAACAATCAGCAGTGGTTCAGTCTTAAAAGATGGAGATTGATAGCGAACTGACTTGCATCCAAAATTCGAGATTTTTATAATGAGGTCGGAGGCTTCTTATTGGTTGATTAACCCGTAGTTAGAAATATGATCGCCTTAACTCTTGCATCATACCCTCATTACAGATCGAAAATATTTCAACACCCTCCCCTTTTTTGATATAATGAAAAAGTCTGTTTCGGATTAAATTGTGTTTGATCGTGTATAAATATTTTTCTTATTTTTTGTTTTATCTATTTTTTAATTTTTTTCTGACCTTCTATACCATAACTTCCCCCCCCCATTCTACTCTTATTCTATTAAGCTCTAATACACCCGTATGGAACTCAAAGTACACGTCTTCTGTGATTGAGATGTAGCTAAGAAAGAGATAAAATATATCCATTTGAAAGTCGAGTCGTTAAGTCGACTTCCGTTCAGTAGCACCTTGAACCATTAGATTTCAAAAAAACTTTCATATTATTTTATTATTGAAATTTTTAAGATGAGTGCTTTGAATATTTATTCCTCTTAGAGGAATAATTAGCCGCAACGTCGTGAATAAATAACAACTATGAAGATGAGGATAACAAATTAAGAAATTTGCAAATTACTCATCTTAAAGGATTCCAATAATAAAATAATAAACCATTCGGTAGGGACCCGACGGTTGAAGGCAAGATAAGAACGAAAAACTTTGATTATATGAGACCAAAAAATCAAATCTTGATCAACCTTCCAAACTTGTGGAACAGGGGATAGAGGCATTGAATCTCTGCAGTTCCAATTGAGCATTGCCTGAATATAGCGGTTTTAAGTCTATTCAAATTCGGCAGCGGATTTTGCGGTCAGAACGTAGTGAGCAGCAACTACTTTGGAAGGCAGTAATTATTGAGGATGCTGTTAAGAGACATAGCATTCCTATCACGTCGCAGTTAACCACCTGACGATGGTCAGATGAATAGTTGACTGAAATGTCGGGAAACAAAAACGACGAAGACGAGAATAATAGTTCGCAAATAAATGAATATACATATATTTCCTTACAAAACGTATTCACATATGGATATTTTTGCTGTAATAATATAGCAAACAAGACGAATGAAATCAAATGTCATTTTTATGCGCCTTCAAAAGACCTCAATATTTCAATAAAATCATTATCAATATTCCGTGATCCCCATTTTTCTTTTTTGTAAATTTTCCTGTTATTTGCTTGACTATTCTGAATCATGCAAATGAAACACTAAGCAGCAACAGACGAATGTTAAACAATCACAAAGTTTCGTTAATTAATTCTACCTTATTACAGGCTGTCTACAGAAAAGTGCAAATGCGATTCTTATATAAGCTTACGGAGAAAGTCCTCAGCTCTAACATAAAATACTTTTTGACCACATGTTTATAAAAAAAGAGATAGATTACAAATAACTTACTATGAACATTTAACACCTTAGCCTATTTTCATATAAAGGGGGGAACGATAAAATTGTCGCTCTAGAAAAGACAATATGATTCCATTTCCATTTAATGAAAACCGGTTTTTTTCTTTTTTTGTTGCAGACTATCTACTAGTTGACCAGTTGTATACAAATCCCAAGAGAGATAAAAGCTTTCTATCTTGTCTGAAAGTGACACAATGTTAAGCGAGATCGGAGATGTGCCGCTGTACAAACCATGCTCTCTACCTATCCAAGTTATGACAACAGGACCATTGCCAGCACCCTCCAAATGAAAATGGTTTTTAGTGCGGTCTCAAGTGAGGGCCGCAGCATGCTACCTCACATTTTCGAAGTCGGCTTGGAAGTCAACGCCAAAGTGTACCTGGATGTCCTGGAGAGTGTGATAATCCCCTTGTGCAATCAAGGGTCGCTCGCAGATCCTAGGTGTGCCAGCAGGACTCGAGAGACCCAGGACGTCTGAAAACGTTGGACTACTTCATTTGGTCATACATCGAGAACATAACCAACATGACCTCCCACAACACCAAAATCAACCTAGACGCCGAAATCCTCTGAATATTCATCGAGCTCCCACCAACACTTGTGGAAGAGGCATGCTCTCAGTTTCCGATTCGTATCTAGGCGGTGATTGAGGTGAAAGTGACTACAAGAGATATCAGCTCTACTACATAATCTAGTTACCTCAATTTATTTTCTCAATAAAAGTTTTAAAAGAAAGCTGTAGTGCTGTTTTCTTTAGGGCGACAAAGTGTGTGTGTGTGTGTGTTTAAGTTTACAATAAGAAATAGAATTTAGTTTTGAAATACAAGAAATACTATTTTTTAATTGCGTTCCTGTTGATATAATGTAAGACCTGGTGCGTGTCTGTGTGAAGTTCTTTTTATTACTGCCAATTGCCAATTCACGTACAATCGCGGCTTGGATATTAATCCAAAAGTAATTGACGAAAGGATAATAATTAGAACCCAATTAGAAGAATAATGCATATTATTTAACATACCTTCTACTTACATCATGATATTCAAGAGCTTACGACGGCAGTCTATCAATTATTTTAAGTAACAAGGCCTCAGGTAAAACGTGAACAGGAACGCGTTTAATTAGCTTAATAGCATTGGACAGCGTTAAATAAATCCTGACGTAAGACTTGTCTGTCCGTCTGTCTGTCTCTCTCTCTCTCTCTCTCTATATATATATATATATAAATTTATTACCTTATAATATAGAGTGGCCCAAAAGAAGCTCACGGGTTTGAAATTTGAATTCAACCGAAAGTACCACTCTAGGATAAATATCTGCTGCTTGATGATGTAACGATTCAAATCCTTTTGGCAAAACTTGTATAAATACTTATATATAACAATTATATATATATATATATATGTAATAAAGTAAAATCGGTTTTCACCAATTCCATTGAAAACGATAGCTTTCGAACCAAAAGTTTTATATGTTAAACAGTTCTGATGACCACTTTGTCAAATCACTAAAGCACCTTATCAGAAAATAAGGGCAAGTTTTGCCTCCTTTTAAAATTAATTACATTTTATCCGCCCAAGAAACGTTCAAGCTCATGCTAATATCTACTCATACCCATCCAGAGTTAGAGGGAAAATTTTGATTTGTGGTCTTACATTTGCATATAAACAGATTTTTCATTTATTTTGTTAATATCTGATTAGACCTCAGATTACATATTCGAACAGCATATCCTGTTTTTCTTCTTCTTTTTTTTTTTTTTTTGCCTATCCACGTTTTTTTTTTCATTTGTACGATATTCCTAAACTGAGGAAATAACTTGATCGGCTAGCTGAGCATATTGGAACATTCCACCTAATCAAACGCACTGTCGCTATGTTAGTAATGTATGCCGCATCGTTTGTCTTCTCTATTGAGTGATTTCAATTCATTAATTACTGTGAATCTGAAAGCGATATAAGAGACGTAGGTGAATTCATTTTGTTTACTTATCAGTTAATCAGTTAATCTTAAACACTCCAAGTTAGTATTTTCAACAGTTTTAATTAGTGTTACGTTACATCAGTCGAAATTTAAGTGGTGTAATGGTTACTGGCACGAGCTATAGGGTTGAAAAGCCGGTTAGGTTTAGCCATGTTCGAATTGTTTTTTGTTTTTTTTGTGGGGAAAAAGTCACTGATACTAACATTTTCAGAAAAGGTATAATTCTACATCTACTGCTGTTTGAAATTCCATGTCTACTGTTTTTTGCAACTAGATTCAACGGAACTAAAAGATATAGATATGTGATCAGTGAACAAAAAAACACATGTTTATTAATAAATGGTTAAATTTAATAGTCCACGTTAAATTACCGGCCTGTACACGATGGATGACTATTTGGAAACATACGGTGTTGTATTTCATCTTCTCTAACTGCGATATAATGCTGACTGGAGTCCGCATGTGAATTTGTATTCCTCATAAACTTCCACTTTCTGTTGAAAACGAAAGAACTTACAATGAGTGATGAACACAAAAGTGGTATTACTGGTTATTCGAAATGTATGAAATAGTTCCTGATTTTCGCCATGTAATATTTAATTGATTTTTTGAATGATACATACTGTTATCAACGAACATCAGATCTATGAATCAAACTTGGCAAAATTGGAAGTTAAAATTACGTAAAAAAAAATTCCGACCTAGAGCAAAGTTTACAATTTCAATGTCAAAGGTCCAGGTCGCGTTAGCTGCATGACTTTATACGGGTTTATATGTAACCCAACTATGTGGGGGGGCAACTCAGCCTTAATGAACCAAGATCGTCTCGAATCCCTAAACGCAAGGGCTAACTCTATGTCCCCGTGGCTACGCTTTTATCTTCGTTTAGTAATGGACCTTTCGAAATGTAACCAGTTACTTACTTGTTACTGGAAATACCGCTCTGATGGTGAGAGTACACAAAGCGTGTACAACTCTAAGTCTGGGTATCAACACTTTTAATATGATCGTCGTCAGATGATGTAGTTTGAGTTTACTTTTGATAAATGTCTGGTATATCGCTTCCATCAGTGCAGCCCGGGCTGGTTGTGGTGTTGGTGTTTTAAGCAAATCAAAGTAATTCAATAATAACTCAGGGATAATTTTCGTATAAACAAGAATAATTATTTATAAGATATTTCTGGGTAAACTTTTGCAATAAAGAGTTGAATTTGGGGGTTATTAACGGTTTAAAGATGCAGGATTTTTTTTCAACTTAGATTAGTTTAGATGGTTTCTCAGTCAAAGAAGGATGAGTGAATTAAATAAAGGGTTCCTTTAGAAAATCCGTACAGACCTTAAAGTTGAACAAAACAGACCTTAAGAAGGTCGGAGTTTATATCGGCCAAATCATTGTGAGGATGGCAGTCGAGAGAAGGACTGTAGTTAGAATAATCCAAATAATTAAAATCATCTTAAATCTTCAACTCGAATTTAGAAAGACTGTGACTAATATTAAAAATTAAATCACACAAATACTTTCGAATGTGTTATTTTTCTCTTAGATAGAAATATACGTAGTACAAATTAACATATTTTAAAGCTATTACATGCCGATGATTTTCCCGATAAAGATTTAAGTAAAGTTCGAAGCACATACAATATGATTCCATTATTACATTAATTGAATAGAAGTGTTTATAATTACAATTCTTTAGTTTATTTTGTAATGTAATCGTTGATGTAGGTCTTTTTTAAAACGTCTAACAGAGGGTTTCACGAAGCAAAAACAGAGAATGATGCCTTTTGTCTACTGAGACGAACTCAACGGGGTGCATCTTTTCTGGAATCGAAAAGGCGCGACCCGGCACTGAAGTAGATTTAAATTCCCGTTAATTTTCTTGTGTGACAAAATCAATTATCTTCGGAACTTCTAATGCTAAAGTAAAAAGTGGAAGCTTGCGTGAAAAAATTGGGACTTAATCCTAAATCTTTGTTACGCATTCGCTCTGCTGAAACATGAAACGACACTTATAATAATGAAATTATGTTCAAGAAGCGCCTTTTTATACTTGTATAAGAAGAGATACAGTTTCAAAGAGATATATGACAAAATAAGGCCTCTGGTTCACTAAAGCCTAGACTTTATGGCTTTCCTAAAATGCGTAAAGAAGGTCTCCCGCTTAGACTTATTTTGTCTATAGCTGGGTCTGCCCAACATTCCCTAGCCCAGGGGCTATTGAGAATAATTGAACGAGTTCATGCTCTATACACTAAATATTGCATTATCGATTGATTTAGGTTGGTTGAATATTTATATAAGTAGCAACCTAGGTCTTCAAAAAATTTCATGTGTTCATTTTACGTTTCCAGACTATTTACCAATATCCCGCTTCAGGAGACCATTGGTACTTGTGTCGATTCACTGTATAATGGCGATCGAACTCCCCCACCTTTCCCTAAGAATATATTTGTTGAACTCATGTTGATCTGTACTAAGTCAGTGGAATTCAGCATTGATAACGTTATATACAGTCTGATAGAAAGTGTTCAGATTGGAAGCCCACTGGATCCTGCATTAGCGGCAATTTTCGTAGGATTTCATGAGTTTAGTGATATATTGAAACCTAAATATAATTTCAATACGTCAATGACACATTTGCAGACTTTGCTTTTGAAATTGAAGCAAAAATCTTCTTCGATGATCTCAATACTCTCCACGCAGCATTATCATTTACTATATAGAGAAAGAGAATGAAGGTTGCTTGCCTTTTCTGGATGTTTTGATTGAATGTAGTAAGAATTCTTTTACTACAGTTCATCTCAAACCAACCTCTACTGGCCTTTGTATTGAATAGCGTTTAGGTGTGCCTACCTCTAGAAAAATAGGTCTTATTAGGTTATTAGTGCATTGAATACTGTCAAAGACATTTTCACTCATTTGGGTGGTCGGGTTTCGATCCTGGCTTGAAGCTATTGCCTGTCTAGCCACACTGATGAGCTTCGAAACATTACTGTATGTGAATGACTATATATATATATATATATATATATCGCAAGAGAAAGAGGCGGGTTTAAAGAAATAATTCAAACAACATTCTAGCTATTATACATAACTTATTTTATTCCGCTAAAATGCCATGGCATATATTAGCTTTTAAATTAATTTCATTTAGAATCCAATTAGATATACCTATAACAGTTTAGCTATAGACTACAAATAATAATTTGCTTAGGTTTTGCAGTCTTACCATGCTGTATCAATCACTACATGACTTCAGACTCTGGAACATAAGATATTAATAATTAGGTCCAAATTTTGAACACGAATGCCCAAGAGATAGAGAGTTGTTGATATCTACTCACATCCGAAGCAGTAAAGTAACCCAGCTGCCGCTACTGAATTCGGGAGTAATAATAAACAGTCTTTACTTCCCCTGAGTGCAAGCAGCACTAAATGGTGTGAGCAGTCTCATTCTTCAGTAAACGAAATACCATTGAGCCACATCTTAAGAATCTCGTCATTAACTGTTGATTGTTAGTCAGAGTTATTTATTGTTAACGTTTATCTTTATTGCATTAGGTTCAGATTTTTAGGCAAGATTTCCTATAGAAATTACTCTATATTTCACAGATCAAAGATATACACATTCTCTCTATCTATCTATATATATATATATATATATAGATATATATTAGTATATTTAGGCAGCATTTTTTTCTTTTATGCAGGTTTCATTAAATAGCACGGATAACTCTTGTTTGTTTGTTTGTTTGTTTTTTTGTAATCCTACTTTTCTCTTTGTCGGACCATTTTCCGAACGTTTTTTTCCGAGTGAAAAAAGAAATTTCCCATAATCACGAACCTTTTCGACCTCCATTGGTCATCCTCAGGCGAGTAGTAAAAAATAAAAAATGAAATTGAAAAATGAAAGTAACGAGATGAAATGAAAATATGATTAAAAGATGATTAAAAGGCCATTAAAATCGCTTAAAATCATTAAAATACTCAAAAGCACTTGAGCGTGCCCTCGGTTTCGTTTTGATTCGGGTTAATCGTTGTTGTTTTTTTAATGTGGATCAACAATGCCTCAAAGATCGGGAGGCGCACCTCGCAATATGAGACAGTTAAAATGGCCGTATTATTTATTAATATGTCTCTAAACTCATTTTTAGGGGTGTGGTGTGCTATGAGGTGCTGATAGATTGAGCTATTCGGGGAAGACAGGTAACATATTAAACGACGGGAGATGCTGGTTCGAGTCATGCGAATGTACGAATTATTTTTGGAGACGCATTCTCCTATGAAGCATTTAAAGATGTACACGGCATTTCTAGTCTTCAGCATACTGCCGTCGGATGTAGGGTTATTTTTTTATTAATAATTGGCTAGTTTTAAATTTTTTGTAATAAATAATAAATCTTATTTTAGAGTTTTTTTTTCTGTGATTACGACATGTTTTTGTACAATATCTTTTATTATTTTTTCGTCTAATTTGTAATTCCCATGCATCTGGTTGCAATAATATATGTCAATGTTATTATTACAAGAAAAAAAAGAAAGAATTATCCGTGCTATTTAATGAAACCTGCATATATATATATATATATATATATATATATATATATATATATATATATATATATATGTAATATATATATATGTAATATATATATATGTAATATATATATATGTAATATATATATATATGTAATATATATATATATGTAATATATATATATATATATGTAATATATATATATATATGTAATATATATATATATATAATATATATATAATAGGATCTCTCTTTCTTTCTCCCTCTATCTGTCTATCTGTCTCTCTCGCTATATATATATATATATATATATATATTTCTCCCTATGTCTGTCTGTCTGTCTGTCTCTCGCTATATATATATATATATATATATATATATATATATAGCGAGAGAGAGACAGACAGACAGACAGAGGGAGAAAGAAAGAGAGATCCTATTATATATATATATATATATATATATATATATATATATATATATATATATATAACACGAAGTCCCATTCCCATTTTCTCTTTTTTTTACTCGTCAAATATATCTCCGAGTATTTGTTCTTGCGTGAAAATTTCACTTTTTATTTCATATTTTTATATACCAGCAATTAATTCTTGATGAGTTTCTTTGTGAAAGGGCCCCTAGGGTTTTTCATATATTATTTCCAACGCGCTGTATAGTTTTTTTTACTGTTAAAAAGGTATGTATATTTGAGAGAGAGAGAGAGAGAGAGTCAGAGAAATATATATATATATATATATATATATATATATATATATATGTTTAAAGGAAAATAGAAAAACCGAATGAAATTATTAAAAAATCAACGTTTCGTCCTTATTTCAGAGGACATCTTCAGGATAATTGAAATAAAAATGTAAGAAAAGAAAAAGTCATAGATCGTGCGAAAAAAAGACAGTTTTTTGTCTTTTTTCGCACGATCTATGACTTTTTCTTTTCTTACATTTTTATTTCAATTATCCTGAAGATGTCCTCTGAAATAAGGACGAAACGTTGATTTTTTAATAATTTCATTCGGTTTTTCTATTTTTCTTTAAACATAACGTCAACCACCGCTGGTATTTTTTTCATTCCTTATATATATATATATATATATATATATATATATATATATATATATATATATATATATATATATATATATATATATATAATGTGTGTGTGTGTGTTACTAATATCTTATTATTAATGTACTTAGCGTCTTAGGTCCCAGAGTTCGAAGGCATGTAGATAGATTGATAGATAAGTAGATCGATAGATAGATAGTACGTGTGTAAAGTTAGGCATATGTATTCATGTATGTATTTATATGTACACAGCACTCTGCTAAATTATTGAACGCATCATTATCACGTTTGAAATATATTTTCTATGCAAGAAGATAAGTTAAAGAAGCGCCTTAACCTATAGTGTTTTAAGATAACTTAAAGAAGCGCCGTAACTTATAGTGTTTTAAAACTGTAGCATTCAAGGGGTGCATGCATATAAAATTAGGTATGTATATATGTTTATATAGATATATTTCGTTGTTCAAGATAAACTTCAAAGCAAATAAACCGATCATTACGGACACATTATTTTTTGTACATTTTAAATTCAGTCAGTTCATGTAAATAAAGTTAGGTATGCGTACATAATTCTTTATGTAAAACATTATTTCCTAAACTAATTAGCCGATCATTATGATTTTTTGAACGCTACTAATTAGCCGATCATTATGACTTTTTGAACGCTACTCCTAGGCATACGTGTTGTCATGTGAGTTGTATTTTATTTAGCTTCATATAAAGGGAGCACTTAAAGTATTGAACTATTTGTTAAAATTCAGATTTTTGTTGAATTTTATAACAGGAATTAAACATCAATTATTGTATATCCCTATGAATTTAATTTAATTGTATTCTTTTAACATGATTTTAGGTGGCATAATATGAACACAACTTCTAATGGTAAACTCAAATATTTCAGATTTATAATATACTAGAATTGTCCGTGTTCCCGAGTTGCCTGGGTAGAATGTAAAAAAAATTACTTGGCTATAAATAATATCCAGAAGAAATGAGTTTGTAAATTTCTTTTCTTACAATAATATAAAGTGCGAATACCATGTTGAATTTTTTAAGATAGATTTTATCGCACCACTAAAATTTTTGTGTTAAAGGGGGTAGAAAGAGTGTTACTTCGTTATTTTTTGTGTTTTAACTTAAACAGTTCTATCCGCAGAAAGCCGAATCAAGTTCTGCACATTACAAAAAAATATAACCGACCTTCCAAAAACAAAAACTACGATGTATTTAGGGCTACATACGGGCAGATAAAGTTTAGGTCAGAGTAAAAATTAAAACATACAAAGTTTAGTCATAACTGTGTGTATTGTTCTGCTTAGTTTGTTATCGTTACTTTTACTTAGCCAAACACGGGTATTTTCACTAAAAAGCGACACTTTTGTAAAGTGATCACTAGTCTCTCTCTATCTCTCTCTCTTTCTCTCTCTCTCTCTCTCTCTCTCTCTCTCTCTCTATATATATATATATATATATATATATATATATAATTTAAAGGAGATTAGAACAATAGTCTAAAGAGCAGAGTGTATTTTAATGTAAAATTACTAGTTTAATTAAAATACAAGGAAAGAAAAAGTGCTCGTTGTAGTTAAGATATATGATAAGCTCGATAGGTAAATATCCTAGAGGTAATTTAATATTTAGTAATCTGATTGATAATTTAAAAATCAAATTAGAATCAAATTAAAAATCCGTTTCATAAGAAGGAACAACAACAAAATCAGTAATTTGTACGATCGCTTCGGAAAACAATGTTTTTATTGTGGTAGACATCAAGCTACGGACAATATATCATATCTCGTGACTAGATACACACACACCCATACACAGACATTCAGCTCTATATTATATATATATATATATAATATAAAGCTGAATGTCTGTGTGTGGGTGTGTGTATATGTATATATATACATTGACCATCTCTCTTGAAGAAGCCCGCATAAATCGGGCGAAACGTTGAGTATCCAGGTCCTTCCACCCCCATTTTATTTCATATCGTCGGATTTAATCCAGCTCAAAAATCATATATATATATAATATAAAGCTGAATGTGTGTGTGTATCTGGTCACGAATAGGCTCCTATATAGTAGACTATTTTAAAAAACTGATTGCATATAAAGATAGAAGATGTATCAAGACACAGGATTGGGTATATTTGATCTGGTAGAACGGTGGTTCATTAATATTCGCGCCTGGTCCACAAAGTATGAAAAATAAAAAAATTAAAAATTAAAAAAAAAAAACGTTTACAAGTATTTTTTATATAGATGTACATAATAATACTTTGATAAGTATGTTTTAACTTAAATAGGGATGGTATAATAAAATTGTGGGGTCTGCGTTCGCGCCTGGCCTCCATAGAATGGAAATAGGCACAAACTTTAATAAAGACTTTTCATATCTACCTGCATAAGTATACTTCGATAATTTTGTTTCAGTTTGAAGAAATATGGTATAATAAAATTATGGGGTGTTCCTTCGCACCTGACCTCCATAGAATGAAAATATGTCACAAAGTTTAGGAAGGTTTTTTAATATAGATCCACAGAATATTGTGATAAGTGTTTCAGTGTGAACACGTATGGTATAATAAATTATGGGCTTTATCTATTTTATTTTTACTTTCATCATATTTTGCTTTGGTTTTGATACCCCCAAATTCACAACCCTTCCTTTTCATGACCTATCATACTTTCATAAATCAATCAGAGTCCATTTTCTGTAGGCTGTTTTGGAACCCAGTCAACGACAGGTACTTTTGCTAGTATATATATATATATATATATATATATATATATATATATATATATATATATATATATATATATATACTAGTCGGCAATATGACTTTGCCTGGTTGTAAAATATGTTTAAATATGACATTTTAATTCATGCATAATTGGCATTTATTATGAGTAAGCCAATTTCTATATTGTTTGGATTCTTTCAGTTTGAATACAAACCAGAACATTAAGCTCACCAGCGTGATCCGCTACCATACATAGAGGACTATTTTAAATCGACATACGTCCGCTAAGTTGCAATATTTCAATTTTTACCCCTTAGATACTAGTTTACCGGCTAAAAATCAAATCCAATTTGTTCCACAATTCCGATTATCCTATATATCAAGTTTCAAATCTGTAGACTAAAGGTAGTTTTGTAGATACCGCTTCGTATATATATATATATATATATATATATATATATATATATATATATATATATATATCTGAGCAAATGCTCGGAGGTACACACACACACATACACACACACGCACACACACACACACATTGTTGGATCATTCAATTCCTGTTGTTTATGACTTATTCGCGTGAAGATGTCATTTGTTCTCGGGAAATCACTTCTACAATAGTGGAATATGTGGATTATGAGACATGTATGTTTTGTTTCATGAAATAAAGTTATAACTTAACTGATAGTGTGATGTAAGTCAAATTGAGATTTTGTTATTGATTTTGATTTGTTTAATAAAAACTGTTTAAATGTTAAATTGAAAGGTAGTACTAGTTGCGTGCGAAAATTAATTATGTTCTAAGTGAATTTAAATAAAGTAAAGTATAAAAACACCAGATGGAGCATTCGCTTAACGAAAACAACGCGATTATTCGCTCGAAGAGAAACAAAGTTAATTTTTTTTATTATTGTATACAAGTAGGACCCGTTAACTGGTGTTGCCCGGTGGTAGTTAACGTGTGTGCAATCCCGAAAATGAATCCGGAAAAGAAAATTAAATACAATACTCCAGAGAATTCAAAATTAGTGAAAACACAAGTATATAACAACTAATTGTTTCCCTATCTAATGAAATTTACGTTTAAACTGTAGCGTAGGTAATCAGTGTCAAAAATCGATAATTTTGCATAAAACAAAAATCTAACATTCAAACACGCCGGTAGGTCTGTCGGTTGAGGTATGGAAGCACAAAATAGATACAATACTTCCGCTGTTCTTCAAAATCGCTTAATTATATATTTGGGCAAAATATTAAGATATTTTTGTTCATTTTATTTTTAAACAAATCACGTTTTCTTTTCTATTTTTTTTAAATATATTTTTTAATGTACTCTATTTTTAAAATACACACACACACACACACACACACACTCCTTCAATCTTTGATAGACTATGAATACCAACGTAGGGGTGCCTGCGCGGTAAATCTTTGAGGCAGAAGGTGCGCAATCGTCAACCACACCTCTCCTGAATCGACATTGTTAGATACCAGTGGCAAGTGAAGTGTGTATACAGGACGACTGGAAACAAATGCCGGGATAAGCGGAATGCACATACAACGAAACAAATCCCAAATGGTCACCCATCTGGTAATAACCAGGCTCACCAATATATACGGCACAATCGCGTTGGTACAGTTGTTCTCATTAGATCACCGAAGTTAAGCAACTATATTTAAATATACTTTATAAGTTGAAGAATAAGCTCCAGGTAGCAATCGTTATTTAGTTAGTGAAAGAATAATAGTTTAATAGAACGAAATTTTACAAGCGACACAAAACTTATCTCATTTAGTCGTGCTGTTGGCCGCAGATTTTTGCGTTTGAGTAAAAGCTGTTCTGATTTCTTGCATATATAACTTGGTTGAGAGGATCAGCTTTGTTGTAATTGACAAAACAAAATTTCTGAAGTCTGAAGAGATGCATGTTTGGCATAATAGAGAGTGCCCCTTTGGGGGGGGAAGCTGGTTTTTTTTTTTACATCAATAAACCTTGTGCCTAACTTGATCTACACTTGTAACGAGGCAAAGACTCATTTCTGTGAGGACAAATTTTTTAAGATAGAAACTGTCGGCACACGAAGATTGGCAAGTGTTTATGAATCCAGCGCGCAATGTGAATGTTAACATTATAGTTTGAAAAACAAAATATAGACGATGAACCATCTCTCTCTCTCATTATCTCTCTCTCTCTTTCTCTATTTATCTCTTTCATCCCCTTTCTCTCTTTTTCAATGAAGAAAGAGAGAATTTAATACGATTGTGTCATTTTAAACAGTTTAAGCTTGCGGCCCGTACGCGCGGAATATAGTAATTTAGTGTGCATGCAATGGGTCGACGTAATATGCTTCCTACTTGTTAAATCTTTAATAAATTATATATTTTTTATAAAAATACATTTTTTCGCTATTTTTTACAAGCGTACGATTTCAGCATGAGGTCCTGCCGTTGATATCGACGATGGAAAGATGCCTGTAACGACGCAATGAAAACACGAGAAGCGACTCATGCCAGCTGGTTATAGCCGACGACATACCGACCCGTTGTGTTGCTGTTCCCATGTGCCTATCGTTAGATTTCGTGTCTATCACCCGTGAGCTGGTTGCGTTTCCAGGATGTTGCTCAACAAAGTAACTCTCCCCGGGAAATGATGGTGTCATACACGCAATAAATGGCATACGATTTTACCTATCGAATGAATAATTATTACGCATTATACGTTACATTTAGTTGAAGTTTTTGTTTTACTATTGGTTTATTACTTATCAAATCTAAGAGCTACACGAAAATAAGTGAGAATACGAGGAAATGATCGCCATCTGCAAGGAGGCAATTAATCGCATGAACTAGGTTAAACTAATTATAGGCTGATGTATGACTGTTAAAATGTTTTTAACTCCTAATGGGGTATGCCTCTAATGATTTCGACAATCGTTTTTATAGCCACAAGTTATAATTACAATCCAATGAGAAGCTTCTAATGCTACTATAAAAATTGTCGAATTTTAGATTCAATCAGTTCGCCGTGGTCTCCGCCACGAACCTGCATTTGACTCTTCGCTGACATCTTTGTTACTTGGAATTACTTAACACTCATGATCGGAGCTGAACTGATTCTTCACCGCCATCTTCGTTCAACATAATGTCTCAACACTTAACAGGTTACGCTCCCAGCTATCCTCTTTTCTTTTTTTTGGGGGGGCGGTTCGGAATCTAAATTCGAATTGTGGCAGGTAAAATTTCTGGGGTATCTAAGGATTCGGAAACTACACAAAGTAATACAGTCTCCAACAGAGAATCCTAACGACCTCGCGTTTCTTGAAAAGATCGCGACCGTTTTTGCAGAACTGATTCAATGCTTAGACGATAGAAGTCTGACTCTGATTATAAGAGATGCCTTGGATGATGGACGGAAAGTATTTAACTATCAGGTTTAAATAACTGATTTTCGAGTGAATAATTATCACGCATTATACAATACATTTAGTTGAATTTTATTACTTATCAAGTCTAAGAGCCACACGAGAATAAGGGAGAATATGAGAAAATGATCGCCACCTGCAAGATGGGAAGCAATTAATTGCATGAACTAGGTTAAACTAATTATGACAAGTATTTTTACATTTTATTTATAGTACCAGATGTTTGACCATTTGTGATTACTAGACGCTGTGTGTAGAGGACGCCCCACTTGACCTCTAACTTTCGTGACCCTGTCCTGTCGCTAGACCAGACTGGTTTTAGCGAAATACTAAGTTTCATTTTACACTAACCAGATCTGCTAAAATAAAACTCAAAATGTGTGCTAGGATGATCAAATGCTCTTCGTCGTTCTGATGGATAAACTATTATTATATTTCAAATAATCATATTACCTGGAGGAAAACAATCTGCCTACAATGTGTTACAGACAACAAAAACTAAGAAAAGCTCTGTCTGGAGCAGGGTTTTCCAACCTTTTTCGATAAAGGCCTACCAAGAAGACTCGAATACCTACTACCGTCCCTTTCTACATGCATCTTTACATAAGATTGTTAGTAGTATTGTTAGTACATAATTAAAGTGGAAATAATTAATTGAATAATTATATAGTTTATTCAAGAAAATTCTACTCTGTCGATCGAATGGGAGCAGTAACAACTATAAAGCAAGTGAGCCAATTAATATATCATACCATTGCTAATAAAATAATCAATATAATAAAAATAAAATAGAATAATAATCACAGGAATCATCGATTGATGTGCACATTATTGTTGATGATCAGCAACAAGTTTTGGAACATTTAGTTCCATATTTCAACTCGTTCGATCGATGAGAAAGACTTTGTGAAAAATGTGAATCAGAAATCAGTCAGATTCAGGAAACACTTAAGAGGTTTAGTACTCATGCAGAGAGTGATCCAGACGTAACTTAGAGACCGCCCAGTTTTCTTCGGAACATCACCTCAACAGCCGGAGTAAGCCGAGCGTCACCGAGAAAATAAAGCCGATGAAGGCATAACAAGAACAGTAAACCTGCCTTAAAGTTTAAGTTTTATTAACTATAAAGAAAACTGTTATAACAATAGTTTTTTTGCTATATATATATATATATATATATATATATAATTTTTTTTAACGATTTTTTGTTCGAGAAAAGCTTTAAAGGTAAGTCAAATAAATTCTTTCAAGGATTTTTTTTTCGAAATTATTTTTTGTTTGTTTTTTTGGGTATTTTTTTTCTCAAGGAAAAACCTGAAAACTAGAAAAGTTGAAACAGAACTAGGTGGGATAGTTTTTTTTGCATATTAAAACAGACCGTTGTTTTGTTAATGGTGTGCGTATATCGTATTCCGCATTCCCGCTGGAGATCTTTCTGTGTTGCTCGTTCGAACGCCCACAAGTTGATTATTTTAAGTATGATGGCAATTGTTAGCCTAGACTGTGCGAAAAAGTTATCAGTTCGGATTGATGTAATGGTTCGGCATTAGGTAGCCTGACACCTCTAAGCATATCCATCGCTTACCTTTCCACTTTTAATAAGAGTGCGTCTGTATCTACATGATGCACAAATTTTCGTCCGTGTCAGTATTTCTTTCTTAATAAAAGTCGAGGACTCCGGCTGGTGTTTTCAGCTGCTCACTGTACAAGTCATTTTTTTTTCTAACGTGAAAGTACGAAATGGTGTGTTTTTTACCAATTTGTTTTCTTTTCTCCCTCTTCCACATTATAGTCTGCTGCTTTGAATTTTCAACTTGGGCGAATGCGCGTCGCGTTGAAAACAATCGTGCTACATTGGCATTAGCTCAGCTTTATGTTACGTCAGACGGCTTAATTTCCTCATGAGTACCAGAAGTTTTGTCAACATTACAGAGTATGATTATTGGATTTATTTTTCCAATGGAAAATAAGTGTGATGCAATCAATTTCCACATGAATTGTAAATCCCAAAGAAAATGGGTGGAGAAACACCTAATAATGTTACTAGAAACTCTCAGTTCCATCGCCGTATAGAGACTCTAAGAGACATCCTATACGACAAATTTGGCCATCACCCACCTGAAGTCTCGTAATACACCCCTGATATGCGGTCTAGAGAAATTATATCAGATATTTCAATTCTGGTAGTAAGATAAGTTTTCGCTGTGACTCTTTGTCCGAGAGAATTGAGTATTATCAAGCTTCCATGAAAATGATTGT
>NC_136495.1:129283673-129308673 GCF_053919585.1 Euprymna scolopes
TTTAATTGTTCATCAATTCGCCTTTACGCTCCAATAAATCCTTCAACTTTGTTGTTCTTTGACGTTTATTAGTTCTTCTTCTCCTCATACAACAACAACTACTACTACTACTACTACTACTCCTTCTCCCTTGTTCATCGATCATTCATACTCCTATTCTATGTTCCAACTTCTTCAAGATCGAATGCAATTGCATTTGCTCATCAATTATCATTCCTGATTTCCTCCAACTTGATTTCATTGTTTTTCATAATAGTTTGTAGTTCTATATCAGATAAAACCGTATTTGTTGGTTTTAGTCGCACGTTTAAACTCATCGCCATTTTTTTTTTATCTTCATTCAATTTTTTTATCGCAAAATCACGTGACAACTTCTTTTTAAGCCATTTTCTATTTCTCACTCATTTCTTGTCACGACTTTTTTCTTTTTCACAAAAATAAAGCAATGCATGACAATATTTGTTAAAATGAATTAACTTGCCCTGCTTTCAACAGATTTTCTGTATTTTACAAAAGCTAAAATTACGAGGGTCGTGGAATAAGTAATGCCCCTGACCCACTTCCAGTTGTCTGATTTAGCTGAAATGTTGCATGTGCAATGATTTATATCTAACGGATATATGGCAAATTACAGCTCTGAACTAATTGTGGTTTTTGTTTTACTGGTGTTTGAACTGAGTCAGGTGTGAAATGGAGCCTGTTGAATGTCGAGCAGTGATCTGGTTTTTGTATTTGAAAGGACGCACACCACAGGAGACTTTTGATGAAATGAAAGAAACTTATGGTGACAATGCCCCATCATATGACCTTGTAAAATGCTGGCATCGTGAATTCAAACATGGCTGGAAGTCTGTGGAAACAGCTCCCAGACTTGGTCGCTCCACTTCTGCCATTGATGAGGCATCTGTCCGTCAAGTTGAGGCTGCCATTTTGGAAGATCGGCGCATCACTGTTCGGCAAATAGCCCAAGATGTCAAGATTAGTACAGGGTCAATGGAAACTATCATTCATGCCCATTTGCATATGCAAAAGGTGTCTGCCAGATGGATTCCCAGGTTGCTCACACCATTCCAGAAGCGAGAACGCGTCGTCAAGTGCTCGAGGATGAATTTGGAGATGTGCCAAGAAGATGAGTCAAAGATTTTCAAAAGACTGATTGTACAGGATGAAACCTGGGTCCATCACTATGATCCAGAGACCAAAGCCCAGTCAATGCAGTAGAAGCACTTGGATTTAGCACCTCCAAAGAAGGCAAGGGTGCAGCCCTACGCTGGCAAGGTCATGCTCACAGTCTTCTGGGACCAGGACGGAGTAGTGATGACAGATTTCCTGGCAAAGGGTACCACGATTACAGGGGCCTATTATGCTCCACTTTTGAGGAAATTAATGGAAGCTATACAAATCAAGAAGCGGGGCAAGATCAGCAAAGGTAGCCTCCTCCTACAGAACAACGCTCTGGTCCACAACTCGCATGTCGCCAGATCAGAAGCACGAGCGTGTGATTATGAAATCCTTCTCCATTCTCCCTACTCTCCTTACCTTGCACCCTCTGACTTTCACCTCTTCCCAGCCATGAAGTTGTTTTTGAAAGGAAAGCGTTTCCCAGATGATGCAGCCTTGATTTCTGAAGTCACGTCGTGGTTGGAAGACCAACATGGGGTATTCTACAAAAATGGTCTCCAGAGCTGCATCAAACGATGTGAGAAATACATAATTATGAGTAGTTCCTATGTAGAGAAAGACTAATAACTTTTCGTTTCGTTTTTCTACCACTATGGGAAGTGGGTCAGGGTCATTTCACGCCCCTCGTAATACTCATTGTTTAGACGGGGAACTGACTCAATAAATATAGTAATGTTTTTCAAAAGAAATAAATAAAATCTATTTTCAATATATTTTTGGGGGTTATTAGATATGACGTAAAATTAAACTTCAGCCAAATCTGATATAAAATATTTAGTTGCTGCATACGGTAACATCTATTTCACAATCTTCCAAAATATTCACATATAGAAAGTGCATTATTTCTTCTGATACTATGATGGACCGTTCTGTACTTGACAATTGATACTGAAATCCCCGTACACTAAGGCATGTTTAAAATGTGTGTGCCAATTCAGCATGCCCTTGCCTGGGGGGTCATCTGGATTTTACTTACACATAACACGTATCTTATGTCTAATCCGGCTCTAATATGGATGCAAGTAAATGCAGACACGAGGACTTCAAGCAACAAGTCACGCTTATATTTTTCATCACATTTTTATTTCAGCGCGGTCCGTGTTCCGTAATAAAATATTATCCTTAGCATTAATTGATCTATTTTCTGTGATTTTTGGAATGTGACAAATAAGCCCTCGGCGTACACTTGATCAATTTGCCTGATTTTTGGAATCAGCTGTGATTTATAGAATATAACTGTCGCACACGTACATTCTACATTTTTTATAGGAGAAGATAATGTTTGGGAGGAAATTACGCCATATAATACGGTTACTTGGTCTTTTGGCGAAGATCAAAGTGTAGTATCCGTTCTTTGCATTGAAGCGATCTCATATGCCTCCTATAAACAGAGTTAGAATATCATATTTAAATTAATACAAAAGAAAATGGCCAGTCAAATATTTAGAGAAATGACGTAATTTCTGGCATAATGTTCCCAACAAATGCTCCTATTCTTTTATACCGTACGAATAGATAAGCGAAAATTGCAAACTACATTGTTATGATGACCGAACTTATGCATCCATGACTTTAAAGTTCCATCTCTGTATGGCAGATGTGGACGTTGTGAGACTCTAAGAAATCAACCCCTGTTATGGACGTAGCTGAGATACGTCATTAAGTTCTATGAAGAAAAACTGGAACCGATCAATATTTAACAGCGCCTTCGTTGACGAAGCTGATGCTGGTGATGTCGGCACAGTTAGGAGATGGGTTCATCGATTTCAGAGTCGTGACTTGAGGATTCTACGACCAAGGCATCAAAAGAGGGGTGCAAAAGTTCATTGAGAATGGTGGTGACTATGTAAAAAAAAAATTATGTAGCACAAAAGGTCGATCGTTTTAATAGTACTAATCCCGTCTACGTTGCTCTTTGGCGTTTTAGTTTTTTTAGTAAGAAAAAAGGGGCCTTACTTTTGAACTTACCTTCCTATCTCTATATATAGAAACAATGTGTGTGTGTGTGTGTGTGTGTGTGTGAGAGAGAGAGAGAGAGAGAGAGAGTTTGTCTCCCATGGACTCCGAAACGGCTGAACTGATTTTTATACAATTTTAAACAAATATATTTTATGTGTCTGTGAGTGTTCTTAGATAGGTTTTGTTGCTGACGGTGTCTGATACGTATCAAAAGTTGTTAATCGTTAATTGATAATCGAAAAATCCGATTTAGAAGGAACAATCCGATTTTAACCGAAGTTAAAAAACATACAAAGTCTAACATTAAAAGTGCATTTAAGAAATTTTTCCCCGCACAAGCAAAAGAACGCATTTTATAAAATAGCAGTGGGCATCTTTGGTAAAACAGCGACACGTTCAAAATGCCTGTGCAATTAGATTGGGGTGATCTTCTTCTGATGGGCTGAGGATACCGGATTGACAGTTTCTGGCTGCTGTTACCGACTGGTAGTACAGGTGCCCTAACTCTTTGGTAGCGCTTAGAGCGGCTGCTCCATCAACAGTTGTATAATATCGGGATGTTTGTAGTGCCATGTCGCGCATGGAAAGGGACCCTGCACTCATCTCCGATGGGCTTTCCCGAGGCCACAGTCCTAGTTGAAGAAAGGTCAGCTAATGGTCTACTTGTGTTGCATGTCTGATACTCTGCATAACCTCTTGTTCAGCTCCCCATCCCCTAACTGAAACTCTTTAAAAACATTCACTAATATCCGTGGGCTTAGAACTAATTTAGCTGATGTTGAAGCATTTCTCCTAACAAATACCCCGGATATCTTAGCACTAAGCGAGACTAACCTACACTCCTCCATCCCCTCTAACTACTTTAACATGCCTGGCTATCTCCCACTCTGCTATAAGGACTCTGACAGACATATGCACGGACTTGGAGTCTACATTCGTAACACCCTCCCCCTGACTAGAGAAACAAACCTAGAAACGGACGATGAAGCCTTTATGTGCTTTAGACTAAACATACAACACAACATTAGCTACTTTTATTTTCTCTACCGCTCTCCCTCGATCCAGGACTGCATCATAATAAACAAAGTCTCTGACAGCATAGACACAGCACTCTCCCTCGACACTAGCGCACAAGTACATGTATTTGGTGACTGTAATGTTCACCACAAAAAACTGGCTTGGATTCTCTACTCACACAGATGCAGCGAGCAGCACAACACATAGGTTTGCTATATCTCACTCCCTATCACAAATGGTTACGTTTCCAACCCGTTTCCCTGACCAGCAAGAACAATACGCATAACTTCTAGATCTGTTTCTGGCTGCAGTTCCCGAGGATTGTACAACAAATGCTGACAGCCCACTCGGGAACGCTGACCATGCAGTGATAATGGTAAAAATCGCCCCAAATTCTAGACCCAAAACTGAAGACCCAGTGCTCAAAACAACCAGATATTATTAAAAAAAAGGCTGACTGGAAAGCCATCAGAGATCTTATCAGAGATGCCCCATGGGGAAATATTTTTTCTCTTCCTGCTGAACAGTGCGCAAATGAGACCACTGAATGGTTTAAAACAGCAATTGAAGCACATGTTCCCATGCGGAAATTTTATAGCAAGCCCCACTCTCCCCAATGGTTTACTTCGACTTGCGCAACTGCCATTGCTCAAAGGCAGCATACATACCGCAGATTTAACCGACATAAGTCCAGGTCAAACAAACAGAAGTATATAGAAGTTAGAAGTAACGTTAAGAAAGAAATAGCGACAACTACGAGAGAATTTACTGAAACCACTAAAAAACGCATCGAAGCACAAAAATTAGGAAATCGTGACTTCTGGAAAATCTACAACAATGTAGTAAATAATGGGCAATCAAAAATTTCCCCGCTAACCAACAATCACGAGGTTGTTTGCTCAGCAACCGACAAGGCTAATATGCTTGCCAGCCGGTTTGTCTCGAACTTCACACTGGACCCTTCCAACCACCCCCAGTAGTTGCTGCCCTTGATAGTAGCCCCGTACACCAAAGTTGAAATGTGCCTTGTAATAAAAATAAATTTAAAAAATGAATGTTTCTGTTTAGGGCACTTCTGAAGCATGATACTTGACTTTTGAATTTTAAACTTTAATTCAAGCTATTATATTTAAATATTAATTTCATAAAATCAACAGTAGATTCTCTACAGTGCAATGTAGTAGACTACAGTGTATTGTGAACTAAGTCACTGCGGAAAGGCATCTGAAGTTTATTCCTGGTGCATGGCAATGGGTCCTTACTAGGGCAGACAATCAATCGATTTGATTGGAAAATGGGCAACTTCCACGATTTCGATGACAATAAAAATATGGTATGGAACATTCGTTGATCCTCATCCAATCCCGAGCAACGTCGGGTCTCCCTGATAGTGTAATATAACGAAATAAAACGCCAATATCATACATTTTATAGAGGTAAAAAGTTAGAACGCTTAACATTCGTATAAAAACTTTGCCAATAAGTGCATATACCCATTTGAAAACATAAACATATGAAATATTATAACTAAACATAATAGTTTGTATTGCGGGTATATGAATAATTTTCGGAAAATCTTAGCATAAAAACCATTATTAGCAGCTTTAAAATCTCGCCAGTCTGGCCCAGACGACTTCTAATATTAAACATTTTCAAATAATCATCTAAAAATAAAAAATCATCCAGGTTGGTAAGGCATTTTTAATTACTGAATATCATTGAAGTTGATGATGTTATATGAAAAAATATGCAAATAAATAAAAAAAATACTGAACGGAACAACTTCATCTAAACCCGGATAACGCAAAGTAGGCAATGCATGTAATAAACTAAAAATTATCGTCTGCTTTTACTGACTTCAATAAATGAGTTCAATAAGTTTCCAGACATTTTTGTACAGGCATTTAAAATGGTCGTAGACTCTTGAAAATTCAGTACGTTTTTGTTTCATTTTTCTTAAACTTTTTCTTCTAGGGGATGGGACATCCAACCAGATGTCTGACATTTACCCCTATTTTAGTGAGTCCAACCAAGAGATCTTTTCAGGATTCTAGCCGTCCCTTTCAGTACAATCGTTTGTATTTCACTTGCACTTGGTTCACCGGGTATGCTTGCTATGTACTTTTTAAAGTTCTTTTTCATAAGCCCAGTTGCTCCTATCATGACTGGTATAATTGAAACGTCTTTCAATTTCCAATTCAGTACGTTTTTGCTGTACATCTTATGATATGATTGGCCATTTTTTATCATTTCAGGTTCAAATACACATCTACAGCAGGGATTGGAAAACATATCTTTCTAAAGTCTGATTGTAAAAGCTAGTGAATTCCAAAAATGAAATCTGGACGTGTGAACACTTTAGAAGAACTTGGGAAAATGCCACACAATCCATAAGAAATGCTTCAGACTCCTTTTGAGCTACTTTGCATAAGTCGAACATGAGTTTTGATTCCAGGAAGGTGAGGAGTTTTGAGAGTGATGAGAGGTATAGGAGGAATAAAGAAGTCAAAACACCAGAGTTGATTGGCCAAATAAAGAATTTCATGTATAAGGACCGTCGTGTATCTATAGAAACAATAAGTGCACAGTTTGATTTCAGCGTAAAACTTTACACCCAATTATTCGCGACGAACTGAAAATGCAGATAATTTGGGTACAATTTGTTCCAATGGTGTTCAGAGAAACTCTGAGTTTTTTTTGGGGGGGGGTACCAAGATGAGTATAAAGACAGTTCCCCACTCTTCCTGTAGTCCAGACATTGCTCCCTGTGACTTTGCGTTATTTCCAAACGTCAAGAAACCATTACACTCTGCGGTTATGAGATAATTGAGGAGATGAAAGATGCTGTGATGAGGGTCATTTACAAGCTCACACAAGGGGAATTACCCGAGGCCTTCTATTAGTTGTTGAAACGGTACAACAAGTGCATTGCAGCCGGAGGAGATTACTTCGAAGTGGAGTAGAGTTTCATGTATGTACTAACAATAAAAGTGTCCATAAGAAAAAAGTTTCGAAAAGTATTGAAAGTACCTTATGCATTATACAAACTCTTAGTATTTTACACAGAATGCATAACTTTATACATATTTTGGCACTATACAGTATTTTATCAACAAACTATGTATAGAGGTTATATGAAATATATATATATATATATTACATACTACTAGCAATATATATATTACATACCACTAGCAATATATATTTATATATATATATATATATATATATATATATATATATATATATTACATACTACTAGCAATCTTTTTTTAAATGCTTATAAAATATTCACTTCAAATTTAATCCTCAAATTTGGAAACGTTCCATGTATCGGTTTCATGTCTTTGACGTCATTCTAGCAATGCTTTCCAGAACAGACAGTTGTCTATGGTATCTCGATTGCAGAACCTAAGTGGATGTGAAACACTCTATATAAGCAGATACATCAAAACAGCAACGATCAAAAAGTGCTTCATAGCTCTTCATTTTTCTTTGAAGAATGGCTTTATCTCTAAATATTGGATATTAAATACATTAACAAATATTAACTACTGTGTTAGTGTTATTAAGATTTATTTCACCATAACAGCGAAATTAACAGGAAATAGGAAATATATGCCAAGAATTGTTTATAACGAGTAAAATCTCGCTTCGGTTGTGTGAACGACGCGCAGAGAAATTTGTCAGCAATTTGAAATGCTAAATGTTCAGTTCAACTTGCCCGACATATATCTATTACTTTTGCGCATGCACAAATTCATTCATAGCTTGAAGTGGTTAAATTTTAAATATTTCTTATCTGTCTTTCGATAATTCAAATAGTAGGAAACGCGGCTGGAGCGCTGAATGTTTTAGTTTCGATTTTGGATTTTTTTTAAACTTTTGACGTCAGTGTTTTATATTAGGTACAAGATATTCAGTAGAGAATAATAACTACAAAATCTGCAGGAATTAATATATATAAAAATGGATGGCCACATTCAATGCTGCCAAGATTAAGCTTGTTTCCTTCAATAATTACAAGAAACCTTCACTACCAAAATAGCAATGGCCAAGAACGCATTACCCGAAAGTACTTCCTTTAAACTCTTCGGCCTAATGTTTACAAGGAACATGAATTAGAATAGATACATTGAAAGCATTGCCAAGGCTGCTGCGAAGAAGGTATGCTGTCTCTACCGTGTTAGAAAGCTACTTCCACCTGCAAGTATTCTGTACTTCTATAAGGCCACCATTCACCCATGTATGGAGTACTGTTGTCACATTTGGGCTGGTACATCTGCTACTTGTCTCTCACTCCTTGACAGGGTTCAAAAGAGAGTCGCCAACCTGATAGGTCCAGAACTGTTATCTAAGCTTCAGCCTCTGTCCCATCGACGAAATGTTGCATCCCTTTGTCTGCTCTACAAGTACTTTATTGGTGAATGCTCTGACGAACTGCAAGCACTTGTACCCCCTCGGCGTGAATACCCCCGACAAACTCGACAAGCAGCTAAATCTCACCTATTCACAGTAGATATCTCTAAGTGTAAGAAAGCATTCTACTGCAATAGTTTCTTCCCAAGAATTGCTAGACTTTGGAACTCCTTTCCGGGATTCTGCTTTCCCAACTGTACTGACATGCAGAAGTTCAAGTGCAATGTGAACAGACATCTTGCTGCTCTTCTATCTCCATAATATCCCTGCAACGTATGTCTCCGATAGTAGCCCCCTACTTCAAAGTGTCACTGTACCTTTTAGGGGGTGAAAATTGAATAATAATAAACAAAAAAATAATAAAATATATTTAAGCGTATTTTCTAACCGGGTAAAGCCGGGCGCCTTCCGCTAGTATAATATGAAGAATACATTGGATTTTTTAAAACGTAGTTTTGCATAGGTAAGTGTTGTGCCGTAACACAATAGTAAAAGAAGAAAATTCGAGGTTGGTTTAACAAACGAAGTGTATTAACATCACAAATACAAAGGTAGGAATACGAGTATAACTGACTAGCGCTCAGCTAGGCAATAGAGTACTGTCGCTCCTTCTCTCGGCGTAAACATTACTGGCACTATATATATAGTGAGAACTGGTGTAATTTCCCTTATGCATAAAAAGGCCCGTATAACAGTAAGGATCGTGGCTGCGACACAGAGATAAAAAATGCAGAAGTTTAAGTAGTTTTATTCATAATGGCCTCCGTCAGTCACTCAACCCCATATCTCGAGTTTTCTGGTCTATACGTAAAGAAAATTATTGTCTAGAACAAAATATTATCAAAGACAACAAAATTTGCATTCCATCAACAATTTGAGCAGAGGTATTGAAATCATTTAATTCCGCACGTAAATGTTTTGCTTGCGAACGATTATTCTGCTCGGGTTGGATGCTAAAATAAGGCAAACTAGATCTCAGTGCCACATATGCAATACGATTGCATATTCTCAGCCCAGAGAGCCTTTGGTGTCAGCAGCAGACCCAAGATGTCCATTACCAAATCGTGATTGACTTGATCGATATACAGGTAGGATCTTCATAGTGTACGTTTATCGATATACTGAATTGGCCCTAATGACGTATGCGACACCGTGAGAACTTTAGTACTTACGATGCACCTAGATGAAATCCTTTCAAACGGAGCACAACCGTATGAGTACCACGAGTACGTATTCTTTTTTAGAAACTGGGGTATTTAGAAACGTACCTTAACAACTGATTACACTCAAAGCAATGGCTGGGCTGAATTGACCACCAAGACTGCAAAACGTATACTAGCTGATAACATAAACAGCTATTGACACCCGGGCTGCTCGGGCATTAATAACCCATTGCAATACCTCTGTAATGCCAGCGACTTGTCATTAAAGACCGTGGTCGTGTCCAACGGGGATAATACTAAACGCGGAAACGATGGAAAGAAATATGCGAATGAAGAAAGTTGTTAATGTTCAAGGGTCATATGCAGAACAGTTTTTTTGTAACGAACATTGTTGTCGACTTATGGAACTTCAAATCGAAGACTTTGTAAAGCTCAAGCACTAGGATGGTAACTATCTGTGTCAATGGACGAAATCAGAGAGGATCGTAAAGAAACAGGTGGACCGGCAGTATTATGTGCTAGTAGATGGAAGTAATCGAGTAATACTCTGCAAGCGTTGGTTTCTCCGTTAAATATACCCAATTGTGGATGGTTCATATTATGCCACACCTGGAACATGAAGTCAGTCGGTCCACAAATTCTAAGTCCACACAGGAACAACAGTCTAAGTAAGCTATGGAGGTCGAACGGCACATCAATGTTTGATAGCCCAGCAAGTATGATGAAGAAGAAACGAAAGTTGATAATACAACAGGAAGATTTCCACACTGTTAAGACAAACTTGGTGTCGGAAAACAAAAGAACGAGGAAACCTATAGCCACAAATACACGGAAAATCACACGGGTTTTCTGTTGCATGCAAAGATGGCCACGATAATTCATCTTAGTGGTCATGAAGATGAGCGCCATGTATAGGTAAACGGGCCATCTACTCCTGGTAACAGGAAGTGTTCGTGGAATTAGCTCCCCTGGTTAAAGAAGTAATCAGGAAATAATCTCCCTTGATAGCTATATGTAGAGGAAAGACGAGAGAAGATATTTGCGGGGATCTTAGCAACAAGCTGGAAGTACCCGTTTCCCCACTTTACGATGATGATTTCTCCGTTCAGTCGCAAGAGACAATGGATATCCGCTGCAATTTTGAGGCAGGGTTGCGCGTGTAATTCTAAGACAAGGGTTGCGCAATCTCCAACAATACCTCTCCTAATTCGGCACTGCTTACACACAGTGAAAAAGGAGAAGTGCTAGACGACTGGAAACAATGCCGAGATAAGCAGAGAGCACATATAGCATCTGGAATTGCCAAATGGTCACCCATGTTTGTACTGACTAGGTTCTACGATGCTTATCTTCGGTGATCTAACGGGTGCCGGTATGTCAACGTGAATTATGCAGTATTTTACAATATGTAAATTAAACGTATCACATCTCCCCATCCACAAATCCAGAATGAGATTCATATATGTAACCAACAGAACGAAAAAGAGATTTTTAAAAATCTAATATTTAACAAATATTTGTTACGAAGTCAAAATTTGTCTACTTGGATAAGTGTATGTGTGTTTAAAAGCTTTTTTTCTAGTTAAAAACAAACAGTGTTCACTATGACATGTTAGAACAAAAAATGACCGCCCATAAGTCCTACACGAGGATCATTAATAACCGCTTAAAATCTATAATTGAACAAAAACTGGTAGATGACAATAATCATGCAAAACTCTAATTTGTATTATTTTCTATTTTTGATTGATTAGAATAGAAAAAAAATAGTGGGAAAAATTTTGTATTATCCCTGGAAAATTAAAATGGGCTTCAAAGGATAATTAATTTACGTTAAATTTATATACGAAACATATTTTTATATACGAAATATATTGTTCTGCCTTGATAGAGTTCAAAATAGAATTCGTAGCCTTGTAGATGTCCTTTTCTCTTCCCTGCAACGTCTATCTCACAGAAGAGATGTTGCGAGTTTGTCTCTTCTTTATCGTTATTTTCATGGAAAGTGTTCGACTGAGCTTCAATCTATGGTCCCCCCTCGCCAAACTTTCACAAGAAACACTCGTCTAGCTGAAAACACTATCAATAATTCCCCCAACTCTTTTTCTGTGCCTAAACCTAAACGTAGATTTCATGAACAAAATGTCTTTCTTAGAACTGCACGTCTGTGGAATTGTCTTCTGTTTTCCTGCTTTCCAGCTGACTACAATATGGTTGTCTTCATGTCCAACGTAAACAAGTTCTTGATGAGACTTAAGTTAACAAATTTACCGAATTTCCACTACTAACGATTACTATATTGTCCAATTGACTACTGTACACTCTTTAACCCTAATCCTCGAGTGGTCTCTGGACCTTTATAAGTGAGTATGCCTATGTAAAAAAAATTCTATTCGAAATTCTAAAATAGTTGTTTTAATTTTTTCATAAAAACAGGTCGAATTTAATTTTGCGAAAGTGATTTAGCTAAAAATCTAAACCTACAAATTTGCCATTATTATTATTATTATTATTGGCTCACGAGGAGCTTTCACGCAGGTCATCACAGATCTCTCATTGAAAACAGCCTGTGGTGTTCTCTGGAAGCTGAGTGGCAATAAGTCTCCTAAAATTTCTAGTGCTCACATCTCTTTCGATAAGATTTGCAAATAAATTTGCATTATCGCAACAGCTGCTTGCCATTGCTTTCTAGTTGGTCTTTCTTCACTAGAATTTAAGTGGCAATAAGCCTCCCCAAGGTCCCAGTTCTCTTCTCACTTACCCAACGGTCTGGTCAGTGCTCTTTTCCCGGTCTTTCCTTCCTCCTTGACTCTACTTGGCTATATGGTCTAACTCTTTGGGGGGCAGTGGTGAGGTAATGGGAGGATATGGGTGGAGTAATAGAACTTATAGGTATGCAGCTTCAATGTTCTTGGTTCCATGTAGCGCTTCATGTTTTGCCTCTGCAGCAGTTTGTCTAGCCCGCGCTTGTAGTTCATGTGTGTTCGTCTCCACATTCAAGGATTTTCCGCTATTTCAGCTGTTTTCATGATTTCTGTTCGTTGTATTTTCCAGTCATTCCTCTGATTCTAATTTCTCCCATTCTTTTTTAAAGGTTTTTCGGGATTGTTCCTAGTGCTCCTACTATTATAGGTATTATTTGGATTTTCTTCATCTTCCATACCCCTTTCAGCTCTCTGGCTAGCTCTGTGTATTTGCTCCGCTTCTCCTTTTCTTTGATATTCATCCTCTGGTCAGATGGAACAGCAAAGTCAACGATTTGACAGGATTTTTCTTTCTTGTTAATTATTACGACATCCGGATTTCTTGCTTGGATGGGTTTATCAGTTTCTATGTCCATGTCCCATAGGACTTTGTGATTCTCGTTTTCAACTACTGTTGCATGCGTATGTTCGTACAACTTGTATGTGTGTTCGCCATGCAGTTGTTTGCATAATTCTCTTTGCAGTGCCCTTCTCACTTGGTCGTGTCTGTTCTTGTATTCTTTTTGGGCCAGTTTGCTACATTCACTTACAATATGGTTATCGTGTCGTCTCTTTTTCCACAGAGTCTGCATTTGCTGATTTTTTTTGTTTTTTTATTTGTATTTTGTCAATCTTTGCTTGGATGTGGTTGGTGAATATCGAGTTATCTTGTGCTGCGGTCATTAGGGATTCAGTTCCACGACTTATTTTTGCATCCATATCCAAGTGTTTTCGTTATTTTCATATTTTGTCATCCTAATTATTATTATTATTATTATTATTATTATTATTATTATTATTATTATTATTGGCGTCGCACATAGAGCTTTCACACAAGTCAACAAATGATCTGAATAGAACCCTGTGGTGTTCTCTGGAAGCTGAGCGACAACAAGTCTCCCCAGACGTCCAGCTCTCTGCACCTTTTTCGAAAGCATTTGCAAATGAATTTGCATCATCGCAACAGCTGCTTACCATTGATTTCTCGCTGTTAGTGGCCATTGGTTTATCCTGGAATTTGAGTGGCACTCAGCCTCCCCAAGATCCCAGTTCTCTTTGCGCTTGTCCAGCCGAGGTCTAGTTGGCGCTTGCTCCTCGGTCTTTCAGTCCTTATTGGCCCTTCTGGCCCTTTGGTATCACTTTTTTTAATGGGGGGAACGGTGATGAAACAATGGAAGGATGCATGTTGGGGGGGTGGGGGGTACAACTTGTAGATATGCAGTTTCGGTGTTCCTCAGTCCCTGTAACGCTTATTCGTTATATTGCCTTGTATTATTCTCCGCATTCAAGGGTTTCCTTAATATTTCAGTCGTTTTCATTGTCGCTAGTCGTACGTTTGCAGTTATTCCTCTGATTCCAATTTCTGACATACTTTTTTCGAAGTTTTTCGGAATTGTTCCTAGTGCTCCTACTATTATCGGTACTATTTTGATTTTCTTCATCATCCAAATCCCTTTTAACACTCTGGCTGGCCCTGTGTATTTGCTTCGTTTCTCCTTTTCTTTCATACTTACCCTGTGGTCAGCTGAGGCTGCAAAGTCTACGATTTTACGGCATTTTTCTTTCTTGTTAATTATTATGACATCTGGTCTTCTTGCTTGGATAGGGTTGTCCGTCTGTATGTCCATGTCTCATAGGATTTTGTGGTTCTCGTTTTTTATTGCTGTCGCGGGTTTATGCTTGTACCATTTGTCTGTACGCTCAAAATGCAGTCGTTTGCACACTTTCCAGTGTATCACCCTCCCCACTTGGTCATGCCGGTTTTTGTATTCCTTTTGAGCGAGTTTACTGCATTCACTTACTATATCTTTTATCGTTTATTATTATTATTATTATTATTATTATTATTATTGTTGTTGTTGTTGTTATTATTATTGTTGTTATTATTATTGTTATTATTGTTGTTGTTATTATTATTGTTGTTATTATTATTGTTATTATTGTTGTTGTTATTATTATTATTGTTATTATTGTTGTTGTTATTATTATTATTGTTATTATTATTGTCGTTATTATTGGTGTCGTTATTATTATTGTTATTATTATTATTGTTGTTATTACTACTGTTGTTGTTGTTATTATTATTATTGTTGTTATTTTTGTTGTTATTATTGTTATTATTGCTGTTGTTATTATTATTGTTATTATTATCATTGTTATTATTATTATTGTTGTTATTATTATTATCATTATTATTATTGTTACTATTATTATTATTATTGTTGTTATTATTATTATCATTATTATTATTGTTACTATTATTATTATTGTTGTTATTATTATTATCATTATTATTATTGTTACTATTATTATTATTATTGTCCTTGCTGTTGTTTTTTATTATTTTTGCTGTACACCCGTGCAAGGAGTGACAAATTAAAGAAACCACAAGTAGTGTAAAGTCTATGAATATACTATGTATTTATCAGTAAGAATATAGGAGCCACTAAAATAGTATAAGAGGAACGTGTTTGTAGCATGCGGCTAAACATGGTATGAATGTCCCCATCTAGTCTCTGAAACCAGTGATATTTATAGGACTGGTTGATTCCACTTAGTTTTCAAATAGGGGTGATTTGTACCCCAAAACACCCCCTCCTAAGCTTTTCATTCTCCTTGGATGATCGTATAGCTCTTTTTCCTGGGATTGATCTCTATAGAGTCGGTCATTTTCCTTTTCATGGAGGATCGGCGTTGTTCGACTGCTTGTGGTGTTACGAGGTCGATCATGTCATATGGTCAACTACCTCTTCTTGTTCAGCAAGAGGTTGTCTTTAGTCATCTGTGATACGTTTCCGAATTTGGTTCAAATGCTTCTCGTGAGTAAATCTTGGATCTTCGATAATGTAAAACTATCCGCGCGATCCTTTTCGGGGCCTTTTGCCACATCGTATGATTATTATTTTATACTTTTTCGTATCTATAGTATTCGGTTGTTTCACCTGTTTTGGCAAAAGTTTTTCAAAGAACGGCCTAATTTTCCTCGCGAACATTAAATCTGCCGGCGACACCTTCGATTGAGTTTGGCATAATTCGGTAAATTTGTAAAAAATGCTTTAGTCTTCTTTAGGGTTCTTTTCAGCGTTTCTACAAACCTCTCTCCTTGACTGTTCGATCGGGGATGATAGGTTGGCGTCCTTATGTGGTTAACCGAGACATCCTCGCAGAAGCTTTTCAAATCTGTTAAAGTTAATTGTGTGCCATTGTCTGACACTTGACATTCGACGACACCAAACCTAGCATACAATTTGTGAAGTGCACTGATTGTAAAACTCATCTTTGGACTTTTACATCGGAATATCTCAGGCCATTTTGAAAAACTATTAAATAATAATTTCCCTCCAGTGGACCTGTGTAATCTACGTGTATCCTTGACCATGGTTGGTCAGCTTTAGGCCAAGAACTAAATTGTATTGAGGGCGCTTTTGCAGTCAATGCGCATCCTTTACACGGCTTTACCGTGCCTTGTATGTCAGTGTAAATACCCTTCCAGTAGACGGAGGATTTCATGAGGCTCTTCATTTGAGTAGCCCCAGGATTTTCCGTATGGATTACTACCCTTTCTCGGTTCAACATACCTCATTGCACATAGAATAAACTTCCACCACCGATTCATCTGATTAAATGTTTTGTTTCGTTTCTTTGATTAAACTATCTTCTTCAGCATCCCTTATAATATATTCTCTTTTTTGTGCAGTATCCAAGCTTTTCAGAAGAAAAACTTGGGAAAACTTTTTTGAGATCGTTTTTGAGTTTGTCGGTCGTTAGTTTTTTTTACTTTGTTAAAAAAATCAGTCATTGGCGAGCCCCATGATAAAATTTTTTCAATCCAATCAGTCCTGAATAAATTTGTTGCGTTCTTTTAGTTTTTTTGTCAATCTCTGTCATCGTGTGCTTTTCTTTTTTCTTCCAACCCTGAATCGAGTTGCAGTTTCACTTCTTTATTTCTGATTCTCAGCATAACCTATTATGTTCTCTGTTGATGAAGGTTCAAGCTTTTAACGACGTGTTTGTAAAATCCTTTTTTTGAAAAGATTTTTGTCCTTCTTTTTCGAATTCTTTTTTATCCCGTATTTGTGGATTTTTACGATCGAATGTTGTTTTTTTTCCAAACCAGTACAAGTAGTTTTCCCGTTCTTCACCGAATATTTGAACAGAAATAATTTTGAATTTCCGCGTAAGTTCTTTTTTCTTGAATCCTTTTGGTCGTCAAATGTTGTTTTCCAGTGACTGTTTTTTTTTTTAGTGAATTCGTTGCCTGAATATTCGTAATCCAATTCTTGTTAGCAATTATTGTAGATTGACAAATTATTGGTCGATGGACAAAAATCAGAGGCCTGCAGTATTAATGCTGGAGTCCCTCAGGGATCAATCCTGGGCCCAACTCTATTCCTGATCTACATCAATGACCTCCCTAAATACTTACTTAAATCATTCGTTGCCATCTATGCTGATGACACGACAATCTACGGCAATACATCAAAGGCTGTAAATGACAAAGTTCTCTCTGATTCTCTCTCCTCTGATCTCGAGCGCGTGGTTCAGTGGGGGAAGACGTGGCTGGTTACATTTAATGCATCTAAAACCAAACTCCTATCCTTACATCATCAACGCTCTGATCCCAAGCTGGCATTAATTGGAATGGATGGCTCTCGTCTGGGAGAGGCCCCGTGTTTTGACAAGATTCTGGGTTTGACCTTTACTCCTGATCTGAAATGGAACACGTACATCAAGTCTGTTGCCAAGGTTGCTGAAAAGATGGTGGAATCCTTCTACCGCTCCAGAAGACATCTCACCACTGGTGCAATTCTCTATCTATATAAAAGTCAAGTACGTCCAAGGATGGAATACTGCTATCATATCTGGGCAGGAGCTGCTAAAAACAGCCTATCCTGCATTGACAGAGTACAAAATAGACTTCGTGGCTTAGTGGGGATTCCCTTTTCTCTACTCTGCAACCTCTCTCCCACAGAAGAGACGTTGTGAGCCTATCCTTGTTTTATCGTTATTTCCATGGCAGGTTCTCGTCTGAACTCCAATCTCTGGTCCCCTCTCGTCAATCTTTCACGAAAAACACCCGTCTAGCTGAATCCACTGTGAAAAATTTCCCTTACTCTTTATCTGTGCCTAAATCAAAACGTGGATTCCATAAACAAAGCTTCTTTCTTAGAACTGCACGCCTGTGGAACTCTGTTCCGTCTGTCTGCTTCCCACCGGACTACAACTTGGATGTCTTCAAGTCCAACGTTAACAAATTCCTAATGAACCGCCCCCTTAAGTAAACACTTCATCAAATCTCCACACTAACGTAATGTACTTGCAATAACTCTTATCCCTGAGTGGCTTCCGGGTCTTGATAAATGGTGATCGCTGCGTAAAAAAAAAAAAAGATTGATCCGGGAAGTTCTTGAATCGTCCTCGTCAGCCAGTTGTTGTAGACCCGTGCTGGGGGTCAGAAATGAAAGAAACCACAAGGAGTATAAAGTGTATAATATAATATGTATTTATCATAAAGAATACAAGAGCCACTAAAGTGGTATGAGAGGAACGTGTTCGTAGCATGCGATTAAACATAGTATGAATGTCTCCATCTAGTCTCTGAAACCAGCGGTATTTATAAAACTGGTTGATTTCACCTAGTTCTCAAATAGGAGTGATTTATACCCAATCAGAAATTAAGATCTGAATCCGTCATTGTATCGGAATTGTGAAAAATTTTGGGGTCGTCCCATCACTAATATATATATATATATATATATATATATATATATATATATATATGGGGGGGTATATATATATAACTATATATATATTTATATTTATATTTTATTTATTATTTGAGAGAGGCTGATGGTTTTGAACACCTCAAACCTATATATGTTTATATATATATATATATGTATATAATATATATATATATATATATATATATATATATATATATATATATATACATGCTCTTTGTGTAAACAAATCGAGCGGAGGCATTTGGACGATTTCCAAACACCGTTAAATCATTACCCACTCAGCATCAGTCGTATAGCATAATGGGGAGAAGTCTTGACTGTCATTTAGGCGGTCGGGTTTCGATCATGGCTTGCGGTATAGGAAATAATCAAAGAATCCCTCAAAATATTTATTTTTCGATAAATCTTTTATTTGTCCCTTCTTTGGACAAGATAGAACTTTTATCTTTTCACTTCTACTGTTTTCGATTGTTTCTTTTCCTGCAAATTTCGTTTCCATCATTCCGGTTTTCTGGATTGCTATGTATATATTTTACTGCTAATGTTTCTAGCACATTATCATTTACTCATATATATATATATATATATATATATATATATATATATATATAGATAGATAGATAGATAGATAGATAGATGGCTATAGATAGATAGATTGCTATAGATAGATAGATAGATAGATAGATAGATAGGTTTTATTGATTAATTTCCTAGATGTATTTTCTATGAAATTCTCATAATGGTTATAGAGTGCTCAATGCAAGACAGAGCTGATATATAGACTGTATATTACGCAAAAATTATTGATTACGTATGTGCATACATGTTTCAGTGAAGTTCCAATTCAGAGACAACATATTTTAGACCCAAAAAGATTTGACATTTTTCAATATCAGATCATTTTTGGTCTGATGAAGTGTTTTCTAACAATTGAAACTTAACTGAAACATGTATGCACATATGTAACCAATAATGTTTGCATAATAAACAAACTATATATATATATATATATATATATATATATATATATATATATATACTAGTGAACAAGAAAAAATTGGGCCAAACGAATTTTATACATTTTTTCGCAGTAAATGCTATATTGAACAACGAACAATCGAACAAGGAAACTTAAACGAAACTAGTAACACAGAACAAGAGATTTACTTTAATAAATACTTAGGATGGAATCACATTCCTTTTTTATTGTCTTTTTAGACGTGCTCTACAACAAAAGTAGAACACTATGAAGAGGAGATGCTATTCCATTCGCTTTGCACAGTTTCCCACAGTTTGTCATTGTTTGAAAAAGTTGGTTATCTACATCCAATCATGGGCAACGTCGTTTCTTTCTGTTAATGATACTCTTATGTATGATGAGAGATTATTCTTTATGTAGGAAGATGTACAGGGAATCTTAACAGGTAGGTCTTAGCTCATAAATTCGCATATGAATAAATAGTCGTAAGGTAAATAATTTGTCTTATTCTGCATTTTGTCTCTCATATTGAAATGTTGAAAATGTTGAGTTTTTGTCCTTTTTCATCTCTCAAGAATCAATTTGCTGTTAAACTGATTATATATATATATATATATATATATATATATATATATATATAAGAAAGAACAAACCGAGCTATGTGTTCATCAAGCTTTCGTCTTTATTTCGAGACTTCCTCTGGATGAAATAAAGACGAAAGCTTGATGAACACATAACTCGGTTTGTTCCTTTTTATTTCTCTATTTTGTCGAAATACCATATCTATATTAATATATATATATAATTTAATATCTAACACGTTAACATGTATTATTGTTAAATATTTGAAGGTATGACCAAACTTTCAACACAATTTCAGTATTAGATTTGCGAGGTGTTTAGGAGAGATGCAGAAATTGTAGGTCATCTTAGGTTCGTAGTAAAATGTCCGTGTAGTGCGATTGGAAGTCAATTTATAGATTGGTAAAGTAAGTTCATCATCATCATCATATTGTATAAATCAGTAAATAAAATAAATAAATTATTGGCTTGGTTTCCGCAATATTTTTTATTAGGAATGAATCGAGTACTTACTGGAAGCACTGTAAGGAGGCTCCCGACATCTTAAGTAACAGTGATATTTGTGGAACGAACCGTATTCGAACATGGAACACATAGTTCGTCAGTCTATGATGTTAACAGCTTGACCTAAACCACCTCTTGAGAAGTAAATTAATATTTAGTGTCCCAAATACGATTGTATAATATAATTCAATGTTGCAAGTATAACCTTCATCTGAAGAGAGAATCCGTTTTATTACTTACGTATCTACTCAGACGAGCAGAGAGGTATGGGTCTCTCAGAAACTGACTATAAATATTGTTCCACTTGTGTGAGTAATGGTTAATATCTGATTAACTCTCAATATGATATATCAACATCATGAAACAAGAATCGCTAGAAGAATACCCATCACGAAACTGGTCAAACATTTTGGACAAGACTGTCTTGCACAACAAAATATAAAAAAACAGGTCTGCTACGGGAATAGCCCAAAAGTGTCGCCCAAAATAGACCAAGATCTTCCATTGAAAACAACCGGAAGACTGGACCAACTAACAGCGTGCCAAGTATTTTCTGGAGGAACTCACACAGGACTATATAGATGAGAATAAGAGGATCGTTCTATTATCATTATAAGATTATAATAGCTGCACAATATCAAGGCTTGATGACCAATGCTTTTAAGAAGATGCATGGTTTCAGCAATGAAAACAAATGGAAGTTTTGTCACGCAGAAGTAGAGAGTGTGATCTACGTGCCATCAAGCTGTGAGCTTTTTTTGGGGGGGCAGCTATTATACAATGCGAGCAATAGGGTTTATAAATATATCAACTGCATGATCTGTAAAACGTTGAATATCGAATAGAGCAGCTTATCATATGAACATATAATTCAATGACGATGGCTTGAATTTAAGTTTAAAATGGAGAAGTCAAGTATCTTGCTTCAGTTGTGCTTTAAACAGAAACATTAATTTCGAACGCACCCCTGTAATATCAAAGAATCTACTGTTGATTTTATATTTATGGCCTTTAGGCTTGTGTGGCTATAAAAATGATCAAATGCACTTGTGATGTTAGGATGTGTAAGGCGTTAACTTTGGTCAAAATCGCATGTTTCTTTTTTCAGCGGATTGTTTTCGATAATCGATTATCGATATTTATCGAAGACAATTAGATACAAAACCTATCTATGAACACTGCCAGGCTCATAAAGTCCATTGGTGTGAAATTTCATAAAAATCGGGCCAGCCATTTTGTAGTCCATACGGAACTATCTCGCTTTCTCTCTCTGTCTATCTCTCGCTCTCTTTATCTCTTTCACCCCCACACCCCCACACACAAAGTTCCTTTTATATGATAGAAGATATATTTTCCCAATAGTTTTTCTCTATTTTTTTACTAATTTGTTCGTCTATTATTTACTAGAGTTTCGTCTTAAGCGTGGTAAGGAAAAGCATCTCTTGTAGTCAGTTCAGGTGTGCATGCATAAAGTGCCTGAAAGTAGTTCATCTATATACCAAGCCATGCTTGAATACAAACAGTTAAGCACGTAAAGGCCAGAATGACAGGTCGTCGTTCAATTCAGTCAAATATGTCATATCTTTAATTGAAGACTTAGATCGCATTTAAGACTACTTAAACCAGATCAAAATTTTACTCACGTTTCGGCAGCCATTTAGAAGTTGGTTTTACATCCGGAGATTTGTCATTCGTAAATCGGTGTTACCCGGGAAATTATTAATAAAAGACGTTTACGACGTATATGAACAAAACTTTATCCCTTAAACCTTCAGTACACAGGTAAAAAAAAAATATAAACAAAATGACCCAGCAGTAAAGCTCTTCTAGGTTTATCATCTGCTAAACGATTGGCCTTAGATAATATATCTTTTGTCTTATTAATTTTTCAACAAACATATTTTGAAAAATAAAATAGTGAAAATTTAATTGTTCCAATCTGTAGAATTAATGTTTGTATTTAATGTTACCAACCGAGGTTCCTTTCCTTGAACAATAAAAGCTTTCGGACCACCGATTGCGATGGTTGATATTACCCTCCCTGTGAATAAAACGTCCAGTCCTCTTTCCTAATACTCACGGGCAACATGAATTGGAATAAATTCATAGAAGTTGCTATTAGGTTAGTGCAAAAATATTGCCGTTTTTTTTATGTTCAACTTAACCTCAAAAGACGACATTATTTTTTCACCAACCTAATACTAAATCTGTTAATATTCTTTATTTCTGCAGAACAGTCATTTGCTTATGCGTCGAGTATTGTTTGCAACATTTGGACTAGTGCAGTCTATTCCATCCCCACAATGTTGTATTCCGTCATTGTTTTAGAAATGGTTACAATGGTTATACGGTATGTGCTCCAAGGAATTGACGAAAACTTTTAGCGTAATCCGACTCTTTCACTACGGATTCCTACTGTAAAAGCTTAATTTTGGACTTATTTTATTTGGGATGCACTTTGCTTCCAGTTTCCCTGACTATACAAAAATCTACAAAATTATAATGTAATGTGAACAAACATCTTACTTCAAAACTTTCCACTTAGTATGTTACATATGAACCTGACAGTTAATTATAATAATAACCTAGGTTCAAATAGCAATGCGCTTTGTTTGGCGTCAATAAAAGTAAATAAAATAGTTGCCTATTGGTAATGCATCCTTCGTTTTACAAATATTTTAATAGTCAACATAATATTAAGACAAACGCTTACGTTTCTTCGATTGTTATTGTGAAATAAATCCCCAATCTTTAAAAATTCTAATGTCTTTCTATATAACTAAAACAGTAGATGTCTGTGTTAAAATATTAAACCGATGAACTCTTAAACTACTGATCACATAACACTGAAATTAACGGAAATGGCAGTTATACACGAAATATGGTTTATAACAAGTGAAATCATTGTTTGGATGGATGAATAACGGGTACAGCTATATGTCGGCAAGTTGAAATATAAAATTGTAATTTAAACTTGCCGATATATTTCTATTACTTTTGCGCATAGGCAAATTCATTCATAGCTTGAAGTGGTTGAATTTTAAATCTTTTTCAACTTAGGGTATTTCGGCTTTTCACACGAATACATGAAATTAAGGTGACAGATATTAAACCAATGCCACCCTTTAACAAAAAAAGATGTGTATTCTTTAACCTAACACCAAAGTGTAGTATCTGTTCCAACACTTCGTCCCCACCCACCCTAAATCAGTGGAGGAGAAACCCTTCATGACTGAGATAACTATCATCCTTCCTCCCATACCTGTACCTCTCCAAGTGCCCCCTCCCCTCTGGGGAACGAGACCTTCCCCACACTAAGAACCGAGCCTGGATCTGGCCATACCCACATGAGAAGACAAATAAATAGAAACATTAAAAAATCCCCTACGTATATTTATAGATACACCTTTTTATCTAAACAAACATAATATTAAGAATGCCTGAACAATCTAAGACTGAAACGAAAAATCACAACACTAAAATCTAAGAATCCAAAAAATAAATATCAAAATTGAATGAAAACACCCCTACCCTTATTTCAGAGAAGCTATTCCCCACCCTTCTTCACACACACACACACACACACACACACACACACACACACACACACACACACATTAGAAACGACCTTGGATCACAGTTACCTTCGTAGGGAAGCAAATAATTTTATAATACTATAAAACAGAACACACATTCTACAGACCAATACAAGAACACACACACACACACACACACACCATCACCTAGGCACCCAGTTGACCAAGTACCAACGTGCCCTCACCTCCACTCAAGTAAGAGTAAAAAAAGGAAAACAATGAGAAAAAAAAACAAAGAAAGATGAGTAGAAACACAAGAAGAGGGAGAGAGAGAGAGAGGAACATAAGACAGCAATGACAACAGTCCGACCCCAACGAACCAGTAATAAAATTTGAACATACAAATGAAGAGTAAAACCATTTACACATGTGTAATTACACCGCTCGGAGACATTTCAATTGAACTACGAAAACTTTTACATTTTAAATACATTTTAATTATTTTTTTTTTACATAGACTTCACCACTTATCAAGGCCGATAGGCCACTCAAGGATAAGGGTTAAAGAGTGTACAGTAGTCAAAAGGACAATATGGTAATCGATAGTAATGCAAGTTCGGTAAATTTGTTAACTTAAGTGGAACGGCTCATCAGAAACTTGTTCACGTTGGACTTGAAGACAACCATATTATAGACAGCTAGCAAGCAGGAAAACGGAAGACAATTCCACAGGCTTGCAGTTATAAGAAAGAAGCTTTGATCATGGAATCTATGTTTAGGTTTAGGTACAGATAAAGAGTGGGGAAAATTATTGATAATGTTTTCAGCTAGTCTAGAGTTTCTTGTGAAAGTTTGGCGAGGGAGGACCATAGATTGAAGCTCAGTTGAACACTTTCCATGAAAATAACGATAAAGTAGAGACAGAAAAGGACATCTCCCACCAGGCCAC
>NC_136495.1:129311173-129481173 GCF_053919585.1 Euprymna scolopes
GGAAATTATATATATATATATATATATATATATATATATATATATGTGACAGTCAACAAACTGGAATCCAAGATTCGTATTTCACCTTCAATTAGCCTCATCAGTTAGACATATTCGAAACCGTAGCCTATTACATGCGAGGCAAGCACTCTGCCAACTAAGCGAACGCTCGCACACAAGAAATTCTATTAAGTACACAGATCAAGCAAACCACGGCGATATCTGATCGCAGAATTGACCTACTCCGTCTTCACAAAGGGTGCTGTCATCCAATTAGCTGATGTCTCACAAGTATGAATTTACAACTCGTACGATGACATCCAGCAATGCTAGCATAACGAGCAATTATTAAAAGAATTTTAAAGAATGTGAGAGATTATGTAATTATTTCCACAGCCAAACAACAACACACATACACACACACACACACACACGCACGCACACACACACACACACACAGGGGTCAAAGTTCAACGATTTTACATTTGAGAACTATACTAAACTCCTCCAACAATTTTGGGTCTAAACACTTGAAATTTTAGATATAGATTCCTCAGAAATGGGTCTAACTTAATAACTTTATTTGAGCCCAAAACAATAAATGTTAAGGGGTCATAATAGGGGCCAAAGTTGAAAAAATTGATCGCTTCGGTCTCTACCAATTTATCCAGACAATTGCTGGTCTGAATATTTGAAAATTTACATAAAGGGTATTCAGAGATAGGGCAAGCTTTTTAATCGTGTGAGTCGAAAATTTGCGCTACAAATATATAATTCTATGTATGTATTTTTGCACGTCTGCCTACAACTTTCAACGGATGCGACGGATTTTCACAAGCTCCACCCTTCCAACAACAAATACCGAAAAATTGGCTAAAAACATTAATTTCTTTAATCTCAACTGAGCAATTTTCTACAAGGAAGGTCGCTTTTTTCGTCGCAATTTTCAAAAGTCCTCCTCTCCTTTTGATTGGCTAGCCTTGATTTAAACCTACGTAACTTCCGGTTTGGCGATTGTCATAACAGAAAAGATGTCAGGTTTTTCCCCGTTCTTTTCCTTCTTTGCGGTACGGGTTCGAGCCTGCCTTCCTACTACCATTTTTTTTTTCGCTCAACATACACCTCCAAACACTGTTAGTATATATATATATATATATATATATATATATATATATATATATATATATATATATACCTGTTGATATACACCTTTCACAATAAGGCTAGAACCCAGAATTAGATAGAAGCGAGCAATTGCATCGACAACGGACAACGTATGACCTAAAATGGGTTTCGATGTACTGCACCTCATCAGGGACGTGCTCCGACATAGGCACGAACCCAGGTCATCGCAGTCATGAAGTGTACAATACTGATGACCTAACCATATGGGCCACGGCGTAATCTATTGGCTATGTCTCGATTTTTAAATTCTTATATTTGTGAACGGGTATTTATATATCTACTTCTCTTAATGTCTAATATATATATATATATATATATATATATATATATATATATATATATATATGATATATATATATGAATATATATATATGTATATATATGAATATATATATATGGCTAAATAAATTAATGTATATATATATTATGGCTAAATAAATTAACCATAATACATATACCCCTGAATCTCAATATAATGTTAAAGACCACATATATTCTTATATATCATACTATATATAATAGGCTTCTCCTTATTTATTTAGAATTCAATAAAGCTTCCCCAACATTCTATAATTCCTCTTAATCTCTTTCGTCCCTAATGAACCTTGCGCTAGATGCCGCATCTTCCCCATGCTATCTAGAACTTTCTCTACTCTTCTGGTGAGAAGCATTAGGCTTCGAAATGCCATGGCAAAAACAGTCCCTTCTATCTCCCAAATTGTGCTTGTATTCCATTGTTAAATAAATGATATCTATCAATATATAGTTTTGTGTCTTCATTTCATACGCTTGTGTCCTACTATATATATATATATATATATATATATATATATATATATATATATATATATAAATTGAATTAAGAATTACAGTTAAGTTTACCAAAATTATCTAAGATGGCAAAACTAAAGTATATTATAAATATTGAAGAGATCATTAACTACAAAAGTTATTTCAGAAGTAAGGCCCATATTTTTAGGGGATTGGTACCATTAAAACGAGCGATATCGTCACCGACATACCCAGAGCATTTTTGCAAGGAATTCAATGACATATTTTTGCTTTTAATGACAGGGACAGCTTTCTTAGTCTCACATCTTCAATATATGCAACATAGGAATTAAATGTTCAGGTTTTGAATGCATAAGTTCAGTTACCATAGCACTCTTGCAATAAGTAATGCCCCTGACCCACTTCCCATATCAGTAGAGCAACGAAACTTGGCGCAGTTATTAGTCTTTCTCTACATAGAAACCAGCTGGAGTTATGCATTTCTCCCATAATTTGATGCCGCTTTGGAGACCGTTTTTGTAGAACACCCCACGTTGGTCCTCCAACCACAATGTGACTTCAGAAATCAAGGCTGCATCATCTGGGAAATGCTTTCCTTTAAAAAACAACTTCATGGCTGGGAAGAGGTGACAGTCAGAGGGTGCAAGGTCAGGAGAGTAGGGAGGATGGGGAAGGGTTTCATAACCACACACCCGTGTTTCTGATCTGGCAACATACGAGTGTTGGACCGGAACGTTGTCCTGTAGGAGGAGGGTACCTTTGCTTATCTTGCTTCCCCTCTTGATTTTGGTAGCTTCCCTTAATTTCCTCAAAAGTGAAGCATGATAGGCTCCTGTAATTGTGCTACCCTTTGCCAGGAAATCTGTCAGCACTAATCCGTCCCGGCATCAGAAGTCTGTGAGCATGACTTGCCAGCGGAGGGTTGCACCATTCTTTTTTTGGAGGTGGTGAGTCCAAGTGCTTCCACTGCATTGACTGGGCTTTGGTCTCTGGATCATAGTAATGGGCCCAGGTTTTATCCTGTGTAATCAGTCTTTTGAAAAACTTTGACTCATGTTCTTGGTAAATCTCCAAATTCATCCTCGACCACTACGACGCGTTCTCGCTTCTGGAATGGTGTGAGCAACCTCGGAATCCATCTGACAGACACCTTATGCATATGCAAATGGTCATGAATGATAGTTTCCACACACCCTGTACTAATCTTGGCATCTTGGGCTATTTGGCGAATAGTAATGCGCTGATTTTCCAAAATGGCAGCCTCAACTTGACGGACAGATGCCTCATCAATTAATGTCCATGGGTGAAGGGTCTGAAGTTCGCTGATTTGGTTACAAAACTACATTTTAGTCGGAGGCATACCGAAAGTAAGATTCAAAGGACATGCAATTAGCTAATAAAGGTCATTCTTCGTCGACCTTTTCAAGACGTTAATTGATGACTTGTGATTGCATTTAAGCGTATAATTAAATCGTATTAAATCCGCATCAGCCTCTACGAGCAGGGGGCTACATTTAAACGTTGTTCCTTTCCTCTCTCTATGTATATCTGATTCTCTCTTTCTCTCTCTCTCTCTCTCTCTCTTTCTCCCTCTCTCGTTCTCTCTATATATATATGCATGTGTGTGGGGGGCGTGCGTGTGTGTTTGTGAGTGTGTTAATTACATAATAATATACAAAATTTATAACATAATTAACATTTTAAAATTCTGCTCCCAAATAAACAGGCAGCAATATTTATCATGTTTTAGAGAAAAGCTAAGCATCGATCTCTGATATCTCTATAGTATATATATATATATATATATATATATATATATATATATATATATATATATATATATATAGTATATATATATTCTGAGAATTGATAAATCGTCATATAATTTTAATATTTGTATTATTTCGTCTACTAAGGATATAGCTATAATTTAGTTCTCAAACTTAATATATATATATATATATATATATATATATATATATATATATATATATATATATATATATATATATATATACTATTATGAGTGCCCGGCGTTTCCCGGCGTTTGGAGGTGTATGTTGAGCAAAAAAGAAAAAAGCGGTCAATTTTTTTTTAAATTTGACCCTTATTATGACCCTTTAACATTTATTGTTTTGGGCCCAACTAAAGTTATTAAGTTAGATCCATGTCCAAGGAACCTATATCAAGAATTTCAAGTGTATAGACCCAAAATTGTCGGAGGAGTTTGGTAGAGTTTACGAAGGTAAAATCGTTGAACTTTGACCACTTTAATCGCGAAATTTCTGGCCATAAACCAATCACATCGATTTTCCCAAATCTCAGTACCCGGTATATTAAATTTCGAGTTTGTAAACAAAAAATTGATAGAGTTATTGCGTAGGGAAATGTACACACAGAGACAGACAGACACACACACGCAAACACTTTCACTTTTATAGATATACTAGCCTGGGTGCCCGGCTTTGCCCGGGTATTTGAAGGTGTATCTTGAGCAAAAAAAAAGCGGCCAATTTTTAAAAAATTTGACCCTTATTATGACCCGTTAAAACTTATTGTTTTAGGCTCAAATTATGTTATTAAGTTAGATCCATGTCAAAGAAACCTATATCTAGAATTTCAAGTGTGTAGACCAAAAATTGTCGGAGGAGTTTGATAGAGTTCTCAAATGTCAAATCGTTGAACTTTGACCCCTTAATCGACAAATTTCTGGCCATAAACCGATCACATCGATTTTCTCAAATCTCAGTACCCTGTATATCAAATTTCGAGTCTGTAGACTAAAAATTGACAGAGTTATTACGTAGGGAAATGTACACACACACAGACACACGCACAGACACTTTAACTTTTGTATATATATATATATATATATATAACACGGAAATTACATAATTGTCGATACAATATATGGTATTTTCAAGCATCTAAACTAGACAATTACATTTTTGATACTGAAATAAAGAAAGAAAAAGAATCGGGCCCCGACCGTCAAAAACGAGAGGGGGTGGTAGTAGCAATCCACTTAATACATTTTATAGAGAGGGTGGGAATTAAGTTTAAAAAGAAAAAAAAAAAAGAAACTTATGACACTTATAACGGCTGTCCGGTAGTCCGACGTAACAACAGAAACACACACCCAACACACACACACACACACACACACATACACACACACACACAAACACACGCCCCTGAATATGCACGTTCTTACACGTAAATGACTTGACACGCGTTTACTAACCTAGGAAGAAGAGGGAGAAATATACGGATATAGAGAGAAGGAAATAAACTGCGCGTATGGGAAAGATAAGAAGAAAGAAAAAAGAAGGAAGAGAGTGACCATCCGCAGCCTGTCATATGGTTTAATTAGTCTAGAATCTCTGAGAAAGAGAAGGGAAAGAAAATAAAGATTATACGCGCGTCATAGAGTCAATTGAGTCATGGAAAATAAGTCTATTAAGAGATATATAAAAAAAAAGTTTATATACAAAGTTTCAAAACTATCTGTATGTTTTCATGTTAAAATTAGTTTGAAATAATTATTATATTATAATACATTTAAATTTTCTATATTGTATTTGTAATATATTACTATGAATTCAAAAAATTGAGTCTTATGTAGTTAATATTTTATATATTTTTATGTAATTAATTTTATTGGGGTCGTTGTAATTTTGCTCACTAATATTAAACTTCCTAATTGATTTAGATGCAGAAAATTGCATTATTCGTCGCCCCCAATTCCATAGGACGTATTTAGTTTCGGTTAATATATACTTTTATTCATTCCGTACACAAAAGTACTTTCATGCACGCATAAGAAATGTACGCATAAGAAATAAATAAATAAAATAGTTATTATTTTAAAGTTTTGTGTTAATTTATATTAAATCTAATAATGTCTAGTGGTAGTATTAGATCCAAGATAAAATTACTCCTGGAATTATTCCATTATAACACTATATATATATATATGTATATATATATATATATATATATATATATATACATAATGGTATCTGTTCGATGCAAAGTTAGAGATAAATAGCGGTTAATAGGAATTAGTATTTAATGCGAAAATGAGCTCACATTTAACCGCATTCAAATATCAATTTGCAAGAAAGCACTCTTCTACGTTAACCAGCTATAAAATCGTCCGTTTTAACAGGCAAAACAGTATTTTATATATATATATATATATATATTTATATATATATAAAGGTATATATATATACATATATATACTTATATATACAGATATATATATGTATATATAGATTATATCTATATATATACATATATATATATATATATATATATATATATATGGGGAGTGTATGTGTGTATGTGTTTATGTGTGTGTTCATTATATCGAACCACAATTTATTCACGTTTCTTATCTTAAGTTTTTCTCGTTATATATTTCATTTTTTTTTTTATTGGATTTTTAGATCAGCATTCCGGCCTACGTTTTATATTCCAAGCTGTGCACTACTGACATCTGATGCTGTTTTAGTTCAGAAAAGCTTAAAAATTCTATAGAAATCTTCATAAATATATCTCGTGTGTATGAGAATCATGCTATTACCAGACCGTCTTCCCAGAAATGGTTTGCTCACTACTGAAAATGAAATATTTCAGTGACAATTGCTTCTAGCGCTTGCTAGCAAAAGATGATCGACAGTGACCAAGTGAATGCAGTAGTTGAAAAAAAATTGTCGTTTGACATTCAGACAAATTGCACATATTCTCAAGATTCTTTAATCGAGTGTGGAAACTGAATTGTTCGATTATTTTTCTAAATTTGATATCTGAGTGCCTCCTTCCTAAAAAAAAAACGAGACGAACTTTCTGGCCAACTCAATATTATCGCCACACAAAATACATGTAAAAATGATGCTCAGTTCTGGGTGTTTATTGTTCTAATTATTCGTAATAAACAATTACCTTCCTACTAATTTACACTACTTAATAATCTGCTATTTTAACACTTAGATTTTATGATATTTCAATTTCGCTTCTTTCCCTATCCATCCCTCTCTCTCTCTCCTCTCTCTCTCTCTCTCTCTCGCTCTCTTTCTCTCTTCTCTATAGAGGTTATGAATAGAAGATAATAAATAAAAGATAGTTATTATCCATAGTTCTATGAAATTTTTTTAGTGTGTATTCATATTCATATTAAAACCCCTTTTTTCTGTTTATCTAAAAAGAAAATTGTAGTACCGGCCTTCCTTGAACAGAGGAATTTACACCGATTAGCACTATAAATAGCGCTAGTAATTCCAACACCGGTGAGAGAGATACGACTGCACTTCAACTGCTAGCCGAGTGCCCAGCAGATATACACGCTTCCCTATCTGTGTACATTAGTGTTAATAATTGTTCCTTAACCGAACCTCGACTTGATTGTTCTTAATTACACTGTTGTTCCACGACACAACAGATTGGCGACAAGGAATCGAAACGACAATCACTGCAGAGAATCACCAAACGTGATTGAAATAAAGATTCGTAAAATCTTTACAGCAGAATACCTTCATCATTTCATCAGATATTTGGATATTCAATGATTAACAGCAAATTAATTACTACAATAGTAATTTGGCGGAAAAAACTTGCTACCAAAATCTACAGCGAAAAACGTGAATGTTGTCAATTATTTAATAATTGAACACACTTACCAAGTGTTTTAGAAAGGGAAAAGGTGTTATTTTTTCTTCACCAGAAGCTATTTGTCCTACGGTGTAGTACTTATCAACAAAACAAACGCCCACGTGGTTGTGCCTTGTGTAGGCATGCGCGACAACTAAACTTGGGTTTTTATAAGCGGAAGCCTCGAGGTTGTCAGGAATCTCCGGGCGCATGCACAAGAAGAGGGATTGAGAGAATGGTATAAAAGGCAGGTCGAGTGAGAAGGTTGTTGTTGTTGTCATTGGACATTACAGTGACGCGTGCGTTAGTAGTTGATTAAGAAGCTGTTTTTTTGCGTCAAGTCGCGCACCTCGGTGAAGGTCATATAAGTCGTGCACCTCGGTGAAGGTGAAGGTCATATACGGTAAGAATTTTCTTCTGCAAAGTAAAATGTCCAAAACCAGCTAGGAAATACCGTGTAAGCTTATCGTTATTTCGATAACATCTGGGATTTGAAAAAAAACCGCTTGACTTTGTCAAGAGGAAAAGAGACAGACCGTGAAAATAATTATTCGTGTACGGATTTGTGCTTAGCAAACACGTAAATAATCAAGTCATTTTTTTGCAAAATGCAAAGAGGGTAAAAAAAACTAACAGTTTTCCATACGAATTCGTCGGATATTTAAAGCGACGGATTTTATTTTTGCTACGTAAAAACGCGTGCAAATAAAAAATGTTAAACAAATGTTATTTCGCTGTATTGTTTCTAGTAAGTCTAGAAATATAGCGTTCAACAAATTAAGTTACAAAATGACTGCTAAACTGTTGTTCTTCAAACAAAAGAATTGGGAAAGAAAACTTGGTTGATTTTTTTTTTACTAAGGAATATTTCTTTAATACAAGCGTAAATTGTAAACTAGATTCGTATGATGGATGCGAAATTTAAAGATTCACTGTTGGAATTGTTCCAATTCTATGCATAGCAAAATCTCGCGTTGCGAAAGCATCAAATTAAACAATAACTAGAAAGAGGAGAGATATTTGACAGATTTGAAGAAAAAATGCTTCAACAACAGAAACACTTCGAGGAAATATTGATGAAAACGCAAGAGGAACAAAGAAAAATTCTGGAGATGACACAGTTAACTAAAGTGGACGATAATCATAACGCATTTTCTCAAACAGCTGTGTGGGCCGCTATTGAAAATTTCAATTATAATCCAGAATACGATGTCACTTTCGTCCAGTACTGTAGAAGATATGAGGATATTTTTATATTGGATTGTAGTACCTGGTCAGACTCAAAAAAAGTTAGGGTTTTGCTAAGGAAATTGGGAACAACCGAGCATACAAAGTTCGTGAATTTTATTCTCCCAGAAAGACTAGTGATTTAAGCTTCCATGAAACAGTTACGCTACTTACAGAACTGTTTACTGCAAAAACGTCTCTTTTCCATAGGCGATATAAATGTATGAATGTTACTAGAAGAAAGGAAGACGACTACACTACTTAGTCAAGTATAGTGAACTAGCATTGCGACGATCTTCAACTGGAGGAAATATCAGCAGATAATTTTAGATGTTTAAGATTTGTGCAAGGACTGGTCTTAAATAAGGGCGCGTGAGATTAGGCGTCGTGTTTTAAATACTCGAAAACGAACCGAATTTAAAACTACAAGACTGTGAACGGCTTATTGCGTTGAAACAAGACAGTCGTGACATCGGAGTGTCGCATATTAAAAAGATCCATCAAAAGAAAAATTCGATTTCAAAAAATAACCAAAGAAAGAAACAGGGAAAAGATCCACCTGGACAATGTTGGAGGTGTGGAAATAAACATTGGTACAATGAGTGTTCCTAGAAATTCAAACAATGTGACAACTGCTACCAGAAATGGCATAAAGCATCGCATTATAGAAAAAAATGATAGAAAGACATCCATTAAACTTACGAAAATTGAACCTGAGGAACAAAATATCCGGAAATATGTACAGGCCAAAATGTTTTAAAAGAAAGTAAGGCTACAGCTTGATAGTGGGTCTGACATTTCCATTATCAATGTACAGACATGGAAGAGGTTTGGGAGACCCACTATGATTAAATCATATAAAACGGCGAGAAACGTCAGTGGCGAAAAAATTAACTTCGAAGGAGTATTATTAATGAATATTTTTTCCAGAATAGGGCCGAAAAAGCAAGAATTTTTGCCATGCGAAAATCTAACAACCTCTTTGGAACTGATCTATTGGAAAAGTTTAAATTCTGGGATCTGCCTTTAAGCTCATTTTGCCAAATAGTTGAGGATTCGAATGTGGAGGCAGAAAATTAAAAGAGAATATCCCAGACGTATTTTCATGCGGTTTAGGAAGGTCTACAAAAGCAGTAGCAAAATTTGACGTAAAAGTAAATGAGCAGCCAGTGTTCAGAAAGCAAAGAAATGTTCCATGCGAAGCTATAGAACAGATAGGTGGTGAATTAGAAAGACGCGAAAACATAGGTGTCATCGGAAAATTGATCACAGTGAGTGGGCTGCACCAACGGTTTACATAAAAAAGAAGAGTAAGGAGATTCGGGTTTGCGCCGACTTCGCGACAGGCTTAAACAGGTCATTAAAAGATCACTATTATCCTCTTCCGAGCCCTTTTTTTACATGGGGGTCACCACTTATACGGGGCCGAAGGCCATTCAGGGATCAGGGTTATTGCGTGTACAGTAATCAATGAGATAGTATTGTAGTAATCATTAGTATTGGGGGGTTTGATAGAGTGTCTTACTTAAGGGGGCGGTTTGTCAGGAATTTGTTTATGTTGGACTTGAAGACGTCCAAGTTGTAGTCAGGTGGGAAACAGGCAAGCGGCAGAGAGTTCCACTGGCGTTCAGTTCTAAGAAAGAAGCTTTGCTCATGGAATCTACGTTTGGATTTAGACATAGATAAAGAGTGGGGACAATTATTGACAGTAGTTTCAGCCAGACGGGTGTTTCTCGTGAATGATTGGCGAGGGGGGGGACGAGGGATTGGAACTCAGACGAGAACCTGCCATGGAAATAACGACAAAACAAAGACAGGCTCGCATCGTCTCTTCTGTGGGAGAGAGGCTGTAGGAAAGAGAAAAGGGCAACCGCCACTAAGCCACGAAGTCTATTTTGTACTCTGTCAAGGCAGGATATGCTATTTTTAGCAGCTCCTGCCCAGATGTGACGGCAGTACTGCATCCTTGGACGTACTTGGTTTGTATACAGATAGAGAATTGCATAAGTAGTGAGATATCTTCTGGAGTGGTAGAAGGATCCTACCATTTTCCCAGCGTCCCTGGCAACAGATTTGATGTACGTGTTCCAATTCAGATCAGGAGTAAAGGTCAAACCCAGAAGCTTGTCAAAACATGGAGCATCTCCAAGACGATAGCCATCCATTTAAATTGATGCCAGATGGGGATCAGAACGTTGATGATGTAAAGATAGAAGCTTGGTTTTGGATTAATTAAATAGTGACCAGCCACCTCTTCCCCCATTATACCACGCGCTCAAGATCAGAGGAGAGAGAATCAGAGAGAACTTTGTCATTTACGGCCTTTGATGTGTTGCCATAGATGGTTGTGTCATCAGCATAGATATCAAAGAATGATTTAAGTATGTGTTTTGGGAGATCATTGATGTACATCAGGAAGAGAGTTGGGCCCAGGATTGACCCCTGGGTGACTCCAGCATTAATACTGTAGGTCTTTGATGTCTGCCCATCAACCACTACACTTATGAACCTATCAGAGATAAATGATTTAATGATTGAGAAAACATTTCCAGTAATTCCGTAGCTGGAAATCTTGTGAAGTAAGCCCTTATGGCCTACCTTTTCGAAGGCCTTCGATATGTCAAGAACAATTGCCCTGGAAGGGAAACCTTTGTCAAGAGATTCACTAATCCTATGTGATATAACCATTAGCACATCTGCTGTAGATCTTGCAGAGCGGAAAACATATTGCATGTCACTAAGAAGGTTGTTTCTGTTGAGGTGGTTGACTACTTCTTTATTTAATATGGATTCCAACAACTTACTCATGACATGCAGGAGACTTATTGGTCTGTACTGAGAGGGAGATGACTTTTCAATTCAATTCTTAAATACAGGCATACTGATGAGGTTTTCCAGGATGTTAGAAAGCACTTCTCCTTAAGGCAACGCTTAAACTGTTTTGTAAGTATGGGGGAAAGTTCTGGTTGGAGCCTTTTCAGCACCATAATAGAAATGCCGTCAGGGCCAGTTGCTTTACTGGAATCAAGGTTCTTGATTAGCTTGGCAACCTCACGCACAGATATGTGTATGTTGCATAGCGTGTTGTCTGTTATAAGAGGAAATACAGGGAGTTGATGGTCATTGTCGCATAGGGTAGAATTAGCTGCAAAGTTCTTGGCAAATAGTCTGGCTTTGTCTGATGCTGACGAGATGACCTCAGGTCCATTGATGATAGTTGGGATAGAACGCACGCTTCTGTTCAAGATCCTGTTTGCTATTTGCCAGAACTGGTGGGAACAAAGCCGCTGATCAGCTACTTTGGATTTAACAGACTGAGCATATAGCTCTCTTGCATGTTTTATTACTCTTTTAACGTGGTTGCTGGCAGTCTTGAAAGCAGCTTTAGTCTCAATACATCTATTACGTTGGTAGCGATGGAAAAAGTCCAAATTACAAATTTCAAATGGTTGACTATCTTACATTCTATTTCTTTAAGTACGTTAAAACACACAATCCTCATTATTTTTTTGAATTTATTCCGCCCTTAATTAATCAGGGAAAAAGAAATGTCAAGAAAATCAAGTTTAAAAGAAAATAAAGGGCTATAGGTATGATTACAAAATCCGAGATCGGAAGAGACATTAAAAGTCAAACATAGCGAAATAAACATCTCTTTCAAATTGGATGTTCAAATGATGCCAATATTCCTTTATTTTCTTTTAAACTCGATAATTTATTTTTCTTCTAATGAATTAAGAGCGGACTAATGAGAGAAAACTACAAAGTCGTAGCACACAAGATCGTTGAGCAGTGCCCTCAAGCGTTGAGCCACCCAAATCTGCATTTTACGGGTGCCGGCAATGGTCCTGTTTCATAACGTGGATCGGTAGAGAGCATGAGTCGTACAGCAGCGCATCTCCAGTCTCAGTCATTAAACATTGTTTCACTTTACACAACTGGCCAACTAGAGGATGGTCTGCAACAAAAAAAGAAAGCCGGTTTTCATCACACGCAAATAAAATGATGTCGTCTTTTATAGGGCGACAATGTTATCATTCAAGCCTATATATGTATCATAATTAATCAAGTTATTGACGCAGAAATCCATACGTAACTATATCACAGTACAGAGTGGAACGATAAAGTTGTCGCCCTAAAGAAAACAATACTACACCTTGATTTTATCGAGTCATTTTTTGGAATTATTTTGGAGATATCCACAGCAGTTGCTGCTTTCAGTAGCTGTTGTTATCTCACCACGGTTTGGTCAACTAATCCTCTGATCGACTTTGGGTGGGATTGAAACCGCTACCTCCAGACAATACTCACTTGGAATCTTGGATATTCCTGCATCTCTATCCACTACACCACGGGCCCCAAAGTTCAATCTAGGTTGGATTTTTTTTATCTTATAAATCCACAATCTTCCAATTGTCGATTGTTATAATGAGTTAATTTTTGGAATTATTTTGGAGATGAGTGAATTTGCTTTTTTATTTAATTATTTTGAATATTATCCTCATATTCTAGTTGTTGTTTTTTTCTACGACGTTTCGGCCAATTATTTCTCTGGCCTTCGTCAGATTAACCGCAACGAGATAGGGATGTTGACTCCAAGTGAATATTGTCTAGAGGTAGCGGTTTCAATCTCACCCAAAATCGGTCAGAGGATTAATTTACCAAACCGTGGTGGGATAACAACAACTACTGAAAGCAGTAATTGCTGTGGATGTAGTTGGAGGACTCGACATCCCTATCCCGTCACGGTTAATCTGACGAAGGCCAGAGAAATAATTGGCCGAAACGTCGTAGAAAAAACCAACAACTAGAATATGAGGATAATATTCCAAATAATTAAATTTAAAAAATTGATTTTAATTTTTTTATTGAAAAAAATCACCTCAGGTAAATTGTCTACGCAGTGTAGCTAAAGTCTATTCAATGTAGCCGCATTTAGCCTCAATCGATAAGGGTCCGGAACTTGAAGCATGCCTTTTCCACAACGTCGTCAGCAGCTCGGCGGATGGCGGGGATCAAAAGCTAACTTTGGTATTGTGGGGAGGGGTCATGTTGGTGATGTTCTCGACATATGACATAACAAAGTAGTTCAGCAGGTTCAAGTCGGGAGAGGAGGCGGCAGTAAGAGAATGGTACAAAGTTGAGTAGCACTGTTTCTGAAGTCAAGCCTGGGTCTCTTTGGACTTGTGGGCTAGCGCTGAGTTCTGCTGTCACACAAAGCTCCTTCAGCGGTCACCTGATTGCACCAAGGGATCACCACTCCCTTCACCACATCCAGGTACACTTTCCTGTTGAATTTCAAGCCGACTTCGAAGATGTAAGGCGGAATGATGTAGCCCTCACATGAAATCAGACCAAAGACCATAACCGTGGTCTAAAACTTTGTTTTCATTACCCTAGGCACGTCTCTCTTATTCCTGGCGACCCAACGATGCATTTTTAGAGTTCCGACAATGGTCCTGTCGTCATAACTTGACTCAGTAGAGAGCATAGGTTGTACAGCGGCGCATCTCTGATCTCGGTCGTTGAACATTGTGCCACTTTCAGAGAGCGGCTCCTAACGTTCTTTCGATTTGTACACACCTGGTCAACTAGTACACGATCTGCAGCAAATACAACGTTTTTTCTTATCAAACGGAAATGCAATTATGTCGCCTTTTCTAGGGCGACAATTTTATCCTCACATACTGTAAAAAATAAACAATCGGACTTAAAATCCTATCAAATGTTGGCGAATTTAACCATTAATACTCTCATGAAAATAAGAATAAAAACTATGGATAACATTGAATTGTTAGAAAAGCACAAATATTTAATTAGTGCAAAACATTGACTTGTGTTCAACTAAGAATGAACCATTAATCAGTTCCAATAACCGACTGAAACGTCAATTTAATAATTTCCGAACAGTAGACGTTCAGACAACATGTCTGAGATACAGGCGCTTAGCTTAATCTAATCACGTTTCTTATTTCAAGATTCTTCGGTATTTCAGATCATAGAACAGCAGTCACCTTTACCAACATATTTATCAGAATAAAAGTATTTTTTTTGCTATTTTTAAAATCTTCTTTTTTCTCTCTTCGAAACTCGATGAGGCCGTCAGAATGATGTTTTTTGTTTTTTTTACATGGGTGTCACCACTTATCAAGGCCCAGAGGCCACTCAAGGATAAGGGTTAATAGGTATACATTAGTCATTGTGATTTTAGCATAGTAAACAGTGGGAATTTTGTAACTTGGATTACTTAGGGGGACGATTCAATTAGAACTTGTTCACATTGGACTTTTTCTTTTTTTTTCATAGGTAACACCACATTATCAAGGCCAAGAGGCCACTCAAGGATAAGGGTTAAAGAGTGTACAGTAGAAATTGGACAATATAATAATCATTAGTAATGAAAATTTGTTAAATTTGATAACTTATATGGAACGGCTCATCAAGAACTTATTTACGTTAGACTTGAAGGCAACCATATTGTAGTCAGCCGGAAAGCAGAAAAACGGAAGACAATTCCACACGTGTGCAGTTCTAATAAAAAAGCTTTGTCCATGGAATCTACGTTTAGGTTTAGGCACAGATAAAGAGTGGGGGGAATTATTGATAGTGTTTACAGCTAGACGAGTGTTTCTTGTGAAAGTTTTGCGATGTACAGCGAAATAGAATCAGAAAAAAAAACACCTATGGAAGTCCATCTGAGTAATAAAACATAAATTATCTCCTATGCTCCTTAGACTTTTCGCACGAATATTTTGTTATATATTTAATAATCAAAAATTGTTTATTCATTTTTAAAACAAAGTAAAAAAAAAAAAAGTTAGAAATTGTGTCATTTTTTTTTTACATAGAAAACACCACGTATCATTTTTTTTATCAAGGTCCGGAGACTCCTCAAGAATAAGCGTAATGAGTCTACAGTAGTCAATGGGACAATATCGTCGTAATCGTTAGTAGTGGAAATTTGATGAATTATATTACTTAAGGGAACAGCTCATCAAGAAGTTGTTTACGTTGGACTTGAAGACGACCAAATTGTAGTCAGCTGGAATGAAGGCAAACTGATGAGAGTTCCACGGGCATGCAGTTCTTAGAAAGAAGCTTTGTTCATGGAATCTACGTTTAGGTTTGGGCACAGATAAAGAGTGGGGGGAATTATTGATAGTGTTTTCAGCTAAATGAGTGTTTTCTGCCCGTCAACCACTATTCTTATGAATCTATCAGAGAGAAATGATTTAATAATTGCGAGGACATTTCCAGCTATACCATAGCTGGAGATCTTGTGAAGTAAACCTTTATGCCATACCCTATCAAAGGTCTTTGATATGTCAAGAGCAATTGCCCTAGATCTACGCCCGTCAAGAGATGCTAATCAGAGGAAATATAATCATTAGCACATCTGCTGCTGACCTCGCAGAACGGAAACCATATTGCATGTCACTAAGAAGATTTTTTTGTTGAAGTGGTTGACTACTTCTCTATGTAACATATACTCCAGCAACTTACTCATGACGCATAGGAGACTTATTGGTCTGTACTGAGAGGGAGATGACCGATCACCTGAATTTTTAAATACAGGGCATACTGATGAGATTTTCAAGTCTGTTGGGAAGCAATTCTCCTTAAAACAACGCTTAAACAGTTGTTAAGTATGGGAGCTTGTTCTGGTCGAAATTTTTTCAGCACTATAATTGGAATTCTGACAGGATAAGAGCCTTACTGGAATCAAGATTTTTTTTATTAGGTTTGCAAAATCATGCACATATATGTATGTCGCATAGCGTGCTTTCATATAGAGGAGGTATATATATATATATATATATATATATATATATATATATATATATATATATATATATATATATATATATAATAAAAATTACAGTAAGTTTACCAAGGTAATCAAAATGGTAAACTTAAAATATATTATAAATATTTAAGAGTTAATATTTACAAGTAAAGTCATCTCAACCAGATGTAAAAGCTCAATAAAACCAAAAAGGAAATAGAGCTTATAATATGAACAAATGATTAATAAAACATGTTAAAAAAACATCTTGAAAAAGAGTTAAAAACATATTTAATTTTACTTGCAGACGTGTTTTAAATATTCTCTCCAGTGCTTTTTCTGTGCAAATTTGAACTTTTCTTTTAATGATTTTGAACTCATTCCATTTGTGATTTTTTTTCCAATAAATTATGTCTTTTGGATCATTTTGGACCATTTGGAACTTACCTGTTTGATTAGAAATTTTTAATCCGACCGTGTTTGGATTTTACCATTCTTGGATTTTTTTTTTACCCTTCACCCGATTATCCATTCATGTGAAATCTTTTTATCATTTTTTTCTTTTACCTCCTATTCCCCTTAACTCACTCTTTTTTAACCAAGTAAGATCTGTGACTTACTTGTGGTTTCATTAAATACTTTTACATGCAAAATACGATCCGCATTTTGCTAATTCCTGCCCTCTAATGAGAAGGAGAGTATTTCATCGAAACTCCGCGGATTAAGGACTATCCACTTATCTTGTGCTTCCTTTTTAAAATTAAATATGTTTATAACTCTTTTTCAAGATGTTTTTTAACATGTTTGATTAATCACTAGTTCATATATATATATATATATATATATATATATATATATATATATATATATATATATATATATATATAGCTGTTACCTTTGATCTCAATAGTTTAAATCTCTCTCGCATTTAGTTCCCCGAGTATATTCGCCAAAAATATGTTAATTTTTTATATGTGTTGGATGGTCCATATAATTGTTAGAATGATGCAAAGCTTCGTAAAATTCCAGTTTCTTTCCATCTGCTACACAAGACATTCGTAATTAGTTTCCTTCGTCGTTTCATCTCAGTTTAAACCATCATCATAAGGGACACTGATGTGAACTTGGATTGTTGCATTGTCCTCCTTGTCGAATATCTTAATATATAGATGTAGAGATTGCATAATCATAATAGGAAGTGGATAACTTATTTTCAAGGATTCTATGTGGTGTATGTTCTAGCACACGTTGCTATACTGGGTATTTAATTCTTTCAGATATTTCGCTAAAGATATTACACTCACTGTTGTATCAGATTATATATTAACAGTCCTTTACTAGAAGTTTACAACTATATATCAGTTGACTCGCAACATCCCTTTTTGTATGGCAGAACCTTCACTTGTTTTCGTTGTTAGTCACAGAATATTAAGGTTCATGCAATTACTAGATTACATTACGGACATTTATGCTTTTATGGTAAGATAGCGGGTTATATATAAACGTTGTTAAATAAATAAATGTAAAAAGAAAATACAACTTTATTATATATAGGTCGTATAATTGTATTCATCTGTAAAAGATCAAGCTAATTTTCATATTCTTTTAAATATTCATTTTAATTAAATCACTTTCGTTTTTTTCTTCGGTTTCCTCATGGTATGATTATCCTTAGTTAATTATTACGTGTAATTATATTCACGAAAATATTCTATATGGTTTATACTTGCGTAATATTTGCGTAAAAAGCTTATAGTTACACAAACACTTTTCTATATATATTTATGTATGCGTACATATATTTGTTTAAAAGATTCGCTAACCAAACTAATCTATCTGTCCGCAAAAAAGCTTGTTTCCTTGGGGCGTTCGGTCGGCTCACTCCTTAAAACTTTTTATATGCTGTCTAAATCATAATATCCGAAACATTAAGAACGGGGGTCGCGTCTATCTTTAATTTGCCTTATTTTACGCGCTATTTTCGAGATATTTTTCGATCACCGCGTGTTGATTAGGCCTTTTCGTATGAAAGCGAAACTAATTCGAAGCTGGAATTGTTCGACCGTCCAGAAAGCAATCAACTTTGATCAATGCGTAGTTTTCTGGGGAGCTGGTCCCCCTCAACATTTTGGGGAAACAAAACCAGCCAAAGTTGGGTAAACAAACCAAAAAAAAAAAGGTCCCACAGTCTGCTACTTCTACTTAGCCTCATTAAAAAATTGTCCCGCAGTAAAAGTTAACTCCACTACATCTACAGGGTGGTCACAAAGTCTGGTTACATAATCTACATTTGACCAACCAACTCTGGTGTTCTGACTTCCTTACCCCTCCCATATCTCTCACCATCCCTCAAATACTCTCTGCCTTCCTTGAATCTCTTATGCCACTCAAAAACTGATGCTTGATTCATGTAAGATGATCCAAATCCTGTAGATTATGTAGCCAGACTTTGTGGCCACCCTGTATTTGACGCCATTAAATCATTAAGTGCGGGCACCTGTCAATTTTGTTTCTACTTAAATAGATTCAAACATGTTTCAGTTATTCTTTCTTTCTGGCTGAGCGTTTAACGTGTCACGTTTTTTCACACTTTATTTTCCAACTTCGCCTCAAGGTTTCGAGTTCGATCCTACCTACCTACCAAAACTTTTTACCTCCCTTCTCGACATAAACACCAAGCCAACGATTTTTAAATAAGTTTTAACATTGTTTCTTTTTACATAATATTTAAACAGGGTTACTAGTTCGCTTATTATTTTGTTTGGATTTAACCTCCCCCCGCACGAGCACACATACACACCTCTAAACACACGAGTAACGCCAGGTACCCCCGCTAGTAGGTTTATAAAACCCAAATTAATTTACAGATAGCTAGATATAAAACTAATTTATGGATTTGGCTATAGTGCTTGCAGAAAGGCATGTAAAATCATCTATCTCTCTTCTATGATGAAAATGGTAATTCTCTCCGATCAATGCATACGGAGTTTATTTGGGAAAGAGAGTATTAATATGCTTCTCAATCAGACAGGTTTATTTTTACTCCAGTAATATTAGAAATTGCTTGTGCCGTAAGCATTTGCTTAATTCCATTCCTTCGTAATATTGGCATGAATGCATCTCATTTAAAAGTTTAGTGCTTCCCCTCCTCAAAAATAGGATGGATGGTGTAGCTAGTTTCACTATGCACGGTGATGTTAACCATTAGTGCGATAGGAAGGAGATAACAGAATCGTTCCATCTAAAGAACATTCTTTAAATTGGAGATACAAAATATTATGGTTACTTTTATATAGTTTGATATTTATCACGAAGAACAGGAAGTACTTTAAAACCAATAATCGATTTTCGAATTTTTAATCTTTTTTTACATTTTATAATTGACCGATAAAAATGCATTTTTAATCACATATTACGAAATAAGGAAATACTATTTATAAGATTTGTTTTTTAAAACCTTTTTGAGATTTCTGTAACGTCACATACAGGTTAGTGTATGACCTCACAATGAAATCAATATATATTGTTATTAGTCTTTCTGTTTACTTGCCTCCTCAGAATTGCAGACTTCCACGCAGTCGGTTTTTAATGAGGGGAAAATTTTGATCCCCCAAAATGGGCACTCTGAATGAGGATAAAAAGAAAAATGGGCTCAATCTAGAAGGATCTCTCCATTAATCTACGGCAGAAAAGGCGAAGTGTATTATTAGAACAGATGGTACACTTTATTCCTAACCAAAAAGGCAAAGGATGACTGTGTGATTTATGTGATTTTATGACCAGATGGCACCAGTGCTACGTTACAAACAAACGGAAGATTCTTGCCACTTCAGCAAAATAAAAATGAGGAATAGGAGTTGAAACCCCGAAGTGGTTTTTCCTGGTGGTGATGGAGTGCTTGATCCGGTAGCGGAGCTCCTAGCTGTGAAGCACATAAAGATAGTGTCATTTAAACTATTTTAACAACAATAGAACAAAAATAATTTTCTTGCTTTTCTTTGTGGGTCTTCGAAGCATGTGATTATTCAACGGTTTCACACATTTTTACGCATTCCTTTACGTTGCATGATATTTCAAGTTGCACGTTGGGCACTGGCGGGCAGACAAGGCAATATCGCTTGATATCGTCCTCTTTTCCACATCCGCAGATAGTTGAGTTATACACTCATTTTCGTCTAACTGGCAGGCCGGCGTTGACCGGCTGTACAATACGCTTAAATATCATATTTAAATTCATGCAGATTGCGTATGAATTTACGAGGAATGATTTTCCTGGTGGACGAATTCAAAAAATAAATAAATAAATAAAAATTAAAAAAAATAATAATGTTCATAAAATTCCGTCTCTGTTTGTTTACAGTATTATGTAGTAGGTCGAACACAAGAACGTATTTTTTAATTATTTATCTATCTATCTATTTATCTATCTATCTGTCGAGATAACAAGAGATGGGATATGAAGATGTTCTGATGAAAGTTGTAAAAATATTATTGAGCTATAAAATAAACAAGTGTCAACGGAAGCACCTGATACGCTAACGTAAAGACATGTGGGTCACGTGGTTCTAGCAAAATTGATATGATTCCATAAAAAATTACAGGCTTACCAGCAAAATTTACATGCGTACAAGCAAAATTTACATGCCTACCAGTAAAATTTATATGCTTACCAGCAGAATTTATATGCATACCAGCAAAATTTATTTGCTTACCAACTAAATTTACATGCTTACAAGCAAAATGTACGTGCTTACTAGCAAAAGGTACATGCTAACCAGCAAAATTTATATGCTTACCAGAAAAATTTATATGCTTACCAGAAAAATGTATATGCTTACCTACAAATTTTACAGGCTTACCTGCAAAATTTACATGCATATCAGCAAAGTTTATATGCTTACCCGCAAAATGTATATGCTTATTATTTATATGCTTGCCAACAAAATTTATATGCTTACCAGCAAAATTTTATGCCCATCAGCAAAATGTATATGCTTACCAGTAAAATTTATACACTTGCCAACAAAATTTCCCTGCTTACCAGCAGATTCATATGCTACCAGCAAAATGTATATGCTTACCAGCAAATCTATATGCTAATCAGCAAAATTTATATACTTTCCAGCAAAATTCATATTCTTAACAACAAAATCTATATGTTTGCAAAAAACAATTTATATGCTTACCAAAAAAATTTATATGCTCCCACGCCAAACGTTGTGTGCTCACAAGCAAAATTTATGTGTTCCCACACCAAAATGTATATGCTTACCAGCAAAATATATATGCTTACCAGAAAGATTTGCAAGCAAAATTTACATGCTTACAAGAAAAATGTATATGCTTATCAGCTAAACTTATATGCTCACCAGCAAAATGTATATGCTTACCAGCAAAATGTATATGATTAGCAGCAAAATGTATATGCTTAGCAGCAAAATGTATATGCTTACCTGCAAAATGTATATGCTTACCTGCAAAATGTATATGCTTACCAGCAAAATGTATATGCTTAGCAGCAAAATGTATATGCTTACCAGCAAAATGTATATGCTTACCTGCAAAATGTATATGCTTACCAGCAAAATGTATATGCTTAGCAGAAAAATTCATGTAAAATTTTTATGCTTGCAAAAAAAATGTACATGCTAACCAACAAAATTCATATGCTTACAAGTAAAATATATATGGTTACCAACAAAATTTACATGCTTGCCAAAATATGTATATGCTTACCAGCAAAATATATATGCTTATCAACAAAATTTACATGCTTACCAAAAATGTATACGCTTACCAACAAAATTTATATGCTTACATACAAAATTTATATGCTTACAAAACAAAATTTACATGCTTATCAACAAAATGCATATGCTTACCAAAAACATTTATATGCTTACCAGCAAATATATAAGCTTAGCAGAAAAATTCATATACTTACCAGAAAACATTTTATGCTCGCCAAAAACATTTACATGCTTACCAGCAAAATTTATATGCTTACCAACAAAAAATATGTGCTTATCAACAAAATTTATATACTTTCAAACAAAGTTTATATGCTTACCAGTAACATTTACATGCTTGCCAACAACATTTATATGCTTAACAACAAAATATATATGCTTACCAACAAGATTCACATGCTTACCAACAAAATGTATATGCTTGCCAACAAAATTTATATGCTTACCAACAAAATTTATATGCTTGCCAACAAAATTTACATGCTTACCAAAAAAATGTATATGCATACAAGAAAAATGTATATGGTTACCAGCAAAATTACTATACTTACCAGCAAAATTTATATGCTTGCCAAAACAATTTACATGCTTACCAGTAAAATTTATCTGCTTACCAGCATAATTCATATACTTACCAGTAAAATTTATATGCTTGCCAAAAAAATTTATATGCTTGCCAACAAAATTTATATGCTTGACAACAAAATTTATATGCTTGACAACAAAATTTACATGTTTACCAAAAAAGTTTATATAATTACCAATTTAATTTATATGCTGGCGAACAAAATTTACATGCTTACTAACAAAATTCCTATGCATACCAACAAAATTTGTATGATTGTCAACAAAATGTATATCCTTACCAACAAAATTTACATGCTAAGCAGCAAAATGTATCTGCTTACCAGCAAAATTCATATACTTACCATCAAAATTTCTATGCTTGCCAACAAAATTGATATGCTAACCAGAAAAACTGATATGCTTACCCGCCAAATTTATATGCTCATCAGCAAAATCTATATGTTTATGAGACAAAATTTATACATTTATCAGAAAAAATTTATATGCTTACCAGCAAAATTTGTATGTTTACCAACCAAATTTATATGCTTTCCAACCAAATTTACATTCTTAACAGAAGTATTTATATGCTTACCAGCAGAATGTCTATGCTTACCAGCAAAATTTATATGCTTACCAACAAAATTTATAAGCTTACCAGAACAATGTATATGCTTACCAGCAAAACGTATATGCTTGCCAACAAAATGTATATGCTTACCAAAAAAATGTATATGCTTACTAGCAAAATTTATATGTTTGCCAACAAAATTTACATACTTACCAACAAAATTTACATTCTTACCAGCAAAATCTACATGCTTAACAACAAAATTTACATGTTTACATGCTTACAAGCTAAATTGTTCTGCTCACCAGCGAAATTATAGCCTGCTAATAAATATCAGTGTGCAAATTACCTTCCTCTGAGGATAGAAGCCATTTTTTAAATCCAATGGAATACGGAAATTTTTAAGTAGTAAACCTGTATTTGCCAAATTTGCAATTTTTTTTAAATTTATATATATATATATATATATATATATATATATATATATATATATATATATATATATATATACAGCCCTACTTATGAGATGACTGACCAATTTTTATCATTTCCGGTTCAAATGAACAGCTACAGAACGATTTGAAATACAGCCTACTAAAGCCTGATTGTCACAGCTGGTGATTTTCAAAAAAGCAATCTGAACGTAAGGACTATTTAGAAGAACAGTATGCAATAAATATCTGTTTTAAACTTGGAAACGTATGAAATGCTTTAGATTGCATTTGGAACATGTTGCATCAGTTTTTGAGTGGCATAAATTAAAAAAAATGAACGTTTCGAGTTCTTTTGTTGTTTTTTTTTTTGTTTTTTTTAATATCTTTCATTCAATATTTTTTTTTAAGATTATTTGTAAATTTTCTCCGGACAATGATAACCATTTGAAATGCACTTTAAAAAAAGAAATCAATACTTTTTCTAACTTTAAACAAATACATTTCTCCGGATACAAAAATAAGCATTGCCTCAGTCGAGAAGGATTTTTGCAGGGGTAACTGACCGCTCTTTTTCTATATATCTGATATGGACTGGGGGAGAGGTCGATAATTACTATCTATTCATATCTAATTAGGATATTTCTGAAATGACATGTTAGTACTTTGTGTTCCCATAAAAGTCTCTCTCTCTCTCTCTCTCTCTCTCTCTCTCTCTATCTCTCTCTCTGTATATATATATATATATATCGCTCGCGCTGTTTTTGGAGCCATGTGTCGTCAAATCAGTTTGTATCAATTCTTACGTTTGGATTATACTAAACTCGATGTCACCATATTGAGTGAAGTTTATTTTCTGTTATTTTTAACTAACCAAATTATTTGCTCGCCAAATATTTTACAAATACCTCGGGTTGCATTTAATCAACTGAATTGCTGTAGAAAACTTGAGATCATAGATTTATGGATTTCAAGTAACTTTAGACTTTACCGCTATATCAAATCGTACTTCAAATGCAGATGCGAAAGCGAGTAGTCTCAGACATAGGCACTTCAACATGTTTAATTATGGAATCTAGATAGAATATTTCGTTTGAAGTCATTCAAAAAGGCAATTAAAAACTAATGCTTCATCTATGTATTTGTGTAGCTGCTAGCGGTGAGCAAATGAAATTGTTTATCTCAACACAGTTTTACTTTTGCTTTAAAATTTTTTCTGCTATCCATAACTGTTGCGTATTCCTAGGAGTTACAAGGGGCGCGCAATAAGTAATGCCCCTGACCCACTTTCCATAGTAGTAGAGCAACGAAACTTGGCACAGTTATTAGTCTTTCTCTACATAGGAACCACCCAGAGTTATGCATTTATCCCATCGTTTGATAGAGCTCTGGAGGCTGTTTTTGTAGAACACCCCAGGTTAATCCTCTAACCACGACGTGACTTCAGAAATCAAGGCGGCATCATCTGGGAAACGCTTTCCTTTCAAAAACAACTTCATAGCTGAGAAGAGGTGAAAGTCAGAGGGTGCAAGGTCAGGAGATTAGGGAGGAATGGGAGGGTTTTTCATAACCACACGCCCATGCTTTGATCGTGCGACATGCGAGTTGTGGACCGGAGCGTTGTCCTGCAGGGGGAGGGTACCTTTGCTGATCTTGCCCCACCTCTTGATTTTGATAGCTTCCCTTAATTTCCTCAAAAGTGAAGCATAATAGGCTCCTGTAATTGTGGTATCCTTTGCAGAAAATCTGTCATCACTAATCCGTCCTGGTCGCAGAAGACTGTGAGCATGACCTTGCCTTTTTTGGAGCTGGTGAGTCCAAGTGCTTCCACTGCATTGACTGGGCTTTGGTCTCTGGATCATAGTGATGGACCCATATTTCGTGCTGTGTAATCAGTCTTTTGAAAAACTTTGACTCATCTTCTTGGCACGTCTCCAAATTCATCCTCGATCACTCGACGCGTTCTCGCTTCTGGGATGGTGTGAGCAACCTGGAAATCCATCTGGCAGACATCTTATGCATATGCAAATGGTCATAAATGATAGTTTCCACAGACCCTGTACTAATCTTGGCATCTTGGGCTATTTGGCGAATAGTAATGCGGCGATCTTCCAAAATCGCAGCGTCAACTTGACGGACAGATGCCTCATCAATGGCAGAAAGGGGCGACCAAGTCTGGGAGTTGTTTCCACAGACTTCTGGACATGTTTGAATTCACGATGCCAGCGTTTTACAAAGTCATATGACGGGACATTATCGCCATAAATTTCTTTCATTTCATCAAAAGTCTCCTGTGGTATGCGTTTTTTCAAACACAAAAACCGGATCACTGCTTGACATTCAACAGGCTCCATTTCACACCTTACTCAGTTCAAACACCTGTAAAACAAACACCACAATAAGTTCAGAGCTGTAATTTTCCACATAACTCGTAGAGATATAATTCATTGCATATGCAAAATTTCAGCTAGATCAACCAACTGGAAGTGGGTCAGGGGCATTACTTACTGCACGCCCCTCGTACAGATGTACTTGAGAATATATTGTACTAACGTCCTACTGCTTGTTGACTATCCTGTATTAATAATATTAAGCACTCGCTATTTGCAACGTTTTGAAAGTTGCAGAATTTTACATTTTTAGTTTCAGAAATTTAAGCTAAGAAATAATTGTATAAAAAAATTTTGTTTAAAACTAAAGTATGAAGAATGGGGTAAAAATGGCGGTATTGGATGTCAGATTCTTTTTTTAAAATAAACAAACCATTGTCTACAGAAAGAAGAATTCTTTTAAAAACTGATTTACGGTTGCAATATCATCCATCAAATTTGTTCACGAAGAAATAAGTTAATGCACCAAAACTGACAAAAGTTACTTTAAATATAAAGTTTTCATGTTTGTATATAGATTTTATATGGAAATTTTATAAAAATACTTTTTCACTTTTATCGTTATTAATGCTCATATATCTAAACAAGTTTATATCTTATTGATTACTAGCAAGTCGCCTGGCATTGCCAGGCATTTCCCGGCATTGCCCGGTTGTAAAATACGCATAAATATTATATGCTTATTCATACTAAAACAAATATATGTGCTTGCGAGTATTGTTTTTATTATTTTTTTCCTAAACTATTTACTTCTCGTTTGTATTGTTTTGATTGTTCGGACAATTTACCTTTTGAAAATAAAAATAAATAAATAAATATATATATATATATATATAAACGTTTTTCATATGTCCGAATATTCTATATACCAAATTTCAAGTGTGTAGATAAACATTCGATGTGTATATAGGTTGAGAATGTCCTCACACACACACATTGAGAAGTGTCCCCACACACTCACACATTCTAACTCTTATAGATATATAGACTTCAAATTTATTTTCATTTTTATTCACGCCAAACAAGGCATATAGCTACTGAGATTTAATTAACTGCTGTAATTAGTGTGTTATATTAATAAGGGACATCCTCGGTGTGGAGATGTTCTGTGGGATATTTATTCACACTACATTTAATTTTTTGCATGCTTGTACACTAACTAAGATAGAAAACAGGGAAAGTGTTACAACGACAACGAGTTCGAACAATGATGTTCTGGCATTTAGTGAGCTCTACAGTGAAGTGGTCGGAAATTTGTTTTGTAGTCGAGTTTTTCGGGTGAATTTATGTTGAAGATGTAGGCGTACAGTAAGTGAATCGGAGGACATCGGGTGGGAATACCTGCAGAACAATCACGAGACCACAGCGTTGCAGCCATATAATAGGTGCTAGTGCTAGTGCTGTTAGCTTGAAGATTCTTTTTCTTATCAAAAAAGGAGGGATTAGTGTTGCAGCCATATAATAGGTGCTAGTGTTTTGAGAGTGCGGAACCTGTTAGCTTGAAGATTCTTTTTGTTGTCAAAGAAGGAGGGATTAGTGTTGCAGCCATATAATAGGTGCTAGTGTTTTGAGAGTGCGGAACCTGTTAGCTTGAAGATTCTTTTTCTTGTCAAAGAAGGAGAGATTAGTGTTGCAGCCATATAATAGGTGCTAGTGTTTTGAGAGTGCGGAACCTGTTAGCTTGAAGATTCTTTTTCTTGTCAAAGAAGGAGAGATTAGTGTTGCAGCCATATAATAGGTGCTAGTGTTTTGAGAGTGCGGAACCTGTTAGCTTGAAGATTCTTTTTCTTGTCAAAGAAGGAGAGATTAGTGATTGATACACCAGCCAAGATGTGGAAACATACTTTATGAATGGGCAAACAATAGCTTTATAGAGAATACTCACGGTTACTATTCGTATAGAATAGTCACGTGTGCTATTCGTATAGAACACTCACGGGTATTATTCGTGTAGAATACTCACGGGTATTATTCGTATAGAATACTCACGGGTACTATTCGTATAGAATACTCACGGGTATTATTCGCTCGGTGGGGAGAGCATATGAGTTTGCAGTATCCTCTATGTGTTATTCCAATTAATAATTGCATGTGGCTAAAAGGCTGAAAAGATTTAAATTCATAATACTTTTTATATAGTGATTTTTGCTATTTCTTTCTTTATTCTTATATACACCTTTCAAGATACGTATTTCATATTCGATTTAGAGGGGTCAACTGCTATTAAGGAGGCAAGAAAACAATGTTTTCCTTCATAATCTTTAGACCTGTAGTAATAATATCACGAGATTAGATAAAGTAAATAAAACGAACACTCAATAAAAGTTTATTATTTGCCTCACAGTAATTTACACTTACTTTTACCAATATTGAAATAGACATTTTGATTTATTAATTAAACCCGAGAATTTTTAATCGATTATATATATATATATATATATATATATATATATATATATATATATATATATAATGTTACAAGAAAAACAAAACAGTAAGAAAAACATTAGATAGACCGAGATTCGCTTACAAGGTTCGGAAATAGATTCAAAAAGGTATTGAAAAATAATAGATCGTGCGGAATTGAGTGCTTATAAAGCAGGCCGCAAGTGATGGTACCAAGCAGAGTGATAAGTTTTGGTTCAATAAATTAAGAATGCAGGCGATGACGAATACGAGAAATCCTTAGAGTAACATTTTATAATGCTATATGTGATTTTGCCTGTGGTACTGACTCTTATAGTCCTTACTATAAGAGTCAGTACCACAGGCAAAATCACATATAGCATTATAAAATGAGACAAAAGTAAAATATACCGTAAGTACGTAGGAATATATAACCTTATATTTTTTTAGAGATGCATGAATGCGGGATATCTCTGCTGGATCTTGAACGCTCTCATGAAAAAAAAAAGAAAAAATCATAGAAATCGAGACATAGTTAGAATTTAGTGCGTAAATTATGACCTTCACCTTCACCGAGGTGAACGATTTATATGACCTTCACCGAGGTTCGCGACTTGACACACAAAAATAACCCGCCTCTTAATCACCTGCTAACGCATGCGTCACTGTAACGTCCAATGACAACAACCACCCCAACCTTCTCACTCGACCTGCCTTTATACCACTATCTCAATCCCTTCTCTTGCGCATGCGCCAGTAGATTCCTGACAATCTCGAGACTTCCGCTTATAAAAACCCAAGTTTTGTTGTCACGCATGCCTATACAAGGCACAAACACGAGGGCGTTTGTTGTGTTGGTAAGTACTACACAAATAGGAATTGTTGTGCAAGAGATGGGGTTTATTTAGTTAAGGGTGATATTTTCTAAGTCTTCATCAAGTTCCAAGGTTCCAAGTAAGGAAATCTGAGCGGATCAGTGTGATGAAAAGGTATATCTTAATAATTTGAAGTCAACCACAAAGATTTAAGTAAATGAGCTTTTAGTATGTCCCAAAAAGATAAGATAGTTACAAATGAAACAAAGCCATAATTAGTAGAACAATCAGGTGAAAAGAAACGATCAGGACACTTTTGGACGAAAGAAGTCGTCGATTTCGAGAGAGGTAGAGTGAGACCTCAGTTTACGGCATAAGGATGGCTGGGTGAAGCAGCTGACGTGAATCATAGGATGTATACCCTAAACCCAAAAAGTAAATGCCAGGAAGATCAGAGAGTATCTGACCTAAAGAAAAGAAAATTAGAAAGTCAGTTGGAAAGGGCTGACTAAAGAAGTTTAGGGGGTGATCTTTCTTAGCCATGTGGCTGTATAGATAAAGAGAAAAATGTACTAGAATTTAAATTGCGTACATTTTTTGAAAATTGGAAGGAGAGAAATGTTACAAGAAAAAGGTCCCCTTTTTTTGTAAGTAAGAAAAACATTAGATAGACCGAGATTCCAACCTTGTAAGCAAGGTTTGGAAATAGATTCAGAAAGGAATTCACCTTGTTCTGTTTCATATAAAATAGTTAGATATATTGTTGTAAAAGGAATTCTTTTTATGAAAACTGTATTAAAATAAGGTCATCGAGAAGAACGAACAATAGCAAATAAAAAAAATATTGAAAAATAAGTTAGGTCAAAAAATAGGTTAGTAAGAATTTCCACGTGTGTGTGGCACGTTCGGAAGCCATACATGACGTCATAACAGAAAATGAATTCTCAATATAGTTTGCTAGTTTTAGTGAGATTGGACGGATGGACAGACAGAGTTGGAGACAGAGAGACGGAGTCAAAGTCGATTCCGGTTCGAATCGGAGGAGGGCCCCCCCTTTAGAAACAATGAGAAAAGTTTTAAACATGTAGAAACAACTTTGAATTCCTGGATGTCATCATCATTTTGACCGGTCAGGCGATAATAAAGAACATCTTATATTTTTGTAACTACCGTCTTCGTGTCATCTGTCTACCAAATTGAAGGTAATGTGAAATCATTTACATGAACATTGTTCCCACTTTGTGTATAACTCATCTAAGTAATGTGTCTCCCTCCCCATCTTAGAAATGTGTCCCCTCCGGTGTTAAAGAACTGATCAATCTCTCTCCACTCCAATATATGTAATAAGAAACCACAGACTGTATAAATGTCATCTCCCCCTCTTACTGTTATATATATGTCCGCCGTACCTTCAATATATATCACCATCCCATCTCTTTAAAAAGACCCCATCCCTATGCAACATATACAAGTAATTAAATAAATTCAAAGGTGTTTCCGTCAGCATCTCGTGGTGGGGCAATGGCTAACGTCGCACTTTTTTTTTTCACACTTTAATTTACAACTTTGCCTCAACGGTTCGGGTTCGATCCTCATACTTACTTTTTTAACCCCCCCCCACACACACACCTCCAAACACCCGGGCAACGCCGGGTACCCCTCGCTCGTTTATAATACACGAAACATTACGACATATCTATTACTGATGCTCTTCCTGGGGGAATCGCCACGTCTTGAGGGAGCTGGAATCTATTATAACGAGCCGCATGTAAGACAGGCATAAGATGCTGTATGTATTTAAATATATATTCTTTATTCACTCCCGGGCATTTTGTCTCAGCAGAACTGGAGTGAATGGGTCTTCGGCTTGGATTTCACGGTCTCCATTTTGAGATTGTCGCTCCTTTTTGAGGAGATTTGTGTAACTCATATTGTCTCTTTGGCGTCTCTTAAACAAGCTCCCTTAAATTAACTCAGCTTATTTAAACCGAGACCTTTGACACGTCAAACCCGGTCTCCGTCGTTCATATCTTCCGGTGCAACGCAACCGGCACCCAGTTCGGTACGTGTCACAGCATTACGCTTTGACCCTTTCTGTGCCTGCATGCTCGCTCAATCTATTGTTTCCCACGATTCAACCTGTTGTTTATTTCACTAGAAAGATAGACAATTAGATACACAGATATAATGATAACTGAAAAAATGATTTATACCCGTTTATATTTATTCATCAGGCAGCGACTTGACTATTCAAAAGTTCAATGAATAATCTTATTCATTGAACTTTTTAATAGTCAAGTCGCTGCCTGATGATATCTGTTGTTTGATTGAAACAAGTGGCTATTTGTAGCAGAAGGATGTGACCATGTTTATATAACAATAAACAAGTATTATCAGCTCTTTTTATTGAGCACTATCTAACAACCTCGTTGAATTCAAGAGTCCATTACTTTTGAATAAAAAACCCCGAGTATATATATATATATATATATATATATATATATATATATATAAAGACCACATGTTTCTCTTAAGCCTGTTTCATTAAATAAAATGGACGTTTTTTGTCTATTAATTCTGTTTATTTTTCCTTTCCAGCTTCCGAATATCTGTAATAAACATGGTGATTACATCTGCCAGTTTCTTCCAGAAGTGAAGACCGTTATTCGGATTTTATTTGTGTTTGACACAGAATTAATAGACAAAAAAACTCTATTTAATTTAATAATATATAGATATGTCTGTGTGCGTGTGCATGTGTGTATGTGGACACCCCCCCCCCAAAAAAAAAATCAACGCAAACTTAACCGGCCTAAGTTTTGTGGAGCTCTCACATCTGAGAATTCATGCAACGACTACCTGGTATTATTGGGACAACGCCCTACACACACGCGCTCGCGCGTACATATATATATATATATATATGTATATATATATATATATAGAGAGAGAGAGAGAAAGAGAGAGAGAGAGAGAAAGGTTACATACATGCATATATGTACATATATACATATTATATGTCTTATATACGATAATATACGTCTTACCTATTATAATATTTATATAAATCTCACTTGTATGTTAAATGTATGTATATATGTATGCATGTATGTATGTGTCCTAAAACTTTCGACAGAGGCGACAGATTTTTACAGTGTTAGTAATGTTTTGAGCTCGCTCCTTCGGACGACAAATATCGAAAATTTGGCCAAAAACATTAATTCCTTAATCTTTAACTGGGAACTTTTCTACAAGGAGGGGTCACTTTTTTCGCCGATATTTTCGAAAGTCAACTCGTTTTTTCGATTGACTAGCCTTAATTTAAACCCTCTCCACTTCCAGTTTGACGATAGATGAAACGGCAAAATGATACGCTTTACGGGTTCGAGCCTGCCTGCCTACTACCACTCCAAATTTTAGTTTTTTTTTTTTTTGTTTTTTTTTTTTGCTTAACACACACCTCCAAACACCCGGGCAACGCCGAGCACCCAGGCTAGTATTCTTCTCATTCTTGTTTTTGTTTGGTAGAAAACTCCAACAAAAGGTTTTATTCTTAAGTAAAAAGAATGTAATATTTCTTTTGTTTTTATTTTTTAAATAGAGGTCACCACTTATGAAGACAATAAAGCCACTCGGAGATAATGGTTATTGCGTGTACAATAATCAATGGGAGATTATCGTAGTAATCGTTAGATAGATTCCTTTTTAAGGGTCATATCACGCTGGCCTAAAGCTTATCGTACTTAACTCACTGTCTTAAGGTTTTGGTTTGGATTTCAGCTCGAGTACATTTTTTACTTACAAGAAGTGAACTGTTTTGAAAAAAAACAAAAAACATTATACTTGCATGCACATGTCTCAGTTTCGTTTTGTTTTATTTACTTTATTTTTTAAGGAATTTAACCTTACGTTTAATACCGAACAACACCGGGTACATTTTCTATTAAATTAAATAAATAACTATGGTAAAAGGAAGCTAATGGCACATGATTCTGAAATTAATGTGTCATTGTTTTTTTGTTTTTTGTTTTCTTATTTTCATCTATTTCTTTATTCATTGTATTTTTGTCATCCTCAAAAATACCAAGTCACAAAGAAAAAAATGTAATAAAATACTATTTATCCAATCTCGTGCGTAGTTTTATAAATGTTCTCAAATCCTGTTCAGATTATAAAGCAAAACAACTAGTACATTTATGTGAACCAGAAGCATTTTTGTAGAACTAGATTTTCAAACCTTCGTAGAGTAACCACGTTAGCGCAATTAAAACTAAGAAATACACCTGTTAGCATATGGAATGTTCTGAGATAATTCAGTAGAATGCATTGTTAAAGATATTGCAATCCATATACTGAGGTTTTACGAGCAGCTGAGGCTAATACGCCAGCGGAACTCTATACCTATCGATGTAAAGTTTGAACAACAAGTGGCACGTGTTTCCTTTCCTGATATTATCAGATAAGCGTAAAACGAGAATTCCTACCTAAAACTTACATCTTCACCCGCTCCATTATCTTTTAATACCCATGTAAATATCAGCAATAATATTCGAACTATATATATGTAGATACTTTGAGTCTGTGCGTTTTGTTGCCTTTTTTATGCTTCAAACAAGGTTGAAAGCGATTTGACTAATGAGCGGCTAACTTTGTAATAGCTTCTTTAATACGTGCGTGTATAGCTTTCGTGACTCTCGTCTCCTCACCTACTTTTTCCACCTCCCCTTCTCTCTCTCCCCCTCTCTCTCTCTCTGTCTCTCTGTCTCTCTCTCTCTCTCTCTCATTCTATCTCGATTATTTTCTAACTGTTCTTTGTCTGTTTTATTTGTCTTGAAAACGTGATAATTTATTCATCTCAAATGTTCCGGTCATTTCCGCGTACTTCCCTTCAACGTCAACAAGAATTTCCGAGAATATTTTTTAGCTCAGTGACTGAATTCACACAATAGGCGAACACACGCGCGCTCATGCGCTCAATCTCTCTCTCTCTCTCTCTCTCTCTCTCACACACACACACACACACACACACACACACACACACATATCGATTGAGTCTCCGTAGTTAATTTTAGTTCAATGACTGACGTTTACATAATAGGCATATATACAGGGTGTCCATAAAGTTACTATACAGTCTTATTGTTTTATTGTATTATATTTGTATTAATAGTTAATATTTATTTTTTTACAGGTTTATTTAAACAAGCATGTATAGTAACTTTACGGACACCCTGCACATATATATATATATATACACACACACATATATATATATATATATATATAATTTATATTTTTAACTTTTATATATTTAAAATTTTAAATGAATAAGAATGTAAATATACAAAATATTAATCATAGTGGGGGTGATGAGGTGTAAAATAGATTAATTCTAATCTAATAAATACAACACTGATAAATTTTAAAAATGTATCCATTTTGAATTTGAAAACAGACGAATCTCACAAGTAAGGAAGACATTTTTATAACATAAATAGGCTAGCCAATTTAATCAAGAGTAGGAAACTAGATCTAATAACAGTAACATTTTTTTTTGTTCTTGTGATTAAGGACGGCGGTGTTTGATCCACACTGCTGGAGACCCATGATTTAAACTGTTTTGTTTTTAAATCCCCAAAAGAGCGTTTCATGGTAAACATCTGATGATCCCTTGAATTAACATTAGGACTATAGTGAATTCGAGAGAGCAAGTTTATGCATTGATTGCAGGTGATTAAATAAATTACTGACTAAATAGTTTTCCAACAAATGATAAAAAATATAAAAATTAAATAAGTTTTTTATATATAGTTTTAAAGTTTTAAAAACTTCCAAGACTATATATATATATATATATATATATATATATATATATTGTATGTCAGTTCATGTTATATGCTACTGGTAATATGTAACCCAGTACTTCCTGCCCCATGGTCGAGTCACTAGAAATTAAACTGGTTCTCCCACCAGACTTGTTTGCTGAGGAGGGTTGCTAGTCTCCCTGAAGGATTAAAAACAAGACCTTCTAAAGGGCGAATGAACCCTTTTTCAGGGTCAACGGTCAACTAGCACCGTGTGTGTTTGTGTGTATGTATGTGCGTGTTGAGGTGGAGAGAACTCCTGTAAGCCGTGGTGAAAGCAATCTTTCTAGGAGAAGCAAATCTCTGATTTAAAAAAAAACATGAAGCGGGAGACCAGTACCCGCATTAAGCTGGTATGCAGTTTAACTTGTTGCTGGCTATCTTGATCTTGCTTGTTGCTGTATCTCAACATTTTGGACCGATAGAGAGAGACTTAGCTGTCGTACAAAGATAAACTCTGTCACATGCTCTGTGTATAGATACTCCTCATGCATTTGTCTATTAAAATAGTCCTGTAGCGATGGAAGTCATTTTTGGGCTCTTGGACTTTAAGTATCTGAAGGAGTGGCACTTGTCTGACAAGACGTTGCAATCATCACACACACAAACACACACACACACACACACACACACATATATATATATATATATATATATATATATATATATATATATATATAGTAGCAGGACCCCTGCACCGGTATTTCCCGGTGAAAATCTGGCATAAAGTCAGAATAGCTTCATTGATATATCCACTTCTCAAAACCAAATGAAACTATAATTGTGTCGCGCATGATTGTAGATTAAACTAATATTTTGTTTGTTTTGTTTGTTTTTAAGTAGTAATGTAGATCCTCCATAAATAAAAAGCAATGTTAAAAAGCACTGTAATTTGCATATAAGAGCATGTACTCTCACCCTTATAATGATAAAAAGAGACGTTTACGAGGCAGGCAATATTTAAGAAATAGTGAAATAATTAACAGAAATGTAAAAATGCACGTTAGCTAATTCTTAAAAAAGTTGACATATATATGGATGACCCTCCCTAAGTAAACGAAAATTAATGAATAAGGAATGCTTACAAAGAGTTATTTCAATCAAGCCTGAAATATTGTGTTCTAGTGTTTCTGCAATAAAGGAGAAATACTTATACACTGAGGTAAGTCCGTAACGTTTTGATGAAATATTTGGTAATATGTTGAAATGGAAACTCACACAGAAGGATTTGTAGAGCGAAAAGTATGTTAATGAATCCCTAAAACATTGTTTCAGGCGTGTTCCAATAATTGAGAAATCCTTCTGGACGGGGAAACTTTTTTGTGGAGGTGATTTAAATTTACGAAATTTAGCCTCATTAATAAAATGAAATGTAAATAGCAATAGTAAAACTTTAAGACACATAAAAATTACTAGAATGAGTATAACCGTAATATTAAACAAAATAATAATAATAATAATAATAATAATAATAATGGTAAGATTAATAATGGCAATAATAAAAATAATAATAATAATAATAGTAATAATGTTTATAATAATATTAATAATGATAATAATAATGATAATAATGTTAATAATAATATTAATAATTGTAATGATAATGATAATAATGATAATAATAATGTTGACGATAATAATAATGTTGACGATAATAATAATGTTAATAATAATGATAATAATAATGATGATAATAATGTTGATAATAATAATATTAATAATGATAATAATAATTATAATAATAATGTTAATAATAATGATAATACTAATGTTGATAATAATAATAATAATAATAAGACTGTTGATAATAATAACAATAATAATAATAATAATAATAATAATAATGCTGACAATAATAATAATCGAATAAAAATGGTTCTAATGATAATGATAATAATAAGAAGAAGAATAAAAATGGTACTAATAATAATGATAATAATAATGATGATAATAATGTTGATAATAATAATATTAATAATGATAATAATAATGATAATAATAATGTTAATAATAATGATAATACTAATGTTGATAATATTAATAATAATAATAATAATAAGACTGTTGATAATAATAATAATAATAATAATAATAATAATAATAATAATAATAATAATAATAATAATAATGCTGACAATAATAATAATCGAATAAAAATGGTTCTACTACAATTAAGGACGTTAGAATCGGAAAGATGAAACACTTGAAATGTGTAAAGTAAGAAGATTTTATTTCAGAAAAAAATTACTTTGGAAGCAATTTATTGTGAAGGTTTCCAAACTACTTTCTGTTTCTCGTGTTAATTCGCCGAAGCAGGCGAGTACAATAGGCAATAATCGCCGTAAAATGGCGTTTCTATAGTTTTACGACCATAAGCGAACCGAAATAAAAAAACCAGTATATTCACTTGAGCATCTGTAGAGAGAAAGTGGCGGAAGCAAATGGTTTATTAGTGCTCATGCCTCACTCGCTATTCCGCGTGTAAACAAAACCTTAGTATAGAATTAAAGCGTACGAATGGGCTTGGATGACGCCAGAAAAAATGTTGGCCTCCTTTTTCAGCAAAAAAAAGCAGTCGAATTTGGTTTGTGATTACCCATGTCAGCTTGCTTAGTATTTAGAAATTCGCATAATACCGCAAAACCGATATTTCCGTTAAGCAAGAAAAGCAAGTTGACAACCAATGAACTTAATCGGAGTTTGAGGAGGGAGTGATCATTTTTTAAGAAATAAAAACGAAAGAACTAATGCTAAATGTATTTGCAGAAGAATCAAACATGGACGGTGCTGTTTGGGAAAATGTGGTAAATGTATTAATATTCCCGGTCGCTTTGAGGAGATAAAGAATACACAAAATAATGAGAGCGTAATCATTGTGTTACCCCATTTGAATATAACTAGGAGTTGATATAATTTGTGATAACAAATGAAAGCAATTGGTAATAATCACAAAACATACACCAGATAATGGCTAACAATGGGACCATGGTGAATTTTTATGTAGTATCTACGTTTACAAATATTTTAAACTAGCAGGACTCGTTCACTGGCGTTGCTCACTGGGAAGATCGCACAAAGCCAGAACAGACTCGTTGAAAAAATCACCCCTTCAAATATAACGCCAAAAATGTGCTTGCCCACCTCAATATAGCACGAATATTACAATCAATTATAACACTATTGAATCAATAATCTTCATAGACTGAGTTGTTTTCTTATGTTGTTATGTTGTTTATACATTATTCGTTAAGTCGAGAAACGATGTCCTTGAATCAAAATAAATGGAGAACACGGAAAACATGTTAATCAATCCTTAAAAATCATAATTTCTGGTGTATTTCAAAAATATGTAAATCTCTGTAGATTAACGTCTTTTATTTCTTATGGAGTGTTTTGAAGTTAATAATAATGATAATAATAATAATAATAATAATAATAATAATAATAATAATAATAATAATAATAATAATAATAATTCACAACCTTACACGAAACGCTAGCCCAAAACCTGCGAAGTTGTATACAGGAAGCAAACGTACCAGACTGGGGGAAAAATGTAGAACCACACTGCTACAGAAGGACACGAAGAAAGGAACTGTCCCCAGCAATTATAGGCTAATCACGTGCCTACCCACCATGTGGAAGATACTGACAGCACAACTGAGGTAACAAATCTACCACTCCCTGAATAACCGTGGACTCATTCCCGAGGAACAGAAAGGATGCCAAAAATTAGAAAAGAGGAACACATGATCTGCTATATGTTGATCAAAAGATTCTAAAGAAGGTAAAAAGGAGGAGGCAACATTTAGCCATGGCATGGATCGACGACAAAAAAGCGTACGACAGGATACCCCAAGCATGGATAATAAAATGCCTAAAAATGTATAAAATACGAAGCGCAGGCACCAATGTAATGGAAAATGCAATGAAAACATGGAGACTGGAACTGACAGCTGATGGACAACACATAACAGAAATTAACATACAAAGAGGCATCTTCCAAGGAGATTCATTATCACCATTATTCTTCATCATAGCCATGATGCCCTTGAATAGTATTCTGAAAAAGTGCCAAGCCGGATAAAAGTTCCTCAATACGGAGGAAAAAATGAACCACCTGATGTATATGGACGATCTGAAACTTTTTGCAAGGACCGAAAAGGAGCTAGAGACACTAATTAACACTGCCAGGGCATTCAGCCAAGATATCCAAACGGAATTTGGAATGGAAAAGTGCGCACTACTAGTTATAAAAAAGGGAAAACTGGAAACGACAGAAGGCATGGAACTACCCAACCAAATAGAAATGAGGGCACTAGGAGAACAAGACGACTATAAATACTTGAGAATTCTGGAAGCGGACACCATCAGAGCAACAGAAATAAAAGAGAAAATTGTAAAGAAAAACCTCAGGAGAACAAGAAAACTCCTGGAAACCAAATTATATAGTAGAAACCTAATAAAAGGTATAAATACTTGGGCAGTGTCACTAGTGAGAGACTCTGGACCGTTTATAGGGTGGACAAAAGAAGAACTGAGACAACTCGACCAGAAAACCAGGAAACTTATGACCATGCATAATAAACTAAACTTAAAAGGACGATATTGACAAACTCTACGTGAAAAGGAAAGACGGTGGGAGAGGACTGATCTCTATAGAAGACTGTGTAAAGGACACAAAAAAAAGAACTAGAAAAATGCATAATGCAAAACACTGAAAGGATAATTATGGCAGCGAGAGACACGGAGAAAACCAACAAAACATAAAAAATAGATAGAAAATGACAAAACGAGAAAAGAGAAATGGGAAGAGAAACAACTCCACGGAAGATTCATAAGAATGGCAAAAGATGAGAATAACGAAAATACCTGGACATGGATGCGAAAATGACATAAACCGAGAAACTGAATCTCTAATAACTGCAGCACAAGATAACTCGATAAGAACCAACCATATCAAAGCAAGGCTCGATAGAACACAAGAAAACAGCAAATGCAGAGTCTGTGGGCAAAGTGACAAAACGATAAACCATATAGTAAGTGAATGAAGCAAACTGGCACAAAAGGAATACAAAAACAGGCATGACCAAGTGAGGAGGGCGGTGCTCTGGGAATTGTGCAAACGGCTGCATTTTGAGCATACAGAAAAATGGTACTAGCATAAACCCGCAAAGGCATTAGAAAACGAGAACCACCCAATCCTATGGGACATGGACATACAAACGGACAAACCCACTCAAGCAAGAAGACCAGATGTCGTAATAATTAACAAGAAAGAGAAATTCTGTCAAATCCTAGGCTTCTCTATCCCAGCTGACCACAGGGTGAGTATGAAAGGAAAGGAGAAACGAAGCAAATACACAGAACTAGTCAGAGAGTTAAAAGGGATTTGGATGATGAAGAAAATCAAAATAGTACCGGTAATAGTAGGAGCACTAGGAACAATTCCGAAAAACCTGGAAAAAGGAATGGCAGAAATTGGAATCAGAGGAATAGCTGCAAAAATACAACGCTTAACGATAATGAAAACGTCTGAAATATTAAGGAAACCCCTTGAATGCGGAGAATAACACAATACAATATAACGAAGAAGCGTTACAGCGAATAAAGAACACCGAAGCTGCAGAACGACATGTTCTACACCCCCATCATGCATCTCCTCCATTGTTTCGCCACCGTTCCCCCAATAGAAAAGTGATACCAAAGGGCCGAGAAGAGTCAAGGAGGATGGAAAGAATGAAGAGGGAGCACTGGCCAGACCTCCGCTGGACAAGTGTGTAGAGAACTGGTATCTTAGGGAGGCTTAGTGCCACTTAAATTCCAGTATAACCAATGGCTACTGCCAGCGAGAAATCAATGGTAAGCGGCTGTCGCGATGATACAAAATTATTTGCAAATGCTATCGAAGGAGGAGGAGAGAGCTGGACGTCTGAGGAGACTTGTTGTCACTAAGCTTCCAGAGAACACCACAGGTCTCCAATCAGATCGTTTGTTGACTTGTGTGAAAGCTTCATGTGAGCCAATAATAATAATAATAATAATAATAATAATAATAATAATAATAATAATAATAATAATAATAATAATAACAATAATAATAAATGTAAACAACGACAGTACAAACTGTAAAACAAATAATAATAATATTAAAGAGTAAAATTTATGTTAGCCTCGTTATTCAGTAGAAAAGTAGTAGTCGAATTTGTTTTGTGTGTTGGAAGACGCCAGTTGTTTAGTGTTTCATTGTTCGAAAAATACCTTAAGCCGATATTCCCGTAATCCGAGAAATACAAGCTGACAGCAAATGAAATTGGGCAGAAAGTGTGGAAGGAGTGGTCATTATTTAAATGTATTTAAAGAAGAAGCAATCATGGGCAGTGATGTTAGGAAAATATGTGGCGAATGTATTAATGTTCTCAGTCGATTTGAGGAGATTAATAGTAGAAAATAATTATAGAGTAATTATCGTGTTTAACTACGAGGATTACATGTAAATGACAGTTACTCTCCTAGGAAGTGATATAATAATTTTTGATTACAAATGAAAGCGACTGGTACTAAACCTTCATCCGATAATCGCTAGTAATGAGACCATATTGAATTTCTTATGTGGCGTCTGCATTTGCAAAGCTAAAATGTCTATTTTGTACACTGTAAATAGGTTATCATTTTATTAATATATATATATATATATATATATATATATATATATACATATATATATATATATATATATAGTCTTTTAACTTTAAATGAATGTAGGAATTTACAAGAAACGGACTTAATAAACAGGAAATTTTATTGATAGGAATTTGAGGGCCATAGGGTAAAATGAGATACGGTTTCATATCGTTTTTCTTTTCAGTTCTGCTAATTATGCATAAGGACTTTACTCATAGTCAGTAAGAGCTGTTATAGTGATGGAATAAGATAGATAACGATGCAAAACAGCTATGCGTTTGTGTCTATCTATCTATCTATCTCTATATATATGTATATATATGTATATATATTGTGTATTTAGACAACATTATTTCACTTAATCAAACAATGTTTAATATAGTAGCAATGTCCTTTGTTATGCTGTTATTCCATATGTGACACTAGCACTTTCAATTCTTCGTCGAATGATCACAATGTAACAGTAATAGTAAACACATAAAAAAAGAAGTGAGCATTTTTAAAAGAACCGAGAACACTGTATATGAAGTCGTTAGATATTGAAACAACAAACCGGTGTACTTTCAGAATAAATTTCTTGTTGTTGTTACCGCCCGTCTCGGGAAACACTGGTGCAGCAGAGGACAGGATTATAGTGTACGGTTACTTTTTTCGTACAAAAGACCCTCCTCTCCGACAACCCAGAGTATATAAGGAAAAAACAGTCGATACAGCTTGGCTCTAACTGTGCCGCAGTAGTTGTCAGTGATGACAATATAAAGTCAAGTCTACTTACGGATTTCGTCTCTGGATTTGCTGTTGGAGTTTATTCTCCTAGCTTTTCCCCCTAAAGTGGCAATCCTGCAAGGCAGGTAAGGTTTTGAATCAGAGTTGCTTTATTCTAAGTGAACTACCATCCAAATTTGATGACCCCCATCTGCCCGAAGTTACTGCTTTTAAGGCGTTAGTGGACCGCATTTGTCCCAATTCCCAGTTAGTATAAACGGTTACACCGGGTTTAATAACTAAATCACACGAGAAGTCCAGGAGCTAGACTTGGTTGTCAAAGGCTATTAGAGATGAACACCATGGGGGAATTTTTAGAGAAAGGGGGCTTATCCCCACCACCCCTGGTTTTGCTAACCTTTGGAATCCAGAATAACTACACAATTTCAATCCAGAATCAGTATCAGACAATGAATTCTATGCGCATTAAATATTTTTAAAAAAGTGTTTAAAACCATTAACTTTTAATAAAGAGCACGCCATATAAACGAATAACAACATTTTGAAATCGTTTGACGTAAATAATATTCAAATGATATATTAAAGTAGAAAATTTCATTTATATTTAACAATGCGTCCTTTAAATATGCATACGCACGAATAAATCGTTAAAATCGTGTGTTCTATTGGTTTCCTTTCAGATTAATGGAGGTTTTCAGAAAATACGCAGATTTTTAATCAATTAATATAACTGCAAATCTGTCTATATAGCACGCGTTGTGTAATTTGTTTTTATTTTTTAATGCAAAAAAAATAACATCCTGTTGGGCGTCCTATTTTATCCTATGTTTTTGTCGTTATGATTTCAATAAATTTAAAATCTTTTTTACCTCTGCTCTCGTTTTTGGCGATTTATTCGTATGTTTTATTCGTTTTTTTTTTTTTGTTTTTTTTCATTTGTTTTTCTATTCGCACATCTTATCTCTAATCATATATCCAGTCAACGTGTCTACACAATAATTCACACACCCCTCTCTCTCCCCTCTCTCTCTCTCTCTTTCTCTCTCTCTCTCTCTCTCTCTCTCTCTATCCATTCTCTAACAATCTTATCTCCAAGGCATTCCATTTTATGATGCAGCGTGCATTTTATTCTCATGTGAAGAACGAGAAAATGAAAATCAAACTTTATTTATGTGTTCTTCGAGATGCCATCGTTATTTGCAAAGGACTTTCTCTCGATGACTGATTTGAATAAGAACATTGAAGCTTAAAGCTTTAAGTGATTCGTCATCGACGTAGAAAGAGTGTTACTATAAATTTTATTTGAAACCGTAGATGTTAAAATTAAAAGTGTGTGGTAAGTCTGTGAAATGCAGTGATGTTTTTCTCTAAATTTTTGTCGGTAATTTCGTGTCAAAGTAGCTAACGTCTATCCACTTTTTCGAGCAAAATTATTTCTCTTGCAAAAGTGCATAAACGTTCTTTCCACATTACAGATTTAAAATTGCATTGGTTTACATCAGGTATCTTTACATATTTTTACCAATGAAATAAAACGCCTATGAATGTATAAACAATTTTACACCTTTTAACTTACTTTCACCATATATATATATATATATATATATATATATATATATATATGATGATTGCAACGTCTTGTCAGACGAGTGCCACTCCCTCAGAAATTTAAAATCTATGAGCCCAAATGCCTGAGGAAGTATCTATACAAATATGATGTTACAGAGTCTTAGCTTTGTACGACAGCTAAGTCTCTCTCTCGGTTCAACATGTTGAGATCCAGCAACAAGCAAGAGCAAGATAGCCAGCAACAAATTAAACTGCAGACCAGCTTAATGCGGTTAATGGTCTTCCGCTTTATGGTTTCTTAAATCAGAGATTTGCTTCTCTTAGAAAGGTTGCCTTCACCACGGCTTACGGGAGTCCTCTCCACCCCAAATATAAATATACACACACGAATCTTGAGCGCTTCCGCGCATGCCCTGCCCTGTCACATTTTTATATTATGTGCCTTTTTTCTTTTAGGGTATGTATTTGTTTAGCGTAATGGAAGCATTTGGATTTGTGATGAATAAAGCCATGTCATTTCTCAACCGCACCCATTACATGATCAAACAGACCGAATAATCCAATAGAATAAAGAATTGTTTATATCATCAAGTAAACTATGTGAATAAATAAATTGAAAGGTTTCATGGAAGTTTGGTTGGTAAGCAATAGAAATGCTGGATATTTGATACAGAAAAGATATTTTTTAAATGTAGAGTAAGAAATGTTCACTTCTCCTTTTATGCTGTTTTCTTTCTTTTTTTTTCGGCTTAATCCGTTACTTAATTATTTGTGAACAAACAAATATCACGTTTCTGACTTGGCCTTCGGGACAAGATCAAAGTGTAGTATCTGTTCCGGCAGATGCTGCAAGCTATGACTAGCAGGGACCAGATGTGGGGGCAGCCCCACATGCCTGACCTTTAACCAGCTCCCATTTCCCACCTCTCGGGAGCTGGTCCCCTTTTCCCCTTCCCCCTCCCTTCATTCCTCACATTAAAAATTGGCCTTGTGCCTGATTTTCTCGGTGGGGGAGCAAATAAATACCATCTGTTCCGGCAGATGCTGCAAGTTATGACTAGCTATGACTAGCAGGGACCAGATGTGGGGGCAGCCCCACATGCCTGACCTTTAACCAGCTCCCATTTCCCACCTCTCGGGGGCTGGTCCCCTTTTTCCCTTCCCTCTCCCTTCACTCCTCACATAAAAAATCGGCCTTGTGCCTAATTTGCTCGGTGGGGGAGCAAATAAATACCATCTGTTCCGGTAGATACTGCAAGCAAAGACCATATGTGGGGGCAACCCCACATATAAGACCTTGGTCAATGTAGGGGAAACTCTTCATACCAATTGTCACTATCCAGCTCCCCTACTCCCCGGGGAGTTGGTCCCCATTTCCTCTTCACTCCTCACTTTAAATATCGGCCTTGTGCCTAATTTGCTCAGTGGGGGGAGAAAATAAATACCTCAAAGTGTAGTATCTGTTCTTCAGATGCTGCACTTCAATTTCTTGTTCTCTGTCAGTGGAGGAGAAATCCTTCACGACTGATACAATTTTTATTTTTGTTCCTTTTCTCCACGTTAAGAAACGACCCTTGTGTCTAACTCTGTCCCGTGGGGAGGCATTGTAAATAGGAACAAATATCACGTTTCTTTTTTCTTTTTTTGCTATTTTTCCTCCGCCTTTTTGGAACGTGTTACGACAACGTGATCCTATTGTTTTAATCAACATTAAAAAAATTTATATAATATTTTTAATTCATTATTTATAAATAGTTTAAGAAAGATAAAATCAGTGGAATACAATTTATAAATTAATAAATTGTAATAAGTACTTTAAAACAAATAAGTAGCGTAATATTATTATTAAAAGTTAAATTCTTCACTAGTTTGCAATTTGGAGACGGAAGCGTTGTTGTGATAAGTGATTTTCTCTACTAATTCGCACTTTTTATTTTTAGATTCAAATATTAATAACTACATTTTATTTCAGTATTTAATTTATGTATTTCTGTTGTATTAAATGCTAGCTTTTTTTTTCTCGTCCATAAATGTTTATCTACCAAGTTGATCTTAAATATTGTATAATCAATCCATTATATTATTTTCAGTCCCCCACCCCTTATTTCTGGCTCCCATCTTATCTTGCAATTACTTATAACGTCACCAACTAACTTCGGAAGAACCCCCCCCATCTGATTTTCTTTTATATCATAAGTTGCTTAAAACGTGATTATTTAAAGTTCAGAATAAAATCACGCTTTCTCTTAACGGTTAATTTAAAAAAAAAATCTTCTGAACGCTATTAAAAGTTAAATTCTTCACTAGTTTGCAATTTGGAGACGGAAGCGTTGTTGTGATAAGTGATTTTCTCTACTAATTCGCACTTTTTATTTTTAGATTCAAATATTAATAACTACATTTTATTTCAGTATTTAATTTATGTATTTCTGTTGTATTAAATGCTAGCTTTTTTTTTCTCGTCCATAAATGTTTATTTATCTACTGAGTTGATTGCAAAAATAGATTACCTAAATGTACTCATTTTTAGTCGTGAGAGGGGAATCTATCACCATACTTTCCCTTAAACACGTGTGTTGGACTTTTATTAAGTACAATACTTAATAGTTTTTTTTTTTTTTAATGGAGAGTAGAAAACGCATTGTGGATGCGTTATCGGCAGCTCCTGTTACTCTCGCTTCTTCTTATTTGTCCCTCAGTCCTCATTTTTTAAATGAGTGATTTTTCTGACAAAGGGAGAAGAAAAAGCTGTTTTCTAGGTTGGCAGTATTTTTGCGCGAACAGTTGGCAGAGTTGGTGGAAATTTTCTGTTTCTATGTCTATCCTTGTAGCCATGTCACTAGTAAGAGTGCTGGAGGTAAACGTTTTGTCTGGGCTGACGTTATCCGCCTGATAGTCAGGGACCCGAACCTTGGATTAACCACTAACGAGGCTGTCCTATCAGCAGGTGCAAAGTACTGGGGCTGCTGTATTGCCATTTGGTGAATGGAATCTGGACCACGCAGTAGCTTCTGGTGGGGCCTCTCGATGCCATACTAGTGGGTAATTGTTACGGCTTTACCTTATCATGTGCAACAAAAAAAAAAGAAAATTCTTCGTTTCTTTTTCTCTCTTAGTTTCCCCTCTCTGTCCTGCTCTAAGTAAATCTGTCGACCTAGTCCACAAATTCAAAAATTTCATCATGACAAGTTTCAAGAAAAAATACACGATTAAACCCGGTTCTCCAACTTCCAACGTAGACCCCTACTACCATGTCTCCTTCTCCAACATCAGGGGTCTTCGTTCTAACCTTCCAGAGGTTGAAACCCAATTACAGGAGACTAAACCAGACCTTTTATTTTTAAGTGAAACTGGCATTGGACAGGCTATTTCTCTAGATGAGTTTGCAATTACAGGATACTCTAACTTAACTTCTAAATCTGACCCCCAAGATCGCCATGGGCATGGAATATGTACCTATATTAAAGATAGCTTTCCATGTGGGAGGGACATCTCCAGGGAAGATCCTAACTTACCCTATATGTGCTTCCGGGTTGCTTTAGCTCACACTACTGCATTTATATTTACTCTCTATCGCCCCCACAACAGCGGAGTTACTATCTTTCAAAGCATATCTGAGAAAATTGACCAAGTCCTTTCTACTTATCCTTCAGCTAACATTCACGTATGTGGAGACTTAAATGTTCACAACGTCGAATGGTTGACCCACTCAAACAAGACCGATGATGAGGGGAGGTTCTGTCATGATTTCTCCATTGCCTATGACCTCACTCAGATTGTTCAGGAACCTACCCGTGTGCCCGATAATGACGGCCAGTATGCGAGCCTACTAGACCTTTTTCTCACAACTTGCCCTGAACTATGTTCAGTTTCTGTTCTGTCGCCTCTTGGTTCTTCCGACCACTCTGTTGTATCAATTAAGATAAAAATGAAATGTAATAGGTCCCCAGACGTACCTCTTCATCGTACAGTATATCGATACACTAAGGCTGACTGGGATAGCTTCCGTACATTTATATCTGATCTACCTCTGCATTCCATGTTTAAAAAGGATGTGTCCTCTATAGTATTAGACCTAACTGAATGGTTAATTGTAGGTATTGACCATTTCATACCCTCTAAAAAGTTTCAGCAAAAACCTAACAGCCAGCCATGGTTCTCTCCAGAATGTGCTGCTGCCATTGCGCACAGAAATCACTTTTTTCACTGCTTCAAACGTAATAGATGTATGGAAACTAAAGCCGTTTTCAGGACTGCCAGCAACCATTGTAAGAAAGTAATAAGGAACGCAAGAGAGTTGTATGCTCAATCTGTTAAGTCCAAAGTAGCTGAGCAGCGGCTTGGTTCCCATCAGTTTTGGCAAATAGCAAACAGAATCCTGAACAGAAGCGTGTGCTCCATCCCAACTATTATCAATGGACCTGAGGTAATCTCGTCAGCATCAGACAAAGCCAAACTCTTTGTCAAGAACTTTGCAGCTAATTCTACCCTTTGCGACCAAGACCGCCAACCCCCAATATTTCCTCCTGTATCAGAAAACACGCTATGTGATATACGTATATCTGTACGTGATGTTGCGAAGCTAATCAAAAACCTTGATTCGAGTAAAGCAACTGGCCCTGATGGTATTCCAATTATAGTACTCAAAAAACTTCAACCTGAATTAGCGCCCATACTTACAAAACTGTTTAAACGTTGTCTTAAGGAGAATAGTTTCCCATCTCCCTGGAAAATCTCATCAGTATGCCCTGTATTTAAGAATTCAGGTGATCGCTCATCCCCCTCTCAGTACAGGCCAATAAGTCTCCTGTGCGTCATGAGTAAGTTGCTAGAATCTGTGTTAAATACAGAAGTAACCAAACATCTCAACAAAAATAACCTTCTTAGTGACACTCAATATGGTTTCCGTTCTGCTAGATCTACAGCAGATGTGCTTACAGTTATATCGCATAGGATTAGCAAATCTCTCGACGGTGGCAATCTTTCTAGGGCAATTGCTCTTGACATATCTAAAGCCTTTGATAGGGTATGGCATAAAGGTCTACTTCATAAGATCGCTAGCTATGGTATAGCTGGAAAAGTCTTCTCAATTATTAAATCATTTCTTTCTGATAGGTTCATAAGAGTAGTAGTTGAGGGGCAAAAATCAGAAGCTCACAGTATTAATGCCGGTGTCCCTCAGGGATCCATCCTGGGCCCAACTCTTTTCCTGATCTACATTAATGATCTTCCAAATCATATCCTTACATCATTTGTAGACATTTATGCTGACGACACTACCATTTATGGTACCACATCTAAGACAGTAAACGACCAAGTTCTCTCGAATTCTCTCTCCTCTGATCTTGAGCACGTAGTACAATGGGGAAAGGAGTGGCTGGTTACTTTTAATGCATCTAAAACCAAGCTTCTCTCTTTACATCATCAACATTCTAATCCACATTTGTCATCAATTGAAATGAATGGCTCTCGTCTTCAGAAGGCCTCAAGTTTTGACAAGCTTCTGGGCTTGACCATTACTCCTGATCTTAAATGGAACACGTATATCAAATCTGTTGCCAAGGCCGCTGGAAAAATGGTGGGATCTTTCTATCGATCCAGTAGATATCTCACTGCTGATGCTATTCTCTATCTATATAAGAGCCAGGTACGTCCAAAGATGGAATACTGTTGCCACATCTGGGCAGGAGCTGCAAGAAAGGACTTGTCCTGCCTTGATAGAGTTCAAAATAGACTTCGTAGCCTCGTAGGAGATGTCCTTTTCTCCTCCTTGCAACCTCTATCTCACAGAAGAGATGTTGCGAGTTTGTCTCTGATGTATCGTTATTTTCATGGAAAGTGTTCAACTGAGCTTCAATCTATGGTCCCCCCTCGCCAAACTTTCACAAGAAACACTCGTCTAGCTGTAAACACTATCAATAATTTCCCCCACTCTTTATCTGTGCCTAAACCTAAACGTAGATTCCATGAACAAAGCTTTTTTATTAGAACTGCACGCCTGTGGAATTGTCTTCCGTTTTCCTGCTTTCCGCGTGACTACAATATGGTTGTGTTCAAGTCTAAAGTAAATAAGTTCTTGATGGGCCGTTCCATATAGGTTATTAAATTTGCCAAATTTTCATTACTAATGATTACTATATTGGCCAATTTCTACTGTACACTCTTTAACCCTTATCCTTGAGTGGCCTCTGGGCCTTGATAATGTGGTGATGCCTTTGTAAAAAAAAATTAAAAAAATAAAAAAATAAAAAATAAACGCAAACAGGAACTTCGTATATTTAAGTGCAGTAAACTGTATTACCCAACATAAATTGCTTGAAGCTAATTATAGTTTTAATTGAAGTGTTTATACCTGATAATTCTATGTTGAAAATAATAAAATGTAAGTATATACTTAAAATAATTTACAAAAACGCTGATATAAATATATAATAGCTCACGTTGAAATACGTTTAATCTTTCATTCTTTTTTTTTACGTAATGTTTCGTTATAACGGTGTACATTCATAAAACAAATTTTAATAAGTAAAATAAGTGGACATGAGCAGTGTATTTTTTAAAAAGTACTAAAAAGGATAGACATTGGTGTATCTGAGTTAGTAGATTATTTTTTGACAACATATATTTGTTTGAAGCTAACTGCAATTACTTAATTTTAGTAGATGTATCTGGTAATTATTGAGTTGAACATAATATATTTTATACTTGCATTTGTAATTAATAAATGAAATGGCGGATACAAATATGGATTAATTTACATTGGAATTGGTTTAAAATATCCTAGTAACAAAAAGAGCAAAAGTATTTACAAATTTATATAGTATTAATATGATGGTTTCTGCGCTACGAAACAGGTGCTGTCAAGAACGAATCACTTCAACATGGTAATACAAAAAACGGTAAGATAAACAGCATCTTAGAATTTTGATTATAGACATTTTTTCATATATATATATATATATATATATATATACATTTTTCATATATATATATATACATTTTTTTACTATATATATATATATATATATATATATAGCCTGTTTATTATAAAAATAGTATTGATTACATATGTGCATACATGTTTCAGCGTAATCCTAATTCAAAAGACCACTTCATCAAACCATCATATTCTAATGAAGTGATCTCTTTGAAATGGGATGCAATTGAAGCATATAATTTATATAATAAACAGAATCTACCAGTTTTGTCCTCTATTAGGCACTCTTTAAGAATAACGATGGTTTCGTTCGATTTACACTTAAAAAAAACAACCTATACAACCATTATATGGGCGCACCTCCACTCCCCCCCCCCACACACTAGATATATATATATATATATATATATATATATATATATATATATATATATATATATATATATATATATTGAACGAAATTGCTTATTTTGTACGGTTGGACTCTTAGCAAAGCAAGAGAAATCAGCCTTAATAACAATATTTCAATTCCTGCATATTTCGCATTTATTATTACAGAGCCACACACACACACACACACACACACACACACACACACACACACACACACATGTATATATATCTATATATATCTATATATATGTGTGTGTGTGTGTGTGTGTGTGTGTGTGTGTGTGTGTGTGTGTGTGTGTGTGTGTGTGTGTGTGTGTGTGTATTCTTAATAAGGATTCCGTTTTTGAATACAACCACTGTTACCTGAAGAGGTCTCAATTTCCTAAAGACTAGAAGAACGAAATATGCTCATGACTGTGTAGCATCAAATTGATGCTTCTGTAAAGACAAATTGAAAGTGTAACTTGCTCTTCTCCGCTATTGAGCACTCTCGTTATATTTCACTGCTTAACTTACCTTTGAAAAATAGCAACCCCAAAATTAATATATATATATATATATATATATATATATATATATATATATATATAATGGTGTGTATAGTTTGGGTTCCAAGATGTAGATCTACTGAAACCCGTGTGATTATTATAAAGTCTTAATTGAGGACAGAGCAAGTATATAGTATGTTTATTTTACAAATATTATTGTATGCATGCATATTTCAGTGGAATGCCAATTTAGAGAAACCCACTGAAAAACCGAGTGTCGCTTTTTTTTTCGGTCTGGTGAGATGGGTCTCTCTAAATTGAGGTTCCACTGAATTATGTATGCACATATATAACCAATAATGCTTATACAATAAATATACTATATATATAAAAATAAACAATTATATATATATATATATATATATATATATATATATATATATATATATATATATATATATATATATATATATATAATAGAAAGCTAAACGTCTGTGTGTCTGGTAACGAATAAGCTCCTATATGGTTGACTATTGCAGAAAACTGATCGCATATAACGATAGATGTATCAAGACACAGGAATTGGTATGTTTGATCTGGCACAATGATGATTCATTAAAATTGTGGGGTCTGCGTACGCGCCTGGTCCACAAAGTATGGAAATAAAAAAAAATGTTAAAAAAACGTTTTCAAGTGTTTTTGATATAGATGTACATAATAATACTTTGATAAGTATCTTTTAACTTAAATAGGGATGGGATAATAAAATTGTGGGCTCAGCGTTCGCGCCTGGTCTCCATAGAATGAAATAGACACAAACTTTAATAAAGACTTTTCATATCTATCTGCGTAAGTATACTTTGATAATTATGTTTCAGTTTGAAGAAATATGGTATAATAAAATTATGGGGTGATCGTTCGCGACTGACCTCCATAGAATGGAAATATGTCACAAAGTTTAACAAGGTTTTTTTTTAATATAGATCCACAGAATATTGTGATAAGTGTTTTAGTGTGAACAGGTATGGTATAATAAATTATGGGGTTTATCTATTTTAGTTTTACTTTCATCATATTTTGCTTTGGTTTTGATAACCCCAAATTCGAAGCTATCTCTTTACAACCCTTCCTTTTCATAACCTACCATACTCTCATAAATAAGAGTCCATTTTCTGTAAGCTGTTTTTAACCCAGTCAACGACGAGTACTTTTGCTAGTATATATATATATATATATATATATATATATATATATATATATATATATACTTCAGATTCTATAATATTTAAATACTTAAACAGCTTTTAATTGTGATTTGCCATATCTCAGAGATTTTATCATATAAGGTGTAAACCATTATCACTATTTGCTGATATTGTCTATTCTGAAGAGATGGTAGACATCGAAATCCTATAGGATAAGGAGTTATAATATGTCAAATGTATTCTTTGTCTTACATAGAATAATAAAAATCTTTTGATTTGAAATTTAAAGATTTCACGTTATAAATTTTTTAATTTATTGAATGACTAAAATTCGATTTATATATATATTTATATGTATATATATATATCTATCTATATATATATATATATATATATATCAAACTAAAGCACACATACACACTTTTACAATTTTTTCTATATAGCATTGTTAAGACAATGATAGAAATAGTTAGTTTGGGCAGAAATAGTTCAACATTTGAACGAAGATTTTTGGAAGAAAGGTTTGTTTAAAGAATAAGTATACATATTTATTCGTTAAGTGCACATATTTATTTCGGCTATCGCCGTATGTCTGAATGCGCTTATAGGAAGTTATGAGCGGTTATGTGTATGCTGGCGTTGTTTTTATTAGTCTTATAAAAATTACTCATCTCAAAGGATTACAATAAGAAAATTATCATCCAGGTATATAATCGCGAAATCACAACTTTTCAACATAATACACATAACTTCTTGAAAAATGACGGGCGCTATCTTTACTCTAAAATCTTACACTTCGAATTTTAATAACCCGTTATGAGTGTTAATAAAAAGTCAAATTCAAAACAACAGCTCTTTTCCTCAATTGGAATTTGAAGTGTGCGTCACTCAAATCGTCTTTAGAGAAGATATTTTCTCTGTTTATCTTAAACAAAAAAACTTCTCCAGGGATAGAAAGTGGTTGATGGTAGTCTTTTTAAATGTTATATTGTATATTTTATATTGTATATTTTATATTGCATTGTATATTTCGGTTTGTATATTACATGGTTTATATTGTATGTAGTATATTGTATTATTATTTTTTCTCTGCCGTAAAACAAAAATCTGTCTCCATTCCAGAACTATTGGCATATCTAAGACAAAAGGAACACGTGTCAACGAGAAAATAAGTGTATGCAAAATTAATCTATAATTTTTGCATTTCTGCGATAGCTACTGAAGAGTATACTAGTCCATAAATTATAAATGTTTCCCTTGCAGTGACTTCCGTTTCAGATACAAATTCCCTTAAAAGAATAGAAGTTTTTTTTTCTTTACATCCTTGTCGCCATTGTAGTGGAGTCGGAAAAAGTGAACGTAGGAACACGACGACTTGCTGAGAATAAAAAGAACATTTATATCAAGAAAGGGTTAGTGGTACAGAAAAGGTTAGTAAGTCCGCAGGAAGTCGTCTTGGTACGACATCCGGATAGCTCCCATTGAGCAGTCTATACTTGCTGATTATATGCCTAATGGACACGTCCATCTTAGCGGTTATAAGAGTGTGTATGTCCCCACAACATTAAATATAAATAGACCACTGATAATGTTAATTCTTTTGACAAACAGACTCGAATAAATAGACACGTAAAAAATGAGCGCTCGTAACGAACATCACCTGATCGGTAGGAAGTTAGTATCAATAAAATAGTAGCTTTAAAGCTGTGGCCCAGGAGTCAAAGGGAATACATAATGAAATTGAACTGTTGTCATTGTTCATCTCATTTTGTTGTTACATCTGTTGCTCTTGTTGTTGTTGTTGTTGCTGCTGCTGTTGTTGTTAGGGAGGAACAGCAGAGGAGGAAAAGGGGGAGTAAAAAGTGATTGTTAAGTTTGCTTAGCTAATTCCGACTGATAAAGATGGAGTTTTGAGGCACATGGTAAGCGACAAAGAATGAAGCCAACGCAGCGGTATGCAACAACGGAATTGGGAATCGTGTAAAAGAAATTCAACAATATACCGTGATTTAACTCATTCCTGCATAGAGAGATTAGACACAATGCCGATAAAGTGGTATTCAAAAAGCCATCGCACTGGAAGAAATAGCATCCGATGTCCGATGAATGTATGTCTTGCGGCCTCGTCGACATCCCCTTTCAGAAGAACCTCGGGTAATTAACAATAAATTAACACCTTCCCACCAAAGAAAGAAAGAAAATAAAGCATAGAAAAGTGGGTCTCCTAGAACTGCACGTCGATCAACTTTTACAGGGTCGGCTTTTGTGGTCAGGCATTGTCGTGAAGGAGAATTGAGCCTTTTCTGTTGACTAATGCTGCGTTTTGTTTTCGAAATTTCTGATGTATTTCATCCATTTGTTGATAGTACTTCTCCGCCGTAATAGTTTCGCATGCAAACAAAAAACAGTAATGGATGAAACAGGTTGTAGACCACTAACCAGTCAGCATGTGTTTCTTTTGATGTAACTCTGGCTTCAGGAAGTGTCGTGGAGCTTTATCGGAATCTAACTACTACGGTTTTCATAGCAAATCACAACCCGGTCGAGAAACGCGTCGTTCTTGTTGCGAGAAAGAAGGGAAGATGACACTTGTTTGGTTTTGTTTTTGTTTAATTCGTGAGCCACCTATTTATAAATTGTTTTGTCTTTCCAATATCTCTCAAGTGGTTGAAAATCATCGTATACATTATGTCTTATTCAGCAGCAAATTCTCGACCAGTTGTGCGTAGATTGGCTGCGACTAAAGCTCTTAATTGATCATTGTCAACATCCTATGAGCGACCACAACGCTCATCATCTTTATGTCTCTCAGGAGTGGTTCCTGTGTAAAACGCTTCGTTGATATCGCAAGCTGCTTCAGTATCTGTTCGGCCTAGCTTGAAATTTATGCGATTTTGATTTTTTTCCTATTTCGTATTAAGCGTTCTAAAAAGAACACATAATTGTTTGAAAACGATTACAATCAAAATGATTAGATAGAGTGGGAAACGCTCTTTAAAATAATATATATATATATAAATTGTCTATAGAAAATAAAGGTATTATAATGAAAACTTATTTTAAAACAAAATCATTTTAAATAAAAATTTTAAATTCCCGAAAAAACGTTATTCTAAACCTAATATATATATATATATATATATATATATATATATATATATATATATATATATATATGAGTGTGTACGACTAAAAAATAAAAAATAACTTTTTTTAATTTAATTTTTTTTTTAAAGCTCACGCTAAAGCAACAAGTTATAAACTTAAAAAATTAATAAATTGAATAAATAAAAATATAAACATGTTAATTACCTAATCAGATCATACATAAATCCTCTCCTTAGATTTGGTCCGTCCGAGGCCCCACACAGCTACCCAACTTCCACTTCATCATCTAGCATGCTTTGAATCGATCTGTCACGTCTACCATTTGAAAAGAATAATGAATAGTGCCGCAGACATAAAAAGAAAGACATTTGTACCTAATACAACTGAATAAATATATGCATATATAGACATATATGTATGCACTTATTGATTTGTAAATTGCCACTTGTTTTGTCTCCTTTCACCAACAACGACTATATTTCATTCCTCGCATTGTGATAGCCTTCTAAATATCTACTACATACATATATATATATATATATATATATATATATATATAGGTTAATCATTTACTTGAAACGTACTTGAAACGTACTTTATTTTTATATTCTTATCGTCAGAGTTTTAAAAAAATCATTCACATAAGTAAAGTTTTTTTTTCTATAACTTTTGCAAATTTAGAAAAAAAAAAGTGCAAGCTCCGTGAATGTATGTTATTTGGTTCGGGAGCATATAGTATAATAATTAGCATGTAGTATAATAATTAGCATGTAGTATAATAATTAGCATGTAGTATAATAATTCCCCAAGTTCCAAATGTCATTTTTCTCTATTGATCATTTCAAAAGGTATTTATTACAATAGTGTTTCGTTCTTCAACTAACAATCATACAAAAGTATAGCATTCTTGCATATTTAGCCACGTACTATGCAGATGTTTACATTTAAAAACTTATCAAACACTATCTTGGACAACTTAAAATAAATTCAGCATGGCTATAATATTCGTAACTGAGAAGGAACGGCAGAATGTGTCGGTTACATGAACCATGTAAATTGTTCAAAATAGTGTTTTTATAAATTTTTAAAATAAACATCTGCGGACTACGTGGCTACACATGCAGCAATAACATAATTTAAACTATTGTAATGGATACTTCTTGAAAAGTAATAAATGACCAACTGAGAAAAGTTGATATTTGGAACTTGGTCAATTACTATACTACACTATATGTATGTATATATATATATATATATATATATATATATATATATTTGTAGTCATCGACATACAGTCCTGTTTCGTTGTATCACAACTCATCAGTGCCGCTAGACTAGCATCTCTTCCAAGCCAATGATTAAACCTAGAACCGTCGTGTTGACAGTCAGAAGTTCTTCCACTCGACCGTGAAATCGACGCCCGTAAATAAATCGTCGGAATGTCTATTTAAATAGACACCCGCCACCACTTTTTATAGTGCTCAAATCGCCTGTTCGTAAACAAACAAACAACGATCTTCGCATTTTAGCAGACAATGAATAGATTTGATTGAAAAATGAACGAATCTACCAATTCAAAATTAAGAATATATATATATATATATATATATATATATATATATATATATATATATATATATATATTCTTAATTGTATATAGATAAGCAGGGAGACCCTACAGTACCCGGGATTGAATGATGATCAACGAATTTTTCAAACCCTATTGAATTGGTGGATTCATGACTCTCTGCAGTGACTTTGCCCACAGTACATTGTAGTATAAATTGCACTCTAGAGAACTACTATTGATTTTGTGAAATTATTTTTTATATATAATGGCTTTAAGTTTAACGATAAATGTGCAAAATTAATTATCTTGCTTCAGTTGTGCTCTAAACCTTTCGAGTGCGCCTTTGTCATATCACAGAACCTTCTCTTGGTTTTATATGTCTGATCTTCCTGCTTGTACGGTAATAATGGTCTTAATTTATGTTTAAAATCAAAAGTCAAGTATAATTGTTCAGTTGTGCTTTAAACATAAACATTCATTTTAAACGCGCCCATGTTATATTAAGAACCTACCGTTTATTTTATATGTCGGGTGTTTCGGTTTGGACGTTAATAAAACTTCTCAAATGCACTTTTGATGTAAAGCTCTGTAAAAATTGCCTGCTTCTTCTTTCACTGGATTATTTCTATCATTGAATATCGATATTGATCAAAGATATTTCGATACAAACCCTATCTTAGAACACTACCAGGCACATACAGTACCTTCGTGTAAAATTTTATAAAATCTATCTAGCCGTTTTGGAGTCTATAAGGAACGATCTCACACACACACACGCAGACACACTCAAAAGTCATTTTATATATAACAGTAGAGAAAACGATTAAAAAATAATAGAGTTATTTCCATTGATCCCAGCAAGAGTTTAAAAATATTCATAGCTTAGCGACCCAAAAAATTTTTAAAATTAAAATAATTCCCTTGAAAAGTGTAACGGTTAATTTAAAATCCAAACAGCAGTCCAGATAGTAGGATCTATTTCCCTTATTTTTCTTGACAAGAGAGTGTATCTTCGAAAATTCGGGAACTTGTTACACAATCAATCACAACATGATACAATCAGCGAACCTTATACAATTTACAACGACTGGATGCACACCGATTAATAAATATTTTTATTAAAAATTAATGCATTTGTCAATTATTAATATTCACCCTTTCTGTATTCAACACTTGTCCCGCTTTCTAAATTTTATGAAGCCTTCAAACACATCTTCTTTATATATATATGCATAAATATCAAATTATATATATATAAATTGATATATATATATATATCAATTTATATATATATATATATATATCAATTTATATATATATAAATATATATATGTATTAATATATATATATATATATATATATATATCAATATATAACTACTTCATTTACTCACATAAAATTAATATACGAAGTTATGAATTTATGCGTAAACTTGAAGTATTTACTTCAAAAGTGCTAAATACGTAGGTAGGGCTAGTTAGTAATTTATAAAATATATATGGCGATTAAGCTACACTGAATATTCCGCGTTTCATCCATTCTAGGATTCTTCATAAGCCTGAAGAATCCTAGAGTGGATGAAACGCGGAATATTCAGTGTAGCTTAATCGCCACATATATTTTATAAATTACTATATCAATATATATATATATATATATATATATATATATATATATACATATATATACATATATATATATATATTATTATTATTATTATTATTATTATTATTATTATTAATTACGAGATAACAATTTTTTTACCAGTTTCAGAAACTTACCCGTAGTTTCGTATCAAAAACGTTGGCAATGCTGAGCTGCGCGTACTGTGAATTTTATGTACTGTTCCGCGCAATGTAAACAACTTGCCATTGTAATTGCTGAATCCATGGTATTTGAAGTGTGTCAAATTATGAGTAGGGCAGTTTGTCTCGTCAATAAAATGGGTCGTAAAGGTGGTTTGAGTAGTTCTGAAAAGAGTACTATTACAGAACAACGTAAAAATACCCTCGAAATATCGAAAATGATTGGAACGTTCCATTAAACTGTGAAGAACTTTGTCATGGACCCTACAAATGTACGTAAGAGAGCTGATAAAGGTAAATCTAGAGTTGTTTCACGCCGTTTTCTGCTGCAAATTAAGCGTGAAGTTGTTAAAATCCCTGAACAGACAAGTCTTTGAACAAGCCAGATTGAAGAATGTTTCAAAAAGTACTCGATGTCGCCTTCTGAAAGAAGTGGTAATGTCTGTTAAGCCTGTGACAAAGCCTCCATTAAAGCAACATCACATACAAAACTTATTGAAATGGGCAGTGGACAACGTGAAAACGTTTTTTTTTTCGAAAGTTTTGTTCACGGATGAAGTGCGTGTCATTCTTGATGGCCTAGATTGATGGAGCAAGGGATTGATCCGTCGTCAGCGTTTAAAGGGCTAACAAGGACGTGGCGGTATAATGATTTCGGCTGGGCTTATCAGATGGAGTTTAGTTGGCCCCTGGAGAGCTCTAGAAGGCGTAAAAAATACGTTAAATGCTTATATAGCTTTTCTTAAGGAGTACTTTGAACCATGGCTGAAGAAGCAAAGGTTGACGTTCAGAAGAAACATTATTTTTTATGCAGGATAATGCTCTCTTGCATGCAGCAAACAAAAGCAAAAATTATTTGCAACAAATGGGGTTCTCTGGGCTACGGAAGAGCGAGTGGCCTGCAAATTCACCAGATTTGAACCCAATGGAGAACCTTTGGAGTATCATGAAGCGACGCCTCTATGAGAGTGGACGCCAATTTAAGAGCAGAGATGAGTTGTGGGATACTCTCCAAGAGGTATTGCGAGGAATAACTGTTGACTAAATCACAAATTTGACTAATTCTGTGGACCAACGTCTTTTACAAGTTATTCATAAAAAAAGAATCACATATCCCCTGCTAATTATGTCAACGTAGAAAGTGCTATGTAGTTATTGTGTTCTGAGCATTTTTCCTAGCTAATTTAATGTTTGAAAATTATTTCAATAAACAAGTTATGGTTATTTTTTCTCAACCTTGTTAATTACTTGACACACTGAAATAAACACATATTCATATCTTTTGCCATAGTTTCGCTAATACTGCTTTAAATACTTTATTTTCGGACTGGAGTAGCGAAATAGTATCGTAAGCAGTTTCTTAAAGTTTCATGGATTTTTATTCTCTCATTTCTTAAATATTTAAAAATATGTAAACTCGTTAATAATTTGATACGCAGTATATATATATATAAATATATATATATATATATATATATATATATATTGATTAAGATTGTCGGACTGACTTCCTCATCTTGGTTGTTATCGTCACAACGTTTCGGCCGTTTTGCCCTCCGGCCTTCATCAGGTGTTATCTTTGTGACGATAACAACCAAGATGAGGAAGTCAGTCCGACAATCTCAATCAATGAAAACGCCTCATCTCAAAAATACAGACAATTACTATATATATATATATATATATATATATATATATATATATATATATATATATATATATATATATATCCTAAAATTTCCAGTCATTTGAGTTTAGTCTTCAATCTCATTCTAAAACGCGTTGATATATATATATATATATATATATATATATATATATATATATATATATATATCAACATATATATATATCAACATATATATATATATATATATATATTATATATATATATATATCAACGCGTTTTAGAATAAGATTGAAGACTAAACTCAAATGACTGTTTTAGGAAATACAATTTTAATATATAATTCCCTGATATCATTGTTTGTTATTCCGTTGTTGTTTTTTTTCTATATAAGCAAAATCATTGTGTTCGAATTTAATGAGAATTATCTTATCACTGCATGCGAAATATACAAGATGGGCATTATGTTGAAATGTTTCCTCGTATTAATAAGAGAATACTAAACGAAACAAATCTAAACATTACACAACGTGAGACTCATTTAATACTGCACGGAATTTATGTTTCGATTTAAGATAAGTTAATGTCGTCTGCCACAAATGATAACAGTATTAACGAAAACATTTTTTTATCGAAACCGGTGCGTTTTAATGTACATTAGTTCTGCTTTAAGAATAATTGGAATAGACAATTTTGAGAAAGACAACAGATTTAAATTGAGAAGATAAATTGCCTTCCTACCGGATTAATCTATTTTAATGATACATATATTTTCTGTAAAAAAAGGCACAATATTAGTTAGCTACTGCTTGATATTTATAACGTAAATACTAGTGGGGCCAGGGAGAATTCCACAGTTTTATCGTTTATTTGCTGTCCGGAAAGTTCGTTCCAATTTGTGTACCCGATCTATACTTGATGCTAATTAATGATCGATTTTTAAGCTTTAAACATTTGTTCTCGTGTTGTTCATTATTCTCAGTTAATGTCTTCATTTAGTTGTCATTTGCAGTAGTCGACTGTTTGAACTTTGTTCACCATGAAATCCAAAATCTCTAGGTTTATACGTATAGATCCGCCAGCTAAAGCATTTTCACCGTACGTTACATATATCTTCTTTTGTTTTGTGAGCGATAGGTATCCCTTTATAGATAATGCTTTAAAGAGATAACTTGTATTCTTTAACGGGAATCCAAAGGTAATATTACTGTCAATTATTTGATATATTCTAACCTGTCAAAACATAATCTACTAAAAACTAGCAAAAACTTTCCAGACAACCAGTTGTCAGGTTAAAAAGAAAGACTTTTTGCTGATTTTAACTTTTAAATTCAGATGAACGTCTCTCGGCTCCAGCAAAAAATTTATTGATCGAAATAAACACCATTAGAATCAGTATACTTTTGCCAACGCAAAACAAGTGTATTCATGCCTGTAACGTAAAGATCCTTTGTTCTGATTGTTATAAAATCACTGAACGCGTTTTTTTTTTTATATAGCCTAGGTTTTTTTAGCATTTCTCACGCAGAAAGTTGTCGATATGCTTGAAAAATTGGTAGTCGGTAGATAAAAGGTCTTGCGGGTATAGCGGATGAGGCAGTTTCTTAGCCCAATTCGTTCAACTTCTACAGGGTCGGTTTAGCAACGTGCGGTCCGTTATTGTCTTTGAAGAGAATCAAAACTTTTCCTATGACTAATACTAGGTATTGCTGTAGAAGTTTTTTCTTCAGTTAGGTGATAGTACTTCTACGCCGTAATGGTTTCGCCTGCAATCCAAAAACTGTAATGGATTAGATTAGTCGCAGTCCACCCAACAGTCAGCATGGCCTTCTTTAGGTTCAAATCCGGATACTGAAAGTGTCGGGAAGCTTTGTCGGCGTCTAACAATGGAGCTAAGCGTTGCCGGTTTTCGTAAAGAGAAATGCGTCGTTCTTGTTGCGTAAAAGAAGAAAAGATGACACTCCATAACGGCGTTATTTTTATTTATATTTATTATTTATTTATTTATTTTTATTTTTATTTGCTGTTGTCGTTCAATTCCTGAGGGATCCATTTATCAGGTTTTTCTGTGTTTCCAATCCCTCTCAAGTGGTTGGAAATCGTCGTATACGTTACTTCAAATACAGAAGCAAGTTTTCGAACAGTTGTGCGTGGATTTACTTCGACTAAGACTCTTAATCGATTGTCGTCAACATTCGATGGCCAACAACTACGCTGATCATATTCAAGACTCTCGTCTTAAATCACTATTGTGCTGAGCCAAACGCCTCGTTGATATCGAAGACTGTTTCAGCAGTTTTTCTGTCTGGCTTGAATTGAAATAAGAAAATTGTGCGAATTTCCTTTTTTATATCTTGTATTCAACGTTCTGTTAAGAAGGCATAATTGTTTTAAAACGATTGTAATTTAAACGGTTAGACCGAGCGAAAAACGCTTAAAATGATGTATAAAGTTAAGGTATCAGAACGAAACTTGATATGAAAACACATCATTTATAATCAAAATTAAAAATTCTTGAAGAACTTTCTTCTCAACCTAATACATTCTTGCCGTTCTTTAAAAAATGGCAATAGTTTATGGACATCCGGTGTGAATGCAGATCTCTCGATGTTATTGTAAAACATTTATTGAAAGAGAAACATACTCATCTAAATATTTGAGTTCTAATTTCACGTTCGACACAAAAGCGATATCATATGCGGTCTTTAATTACTTTTTTGCATTGCATCTATAGCGATCGGTCGATTCCATATAAAAAAAAGAATGAGGGTGAGAACGTACGTACGAATCTAAGAATTCCTTTACGTATTGATATAGAGATAATTTTCGAGAAATTAGTAAAGGGATTGGAGCCAACAGATATGACGCCCTTGATGACTATCTTATTTAATTGTTTTGATTTTTTTTTCGGATTAATATCGATTACCGATCAAATGATCGGGGACGAAGTCGTGTGTATACGCCTCTTCTCTTCCCATGTTAGGAGTGTTTTTTTGTTCGCTTGAGCATGCTCAATTATCATGAAAAATGAGAAACAGAAACCGGAAGTCATACAGTTTTGCATTAAATGGAACACGTACATCAAGTCTGTTACCAAGGTCGATGGAAAAATTGTAGAATCCTTCTACCGCTCCAGAAGATATCTCACTGCTGATGCTATTCTCTATCTATATAAAAGCCAAGTAAGCCAAAAGATGAAGTACTTCTACCGCATCTTGGAAGGAGCTACTAAAAACAGCCTATCCTGCCTTGACAGAGTACAAAATAGATTTCGTGGCTTAGTGGGGGATGCGCTTTTCTCTTCCCTGCAACCTCTGTCCCACAGAAGAGATGTTGCGAGACTGCCTTTGTTTTATCGTTATTTCCATGGAAAGTGCTCGTCTGAGCTCCAGTCTCTGGTCCCCCCTCGTTAATCTTTCACAAAAAAACACCTGTCCAGATGAAACCACTGTCAATAATTTCCATCATTCTTTATCTGTGCCTAAATCAAAACGTAGATTCCATGAACAAAGTTTCTTTCTTAGAAGTAAACGCCTGTGGAATTCTCTTCCGTTTGCATGTTTCACACCTGACTACAACTTGGATGTGTTCAAGTCCAACATAAACAAATTCCTGATGAACCGCCCCCTTAAGTAAGACACTTTAGCAAATCTCCATTACTAACGATTACTACGATATCATGGCATTGATTACTGTACACGCAATAACCCTTATCCCCGAGTGGCTTCCGGGCCTTGATAAGTTGTGACTACCATGTAAAAAATACAGCTTAGACAACCTTGACTATTGTGATCCAGTTTTATTCGTTGTGTTGGAGATCTTCACGTCCTCCTCCCCGTAAGGACGTGGTTAAATCAACAAGAATAACAATAAAATAAATCCATGTTTTTGAATTTTTAAAAAGACGATTGTTATTATTTGGAATCTTTGGACTACTGTCTTCATCTTTAGCATCATTTTCAGAACGTTTAGGTCGATGTAACCTTCGACCTCCTTCAGATGTATCTTGTTGAACTTGGGAATGTTTCTGATGAACTCGAAAATCTGGACGGAATTTCGGATGGAGCCCTCTATTTACTTTCTTTACGTTCTATCAACCATGATTGGATAGAGGTCCTAAGTAATTGGCAATTGTATTTTCAGTCGCCCACGCTGAGGAATTAACCTTCAACTTTCAAGAGAATTTGATTCAATTGATTTATCCAAGTGCTCTCACAACTGCGCCACGCGTACTTGCGGACAGTTCTTGTGCGAAGTTTTGGAGTCTTAAACCTATTTTATTTCTAGTCGTACATGTCACTATTTATTACTAATTATTATTCTTATATATTTTACTGAATACACACACATATATATATACATATATAGAGAAATAAAAAGGAACAAACTGCATTATGTGTCCATGTTAATATATACATATATAGAGAAATAAAAAGGAACAGACTGTATTATGTGTTCATCAACGTTTCGTCTTTATTTCGAGACTTCCTCTTGACGAAATAAAGACGAAACGTTGATGAACACATAATACGGTGTGTTCCTTTTTATTTCTCTATTTTGTCAGAATACTATTTCCATATTTCTCATCATATACATATACTAGCAAAGATACCCGTGCTTCGCACGGAGCTTTGTTGCGCACTCGGGTACCAAAATCTGTGGGCACCTTTCCAGTAAGTTGATGTTGTAAGAGCAACGATTGCATAAGGTGATTAACATTTTAACTACCTCTTGTAGTGACTGAAATTCAATCAGGAACTTCACAAAACATTTTCATCAAAAAGGAAGGTTACTTGATGTTACATAGTAAATTTTTCATTGAAGTAATTTTCAACTCTTGCTTAAATTTTATCTTGCACATTCAATACTAAAAACTTACCACAATCAGATCATGTCAGTTTTTCCTCATATCCATTTCTCGAACTTTTCACTGAAGAGCCTCAGGGTAAACTACATTTCTGCTGCTTTGATTTGGAGCCAGAATGTAGAGTTTTTCTGAACTTCCTGTCCGGCTGATGGAGACGTAGAACATACCGTGACTGAAGCAGTCTGATGTCAAGTCTACGCCAATGGTGTTAAATGTCTGACCTTGACTTTTGTTTATGCTCATTGCAAAACACACCTTCACAGGAAATTGGAGTCTCCGGAATTTAAATGGAAGTTCTGAGTCCGATGGAACTAAGGGGATCCTTGGCAGTAGAACGGTTTCGCCTTTGTAGGGACCACAGGAAATGGTGGCCTCAAGTACATTGGTGTGCAATCTGGTGATAACACATCTGGTTCCGTTTGTTGTTTTTGGTGGTTCCAAGGATCGAAGAATCATGATTGGCGATCCAATTTTGAGATTTAAAATGTGTGGAGGCATTTCAGATATCTCCAAAGAGTTTAAAAACTCCACAGGGTAGTGAACAGCTTCATATTCATTAGTAGCCGAATCAACTGACTTGTATTGCTTTGTGTCTCCTGGAAATTCATCCATTATTGAATTGTTCAAATGATTCACATTGCTGTTTAATGGCGAAATAATAGCCCTCTCAGCAAGCCAATCCGGTGATTTTCCATTGTTTTGCAGGTCTGGGTACACTTTGTCTTTCAGTTGCTTCTGATTACCGACACATTTACCAAGCGCAGTTGGAATCTTAATTGTGTCAGGTGAAGAAGTGATAGGAAACTGACCATTACCGATTTGGAGAAGCAATTTTGAGAAGTCTGCTGCAGCTGTGTTATCAGAGATATAGGCTTTCATATTAGTAGTCAGTCTCTTCACTATAACGTGCCTCCAGAGATAGGATTGTTTCAAACTTGCATTGACAATGTTAGCCCTTGTGCCATTTTTAACCACTGGGAGGATTTGACGGAAATCACCGCAAAATAAGGTTGGAATGCCACCCATGGGATTCTTGTTTCCTGTGATGTCTTGCAGTGTTCGGTCAATTGCTTCATAAGCACTCTTGTGCGTCATTGGGGCTTCGTCTACAATGATTGCAGAGGTGTCTCTAATTACATTTGCCAAGGCTGAGTTACCAGTAATTTTGCAAACTGGCTGATCCATTCGATGAGTATCCAAGGGTACTTTAAAAGTGCTGTAAAGAGTGCGGCCACCTTGTAGTAGAGTAGCAGCAATGCCACTGGATGCTGTTGCAAGCACAATCTTTCTCATGGATCTAATCTTTGCAAGGATCAAATTGATTACAAAAGTCTTGACCGTACCACCTGGAGCATCAAGAAACATCATGTTTTTGTTCATTTCACCTTGTGCTTCCAACATTGCCATGAATGAATTGTAAACTTCTCTTTGAGAATCGGTCAGTTTTTCTTGCATATTTTCTGCTTGTAGGGAAATTTCTTCAAGATTATAAGTAACTTCACGTTGATACTCTCTCGCGAGTCTTTCATCTCTCCCTTGCGTTGGTGCAGGTAATCCATAGCTTGCCAATGGTTGACCGCACATAAGGAGAACTTTTTCTTCAATTAGTCAAAGAGTTTTATTGTAGATGTCCTCATTAAAATCTGCTTCTGGATTGTTAACTTCTTGCCTGTATCTGTGAAGAATGTCTTCAGATATTACATCACGAAAAGCCATCCAGATCTCAAGAGGATTTCTTGGCTCACAGGCTGTTAAAATTATCACAAATAGGCTTCGCAAATTTGAAGGTGATTGAGTGGCACTTGCCTCTCCTACTGCTTGATGCAAGTGATGGTCATTTTCTAGAAGGCCTCGAGCAAGGCACGCTGCTCTGTATGTTTCAAACACCTGACCATTGTATGCTCGCAAATTTTGAAATGAAGTTGGACCAGCAACCTCATTGATCAACAGGCGTAAGAAATAACACTCCCCTGCTTTTGGACTAATCGTGTAGATTCTCCCAATGCATGGTGCCTTCCATACATCATCATTTTCAGTACCTTCAACTTGTACCCCACGCATTCTTCTCATCCATTTCTTTGTCGATTTGTTCCAAGTGTAAAACTCAGGGACTTCTGCGTATTTGAGACCCCTTGCAAAGTCATCCTCATGGCAGAGTTGAAAAAATGCTGTCAAAGTTGTGGCAGGCGGTGGACCTTGGGCTCGTTCCAGAGCAGTATCAGCTGAGAACATGACACGCTGCCCATTTTCAAGATGAACAGAAAGTTGTACAATTGGGGGGAAATGTTCATAGATGGGATGTTCCAATATCCTCCAGGCCGCCTCTGAACTGCCGACATACCTTGCATTCTGGAACTGCTGGATCTCATCCACAATGTGACTTTGTACTTGGCCTTGTTGGTTAGCTGCTCCATCAGTTCTTTGTAGTTCAAACACTGCTTGATCACATCCTTTATTCACGTGTTTGAGGACATATTTGATGCTTTTGATCGAGCTGCAAATTTCTACGTTAATGTGAGCGTTGAACTGCTGAAGGAGGACCTTGTTGTACGGAACAATCCACTGGTTTGTTATTTCTTGATTAACATACCGACCATTTCTCTTCATCCTTATTGTACCAGTCTGGCCTCCATCTTCTGGTTTTCTTCGCCTGTACTTGGGGTAAGAGTCTTGGCCTTGCTCGGTACACTGAAGAAATTCTTTTGGGTATTTTTTGGAACATTTGTTGTCAATCATACATGGACAATTTGGATTAAATGGTCCACAAGGTCCATGCACCATATGTGCCATCACTTTAGCATGAAGATCAGGATCTTCCTCTTTGTCAGGGATCTCTGCAGATATGCAGAGATCCATTTTTTCTGGTAGAAGTTTGTCCTCTGGGGCCTGCCAGGTGAGGATGTGTGCATGCGGCAGTCCTCTTTTTTGATATTCAATACTGTACAGGAAAGCCCTCAGCCTGCCAAATCCTCCCTTTTTAATAAATTCAAGTAACTTTTTTAGCTTCTGCCTGAAAACCCTGGCAACAATATCTGGACGATCCTGAGGGTCTTGCCCTTGAAGACAATTTTCTGTAATTTCTGTCCACTTTGGATTTGTTGTGAACGTGATGAAGAGGTCGGCTCGGCCCATTCGCCGAACATATGCTATGGCATCACTTTGACGCTCAAACATGTATCGAGGGCCTCCTGTATAAGTTGCCGGAAGTACAACTCGTTGACCAAACTGTTCTGGATTCCCATCCTCCCTAAGAATTGAATCTCTCAAGTTGCTATAATTGTCAGCTCTCAGGGTCTGTTGCTCACGCCTCAGGAACTGTAAACGTTCTGTTTCAATCTTGCAGTACACATCCACCAGCCATTGTTGAAATAGCCTTCGGTACCAGAGAAAATAGTTTCCAGGCCGAGTCATTAAATGGTACGAATAAAATTGCTGTTGGGTAACTTTTCGCCCATTGGATGCCTTCATATAGATGTTGTAAGATGGAGAACCATAGGGGTACATTAACGGGTACATTAAAGTATCGTAGAGGGGATGTAGTTCGGAGATCCATTTTAATGTATCATTTCTAAAACGCAAGACAATATCCCGGTTAGCTGTTGGTTCATTCTCCATTAATATTCCAATCTTAACGTTGTTGTTGGAGCATTGAATCGCCGTGGATGCTCTTCTTGCGGCCTTCGGTCTTCCCTTATGACAACTTTATGTTCTACCAAGTGTTCTTCTTCAATCCTCTCCTTTGTTGTTTTCAGCTGACAAATAAAGCTGTTGTTCTCATGTAAAAATTCAGTCAGACTTTGGAGAATGTCTCTATTGAGTCTACTGTCACGTCCCCGATTATGTAGTTCCTCTTCCAGACTATCCAAGAAGTAGACTTGAATAAACTTTGCTGTTTTATCTTCAGGTGGTAAAAGATTCCCAATCTGGTGGCAAACCTGGCCTCGAATTCTAAAAGAAGGATTCCACCCATGTACTGCCGCAATTTTGTGACCAAATGATGTCATTGCAAAACAATTGTTATAACAGCGTAGATTTTGCAGAAAATCTTTAGAGATGGGACCATTGCCGGAGAGCAAATCTTGAAGCAACTGAGGCAGTGGTGGAAAGCTATCAAGCACAACTTTGCCAGAAGAACAACAACAACCAGGCGTTTCTCCTTTAAATTTTACAGCTGAGCAATGTTGACATACTTTGTCCATTTTTCCTATATCAGCTGTAGTGAGAGAGTCATTTTTGTTGTAGAGCAATCCTTTTCTATTGCAGTGTTCTATTTCATGATGTCTCAAAGCAGTCATTCGTTGTCTAGCTGCCTCGTTTTCTGTCAATTGCTGGGGCAAAGTCATACTCTCTCTCCATGCAGCCTCTCGTTGTTGCCCTTGGTATAGGCGAAAGCTTCGTTGGGTTTCCGATTCATTCTGATGTAGTTGAGCCACTCTCAACTGACCTTGTGTACGTCTACTTACCTCATATAATTCATTCGATCGTAATATTGCTTCTCTTTCCAGTGCATATCTTTGCCTTTCTTGAATTTCATCTTGTGATGAATTTAACCGCCTTACAGCATGTCTAGTTCTGTCAGCTTCACGTTGGGTTTCTCTTTCCAAATCTGACAGTCTTGCTCTCCTTTCTCTTTGACGTATCCTGTTAAGTTCTAGACGTCTTTCTCTATCTGAATTGTTTTCATTGGAGCGAATTGCAGCAACTCTTAGTCTATTAGCTTCCAATCTTTCCATTCTTTCTTCCTCACTTTCGTTTCTACTTCGTTTGGGTGGCATAATTTCGGTTTTAAACGGAATTGTTTAACGATATTAATGATTGTAAATTAATTAAGCGTAAAGGAAATGTATACTAACTGAAATGGACGAACTATAAATAATATTTCTGAATAGTACAATTATAAACAATTATATTGTACGTATTTACTATGCCTCCCCACGGGACAGAGTTAGACACCAGGTTCGTTTTTTAACGTGGAGAAAAGGTACAAAAATAAAAATTGTCTCAGTCGTGAAGGATTTCTCCTCCACCGAAAGAGAACAAGAAAATGAAGTGCAGCATCTGAAGAACAGATACTACACTTTGATCTTGACCAAAAGGAATGAATAAAAGCGACCTACGTGTGACTCATTACTTCCAGGTGTAAACGTCACAATCTAAAAGTAATAATTAAAAGCAAAAAGTAAATGTAAAATAAATGTAATACCAACTTAGGTTAACTAAGTAAACAGTACAATTAAAACAGTTCTATTAAAACAAATAATTACAAAGATCTAGGTAATTGTTAGTCTCATTGTTATGGTTTTAAAGAAAAAAATGTGTAAAAAATGTTCTGCTTTTGTGAGTACGTGTATTTCTTTTAAATTACATAACCTTTTTATTTTATTAATTATATCTCTTTTAAATTTATATATTTTGTTAGTAAACTGGAAGAAATTCAGTTGAATAAAACCTTGTTCGTGTTCTTTACGTTAAACTCATATTTTTATAAAAGGTTCATCCGGTTTAAAGAAAGCGCTAAGTTTAAATAAGACTGAAAATAACTAATTCAATATATAAATAGAAAAATGAAATAAATATAAGCTTTAAGTCTTAAGATAGTAATAATCAAAATGTAATAAATTATTTGTAGTTCAAATCTATGATAAGACAGGCTTTCGAAATAGGCTCGACCAGAAAGATTAAATTGGAACGAAATTATAATCTCCGTGCCATTTTCAAAACAACCCCACAAAAGTAACGATATCCTGCAGTTGGTTAAATGACAATGGTTGTAAGAAAAATGTAAAAGAAAATGCGCTTATCTGTTTATTTTGACCTATTTTATTTAATTAAAAAAACATTGGCTATAACTGGAAGAGAGCGTTATGTTTTGGGGGTTGTTTAAAAAATAGAATGGAAATAAAGTTAGTTCCGTTTTAATTGTCTTTAATTGCGGCAAGCGCTAACAAAATCGAAAAATCACTGTTTACATTCGAAATGTTAACTTTTATAGGTTTACAGGTTTGCTGACAAGGCTGGGGGTGTTTAATACAATTATTTTACTAAATTGATTTTTTTCATTTAAAAATAAAATTATTTCTTTTTTAATAAAGTTTTATTTTAAAATATTTGTTTTTGTTTATTAATATAAAATTACGATAGTTGAATTGTATTCTTTCAATTATATTGGCAAGTAAAATATAAAAGATTAAAACGGAACGAAATTGAAATTTCCATTACATTTTCAATACAATCCCAAAACATAAAGCTTTCCTCGCCAATGAATTGTTTTGATAATATACGTAAAGTGAAATAAATCGAATATAAAATTAAATGAAAATATATTAAATAATTAAATGTTAAATAGATTTTGTAAATAGTACAGTTGAAATGATTAGAATATTTCCAATATGTAATAAGGTCGAGGTAATTAGTTAAAGAGATTTAATATAATGTGATATGCAAATGAGCATAAGTCATTCGATATGGGGGTGGTTTGTAGACTAGTATATAAAGAAATTAGGCATTGATTCTTATGTCTCCTATAACAGAAACATCCTAAAATGGGTTCTAATGTTTCTCTACCAGGAGAGATCTACCCTCTTACCTCCTTTATATTTCGTTGATGATGGAGAGCTGTACACACAGACAGAAACACACGAACCCTATTACTTTATAAAAATATAGATAGACACACATTATTATTATTATTATTGTTATTTACTTATCTAATATATAAAAGGTTATATGTCTGTCTGTCTCCATATTTTCAAACTCTATCTCTACCGGAACTAAAAGTCGCAGAGCGGCGTAAGGTGCCTCAAATGATTGGATTTTTTACGGGTCGTTCTTTTATGGGCCTTCAGCCGATTAAAATAGTTATTAAAATGTCAAAAATAGGTCAAAATTAAAAAAAAGATCGTTATACACTTTATACATTAATCTTAGCTTACTTTTAATTTTTAATTTTTAACAAGTTCATGTACGTGTCACATTGGTACAATGGTAACGTCACCAGTTTTGAATGCAACAGTTTTTCTTTCGGCATCAATTCTAGCTGATGGCGCCCAAATACTTGCTTTTTTTTTTAATTTTGAAATCACGACTATATAGTAATACTAGACTACCCGTGACCCGTTGGGTCAGTATATGTAATCGCTAGCTATGGAAGAGTGAGTATACAAAATTAATACATAAAAGGGCAATATTGAATTAATGTATAAACACGCAAAATTTGAATGCGCGCGCATGCGAAAACAAACGTGGCGATCAGTGAAAACAATACGCGATTTCGCGCGCGAGCAAAAACTTGATTGCAAGCGCGCACGAAAACAAATATAGCAACCAATGAAAATAATACGGAATACATTGGATAATAAAAGTCTTAACATTATTAGCCTTAGATTAAATGAAAAATCTTTCATATAAGAGGGGTGTAATCCGTTGGAAAAAAAAAAAACTTTTTAATCGAAAAGAAAAATACAAGGATAGAGTGTGCATTGTACAGGTTCACCCTACTTTGTGTGTGTGTGTGTGTGTGTGTGTGTGTGTGTGTGTGTGTGTGTGTGTGTGTGTGTTAACAGCCTTTAAAATATCAGGAAATAATAATTAACTGATTAAGTAATATTTAATGGTAAGATCTTTACAAAGCAAATCTTTTAAAAAATGAAAAGTCCTCACACACACATTTTCAAGTGTTTCTACGTATTTTTAAAAAATGTTTGGAATTTATGACCTCACCCCAATCCCATTTCTCATATTTTTGCCCCCAGCCTCAAACTTGAAAACTTGAAAAGAATACTAACGATTACACGTCTCGCTACTTCGCCAAGAAGTGGGGCCTTATTTTACGTTAAATTTGTATAAGAAGTGATCCCCCAGGCTAAAATGTTCAATTTTAATTATTTTAAAAAAATCCTTCATTTATATTTTCCTTAAAGACCGCTGAAATGTATTAGCTAAACAACAAACGTATATTTTGATTTCGTTTTAGGAGATAAATTACCATAGATTATGCCTTAAAAACACCAAATATTGTTGTTTAAATATGTGAATTGATCAGGTATGTTTTTTTTTACATTAGGCAGAATCTATTTGCTTTTTGGGTTTTTTTTTTGGTTTTTTTAAACAATTCCAACTTGCAATGCAAAATGCAAGTAAAATAGTAAAAAATAATTTTGGACACGAGAAACGTATATTTTTAATCAAGTTTTAGATTTAATCACGCACAACTTGGGAAAAGAAAATATTTTGTTTTAATATGTAGGTGTTCCTGAACAATCGGCATCACTTTACAGTTTTTTTTCTTTTTGTCTTTTTTCAAATAATTCTACTGATTACTGGACACTAAGCTATTAGATTATAAAAAAAACATTGATAAAAATCAATATTTAAAGATTTGTACGGGCGTTTAGTTTTACATACAACGTTATAGTAAATCGACTCCCATTTTCAGAATCGATTTACAGCCCTGGTTTGACGTTGGCTCCTTCAGTCGCACCGGCATTATTATTATTTTTTTCTGTACAGACATTTAATTCTATTAACATTATCACTTTTTATCGCACAAAGCAATCTTCTGTCTTTCCGATGTTGAATCACATCCTCATCAACAGCAACATTGGAAAATCCTTAAGCAAATTACCCGTTAACAACAAAAATATAAAACAGGGTCAAAGTAATCGCAAATACGAAAATGGTTTCTGCCGGGTACCAATCTATATTGGCATTCATGAAAACCACAAAGCCGACCATATAGTAATATAAGCACGAGAATTAAAACCTTCAAATAAATAAATCCTTGCAATATATTTAAAACCAACAATTAACAAATACGAAATAAATAAGTGACGGGAAACATGAGATGCATGCATCAATAATTAATAAAAAAAGAACAAATTGATATAAAGAGAAATTATCTTTCTTTAATTACCATCAAAAACAAATGCCATTATCAATAGTACGTACAAAAAATACAAATATCACTCATCATTATTTCCTTGTGAGAAAATGAGCTTAAATTTTTACACTTTTAAATCCAGCTTTTCAAGAAATCCACAGCATTTTACTCTGGAAAACAACTTTTAAAGAAATCGAGAACATTTTACTCTGGAAAAAAACTTTTTAAGAAATCGAAAACATTTTACTCTGGAAACACTTTTCAAGAACTCGAGAATATTTTACTCTGGAAAAAACTTTTCAAGAAATCGAAAACATTTTACTCTGGAAAAAAATCTTTTTACGAAATCTAGAACATTTTACTCTGGAAAAAAGCTTTCAAGAAATCGATAAAATTTTACACTGGAAAAAACTTTTTAAGAAATCGAAAACATTTTACTCTGGAAAAAAACTTTTTAAGAAATCGAAAACATATTACTCTGGAAAAAAAACTTTTTAAGAAATCGAAAACATTTTACTCTGGAAAAAAACTTTTAAAGAAATCGAGAACATTTTACTCTGGAAAAAAACTTTTTAAGAAATCAAAAACATTTTACTCTGGAAAAACTTTTCAAGAAATCGAAACCATTTTAGTCTGGGTAAAAACTTTTCAAGAAATCGAAAACATTTTACTCTGGAAAAAAAACTTTTTAAGAAATCGAGAACATTTTACTCTGGAAAAAATTTCAAAGAAATCAAGAACATTTTACTCTGGAAAAAACTTTTTAAGAAATCGAAAACATTTTACTCTGGAAAAAAACTTTTTAAGAAATCGAAAACAGTTTACTCTGGAAAAAAACTTTTTAAGAAATCGAGAACATTTTACTCTGGAAAAAACTTTTAAAGAAATCGAGAACATTTTACTCTGGAAAAAAAACTTTTTAAGAAATCGAGAACATTTTACTCTGGAAAAAAACTTTTAAAGAAATCGAGAACATTTTACTCTGGAAAAAACTTTTCAAGAGACTGAAAACATTTTACTCTGGAAAAAAACTTTTTAAGAAATCGAGAACATTTTACTCTGGAAAAAACGTTTTAAGAAATCGAGAACATTTTACTCTGGAAAAAAATTTTTCAAGAAATCGAAAACATTTTACTCTGTAAAAAACTTTTCAAGAAATCGAAAACATTTTACTCTGGAAAAAAATCTTTTTAAGAAATCGAAAACATTTTACTCTGGAAAAAAAACTTTTCAAGAAATCGAGAACATTTTACTCTGGAACAAACTTTTCAAGAAATCGAGAACATTTTACTCTGGAAAAAAAGCTTTTCAAGAAATCGAAAACATTTTACTCTAAAAAAAACTTTTTAAGAAATCGAAAACATTTTACTCTGGAAACAACTTTTCGAGAAATCGAAAAAATGTTGCTCTGGAAAAAAACTTTTGAAGAAATCGAAAACATTTTACTCTGGAAAAAACTTTTCAAGAAATCGAAAACATTTTACTCTAATAAAAAAACTTTTTAAGAAATCGAAATCATTTTACTCTGGAAAAAACGTTTTAAGAAATCGAGAACATTTTACTCTGGAAAAAAAACTTTTTAAGAAATCAAGAACATTTTACTCTGGAAAAAAAAATTAAGAAATCGAAAACATTTTACTCTGGAAAAAAAACTTTTCAATAAATCGAGAACATTTTACTCTGGAAAAAAACTTTTCAAGAAATCGAAAACATTTTACTCTGGAAAAAACTTTTCAAGAAATCGAGAACATTTTATAATATTATAGTAAGTTATGAAAATATATGGCAATTAAGCCACACATAATATTCTGCGTTTCATCATCGGAATATTTTGGGTACCTTATTTTCACACCTTATTATTTTAATCTACTTACATATTCAACACTTTTGAATTAAATACTGAAAATTGGTACACACAATGTTATAGTTGCTTATGAAATGTTATGTGGATTCATGAAATAGGTTTTGGGATATTGCTATAAAAAATAACGTTCTGGATTTGTTTTAGAAACAAGGTCTGGACTACACACACACACACACAAAAAAAAAAAGAAAAACTCGGGTGGACTGTACAATTCATACTGTATATTTTTCTTTTCGTTTTTTTTTTTTCATTTTATTTTACACGGATTACACCTCTCTTATATAAATGATTTTTCAGATACACGTTTAATTACATCAATTTACGTGTAATTATTTATTTTTTTAAAGACACTTTTGCATTTAACGAGCTACGCTGAAACAATAACGTTATTATTTACAAACCTATTGTTTAATATGAGGCGGTTAGGATGTTTGGTAATTAGGTCTTAGTAGTTGTTTGTATTTAGTTTGTTTATAGTTTCAGTAATTGTGTCAAATTGTTATATAATGTTTTTATTTGGTGAGCATATCTTGTGTTAGTTTGTCAAATGTGATTTTATCTTTGTCAAGTGCAGATTCCTGATGGATAATGTTTTGTACTCGATTTTTCTTACTGGCCGTTCATTGGCTTACACACAAAGAAAATTGTATGAAGTTATTTAATTCTTTTTGTTTTTTAAATTACACTAGGTCTTCATTTTTTTCCCAGGAAAATAGAGAACGATAGAGGGCGAAAGAGGTTACGGAGAAAGATATCTTTAAATTATAGTGGACAAAAGATCGACGTCTACTTTCTCCGGGTGTCAAATGTTGTTAACACCGGCAATTATATGGTTTCGTGTTTTACTGGTCGAATACACACTCTTTCCCGTATCATTCTTTTTACTCGTAGGAAAACTGTTATACCTACGTAAAGCTCCCATCGTTGATTTACACATCTCACACATTGCGTTTGACCTGACTGATCTTAATTTCCGATTTTCTCGCTTATTTGACACCAAGCCATACTGCAACGACCTCTGTAAATGTTTTCAAGTAGCTAAGTAAATAAAGGAAATAGAAAGGAGATAGCAGACACTTGAAAGCACAGATTTACATACGGATCGACACACAGCGGTACATGTTAACCCATTCATATCTTAAGTTAGCATTAGTACAAATGGATGGTCACATTCAATGCTGCCAAGACTAAACTGGTTTCCTTCAATAACTACAAGAAACCTTCTCTGCCACCAATAGCAATGGCCAGCGACTCCCTGTCTGAGAGTACATCTTTCAAACTGCTTGGCCTAACGTTCACAGGAAACATGAGCTGGAACAATTATATTGAAAACATTGCCAGGGCCGCTGCAAAAAAGGTAGGCTCTCTCTACCGTGCTAGAAAATTACTGACTGACACGTGAAAGTATCCTGCATCTCTATAAGGCCACCATTCGCCCATGTATGGAGTATTGTTGTCACATCTGGGCTGGTACGTCTATTACTAGTCTTTCGCTCCTAGACAAGGTTCAAAAAAGAGTCGCCAATCTGATAGACCCTGAACTGGCATCTAAGCTTCAGGCTCTGTCCCATCGACGAAACGTTGTATCCATCTGCCTGTTCTACAAGTATTTTAATGGTGAATGCTCTGACGAACTGCAGACACTTGTGCCCCCACGACGCAGACACCCTCGACAAACAAGACAGGCAGCTAAATCCCACCCCCACACAGTAGAGATCCCTAGATGTAAAAGATCTTTCTACTTTTTTTTTGCACAGTGATCACCACTTATCAAGGCCCGGAAGCCACTCAGGGATAAGGGTTATTGCAAGTACATTACGTTAGTGTGGAGATTTGATGAAGTGTTTAATTAAGGGTGCGGTTCATTAGGAATTTGTTAACATTGGACTTGAAGACATCCAAGTTGTAGTCCGGGGGGAAGCAGGCAGACGGAACAGAGTTCCACAGGCGTGCAGTTCTAAGAAAGAAGCTTTGTTCATGGAATCCGCGTTTTGATTTAGGCACAGATATAGAGTGGGGGAAATTTTTCACAGTGGATTCAGCTAGACGGGTGTTTTTCGTGAAAGATTGGGGAGGGGGCCAGAGATTGGAGTCCAGACGAGCACCTGCCATGAAAATAACGATAAAACAAGGATAGGCTCGCAACGTCTCTTCTATGGGAGAGAGATTGCAGGGTAGAGGAAAGGGCATCCCCCACTAAGCCACGAAGTCTATTTTGTACTCTGTCAAGGCATGATAGGCTGTTTTTGGCCGCTCCTGCCCAGATATGGCAACAGTATTCCATCCTTGGACGTACTTGGACGTTGGAATATTATTTTTAAACACACCCACACATTTCTAGAAGAAGATATCCTAGTCCGTTCTCAGGTTTAGATAGAGAATTGCATCAGTAGTGAGATATCTTCTGGAGCGGTAGAAGGATCCCACCATCTTTCCAGCAAATTTGGCAACAGACTTGATGTACGTGTTCCATTTCAGATCAGGAGTAAAGGTCAAACCCAGAAGCTTGTCAAAACACGGGGCCTCACCCAGACGAGAGCCATCCATCACAGTTGATGCCAGCTGGGGATCAGAGCGTTGATGGTGTAAGGATAGGAGTTTGGTTTTGGATGCGTTAAAGGTAACCAGCCACATCTTCCCCCACTGAACCACGCGCTCGAGATCAGAGGAGAGAGAATCAGAGAAAACTTTGTCATTTACAGCCTTTGATGTGTTGCCGTAGATGGTCGTGTCATCAGCATAGATGACAACGAATGATTTAAGTATGTGTTTAGGGAGGTCATTGATGTAGATCAGGAAGAGAGTTGGGCCCAGGATGTAACCCAGTAGTTTCTTCCCCAGAACCGCTAGACTCTGGAATTCCTTTCCAGGATCCTGCTTCCCTAACTGTACTGACATGCAGAAGTTCAAGTGCAACGTGAACCGACATCTTGCTGCCCAAATCCCTACATAGTGCCCCAGTAGTTGCTGACTCTGATAGTAGCCCCCTACGCCAAAATGGCAATGTGCCTTGTTTGAGGTGAAAATTTAATAAAGAAAAAAAAAGTACAAACTTGAATACAAAACAACGCTATCAAATTACTTCGTTTTATAGATTAACTGAATATTATTTTTAAACACACCCACACATTTCTACAAGAAGATATCCTAGTCCGTTCTCAGGTTTATCGTCTGTGAATTATTAAGAGCACACCTAAGTGAGTTTCACTACGTGCTTGGAAATAAAACCCGCCACTGGACTATCTTTGGTCAGTCTTTTAACTGCCAGGGACGGCATATTAATCTCAATCCTTATCTGACTTGTCTATATTTTGGTTATGTCGTCTTGAAATTTCATTAAATTCTCTATATAATTTCTGTACTTATATCGGGTCTGATAGTCGGAAAACATATCCAGACCTCGTTAACATTTTTTATTAAAATAATCTGAAAATATTAAGCCTCTTTCTGATGTAAGTATATCTTTGTCTATTAGTAAATTTATTCCAAATGCATTTGTTAAACATTTCATTTCAAAAACATCGAGCTTCTCCTCGTGTTCTGCTAGCATAGACGATGTCTCACCTGCATTTATAGCAATGGTAACTTGCAACGTATGAACCTTTAAATTCAAGGAAGCGTTGATATGTCCTTTCTCTTAGTCGTCCAAAACCAGGTGTTATTCCTATTATAGCCAATAAATCAGAATAACAACTCCTGCATAAAAAAATGTTCTTGTTAATTCACGAATGAAATTAAAACATACTATATCAAATATCTTCGATTACTGAGATGGACACGGTGCCTTCAATAAGTTTCCATACGTTAAACGTATGGAAAATTTTATTGATAGTATACACATGAAACTCTATCCCCTTCGAAGTAATCTCCTCCGTCTGTAATGCACTTGTACCGTCCCAACAACTTCTGGACAGCCCCGTGGAAGTCTTTTTGTGTGAGCGAGTCAATGACCCTCGGCACAGTCTCTTTCATTTTCTCTATTGTCTTATAATGACACCCTCTAAGGTTTTCCTTGAGCTTAGCGAATAACGAAAAGTCACTAGGAATAATGTCTGGACTACAGAAAGGGTAGGCAACTGTCTTGATGCTCATCTTAGTTAAATAGTTTGTGATCTTCTGTAACGATCCTTGGGACAAACTTCATGTAAATCTCCTGCATCTGTAGTTCCTCGCGAATAATTGTGAACACAGTTCCCACACTGACGCCAAACGTACATTTATTGTCTTTGTAGACACACCACGGTCCTTGTACATGAAATTCTTTATTTGGCAAATCAACTTTGTTGTTCTGACTACCTTACTCCTCTTTTATGGCTCATCATTCATCGCAGACACGGTGCCTTCATTCAATCTTTATGCCGCTCAAAAACTGATGCTCGATTAATGCAAGATAATTCAACAGCAGTCTGAAGAATTCCATAGGATTCTGTGGCATTTTTTAAAGTTTACAACAGAAATTTATTACATATCGTTCTTCTAAATTGCATTTTTGAAATTCTCCAGCTTTAATATAGAGTATTCCAATTCATGTTGTAGCTGGTCATTTGAACCTAAAATCATAAAACAGTCACCTCATAAGATGTATAACAATAACATACTGAATTTTCAAGAGTCTACAACAATTTTAAATGCGTGTACAAAAATGTCTGAAAACTTATTTAAGGTACATCGTATAAGAAATCTTCATCTTTTTTATAGAAAAACCGTGATTTTATCTTAAGGCAAATACATAAACTGCTTCTCACTATATATATATATATATATATATATATATATATATATATATATATATATATATATATATAAGGGAAGGCCGATTTTTCATTTTTGTTATTAATATCAAAAGAATTAAATACTATTATCAAAAATTAGATTCGGATCTTCAGCAGTTCTATTTGAATTTGGCGTGAAAGACGTCAACTAAAAACCCTTTCTTTAACCAGATTCGGCTTAAATATTTATGTGAATATAAAATAGTTTCAGCATTTAAATCAGAGAATCTTATTTTATTTCATGGAAACAGAATAAAAAAAATATATAATAAAACTTCATATAAAAAAATTAAACCCCCGCCCAGTACGCGTTACTTATGTCGACTTTGAAATTCAGTATTAGTTGAATACCTTGACTTTTTTTTTAAATTTCAAATATTTTATGCCAAATGCCAATAAACCCGATGAAGATTCAGTAACCATTTTCATTTCGTTATTTAATATTAGGTTTGTGCAAAAATAATGTAGTTTTTTACCAGATATATATACATATATATACGTCAAAAAACGACATTATTTTTGCATCAACTTAGTAGGTATATACACAACTTTTGATAAATTATTTTTTGACATTTCAAAAAAATGAACAATTGAACTGTCCTAACACATACAGACACACACACACACATATATATATATATATATATATATATATATATATATATATATATATATATATATATATATATATATAAATCATTTTATCAAAAATATATGTTTAACAAAGAGAATTTATTCAGATAAAGAAAGCTCAACATTGTTAGGAGAAGCAATTTAATGTATCAATTAAATGATGTTTGTATCAGACTGTTTTGTATTCGTTTTTAATCACTCTTTTACTCAGCACCAAACCTAAATCCCCCTTTTTGTTTTCTTTTCTTTCTTTTTTCTCCCTCGTTTTCCATTTTTCTATTCTTTTTACTTATTTTTATTTTTCTTATTTTCTTATTTATATAATTGCCTATTTATTTTATCTCTTCTTCTTTATCCATCTATCTTCTATCTATCTTCTTATTCTTCTATATAAATAAAATAAACTACTTTTTCCCCTCCAACTTTGACCTTAATAGGATTAAAAATATGACATTACATGGACATGTAGCACATTACCTAATGTTTGCTGTAGGCCTATTACCTCTACAGTTCCTCGACAATAGTACATTCCTATATTTTTTCCGGTGAGAGTCCACTGCCAAAATCGCTTAGATTCAATGGAAGTTGCAACATCTTTTCTCTCTATTAGATACCTCCTTTCCCCTCTCCTAATTAACACCGCAGCGGATGAGTTTACAAGGAACACTACGAGGAAACACACCGGTTTGGAATCGTACAAGGTTACTTATGCTGTTTTTTTTAATCTTTTTCCCTGATTTATGCTTTCTGTTTTTTTTTCCAAAATAAAATAGAAATAATTTTTTTAAAAAACGCGAAAACGCGATTACTATTATTGTTTTCTATTTGCTTTTTTTTTTGTTAGTGTAAGACGCAATCTGCGAGACTAACCGGATTTTACTTCCCGTTTTAACGACTCGAACCGTGAAATCTAACTATGACCTTTATTTATTAGTACTTTCAACTCAACATTTAGTTTTACACAAAGATTACAACGAAACGATATCGTGGATTCACTTGCATTACACTTAAATTAAAATCAAAACAAATAAATTCTTTTAGAATTTGAGAAAACAGAAACATTCATTTAGAATTCGAGTGTGATGTGACTACTGAAACTAAGCCAAAACAAACTTCACTACGGAATTGATATTTGACCTAATTCACTTTTTAGTGAATTCATCACGTTTTTTTTTGGGGGGGGGGCTTTCGCCTCAATGTATTCGAGTTCGACCCCCCATTCAAACTTTTTGGGGATTTTTCAAACACGCGTGCACCACCGGACCGTTTGTATTGCATCACGTTCATTTTTTTTAATTGTTTTTTTACACGATTTTTGTTTAATAGTTGTAACATTGTTTGTTTTTATAAGATTTAAACAAGGTTGACTTCGCTTTGTTTTCATTTTACCACCCATCCCCCAACCACACACGCCTCTAAAAACCAGGGCAACGCCGGGTACCCCCCACTAGTTTAGTTAATATTTTATTCCCTCTATTTTTATAATTATCCGCTTTTATCACTTTTTAATCAAACTTTGTATATGATGGTAAGACGTTTTAATGCTCTTTATTTCCAGTACAACTAGTAAATATGTCGTATTATTAACCCGAACCTGTTTCTTATATTATCCAGTTTTAGCTATTCCTATGCCCTGTAGTTGGATATTTGTATTTTGATGTGCTCAATTTTTCGGATCTCATTTCCTTTTGACTTAATGCCTGTAAGATCTTTATGGTTCATTATCTGACTTGATTATAAAAGATTCTCTCAGCTTTCCTACGCCCTCTGGGAGCAATATAACCATTTTTCTTATATTCCTAGACAAGAACGTGACATTAATGGCTTTACGAACTACTTTTTTGGCTTTTCTATTTGGAAACTGCTGTAAGATATGCCATTCATCTGTTTTTTTTTTTGTTTTTTCCTTTTTTATACATGGGGGTCACCACTTACCAAGGCCCAGGGGCCACTCGAGGATAAGTGTTAATGGCTATATATTTGTCATTGTTATTTTAGCGTAGTAAACATTAGTGGGAATTTTATACCTTGGATTACTTAGGGGGCGGTTCAATAAAAACTTGGTCACGTTAGACTTGAAGACAATCAGATTGTAGTCTGCTGGAAAGCAGACAAACGGAATAGAGTTCCACAGGCGAGGAGTTATAAGAAAGAAGCCCTGATCATGGAATCTACGTTTAGGTACAGGCACAGGTAAAGAGTGTGGTAAATTGTTGATAGTGGTTTGGGCTAGACGAGTGTTTATCGTGAAAGTCTGCCAGGGGAGACCATAGACTGAAGTTCAGATGAGCACCTGCTATGAAAATATCGATAAAGCAGAGACAGGCTCGCAACATCTCTTCTGTGGGGAAGAGGCCACAGGGAAGAGAAAATGGCATCCCCCACTAAGCTACGAAGTATATTTTGAACTCTGCCAAGGCAGGATAAGCTGCTTCTATAAGCTCCTGCCCAGATGTGGCAACAGTACTCCATCGTTGGCCGAACCTGCCTTTTATATAGGTAGAGAATTTCAGCAGGAGTGAGATATCTACTGGAGCGGTAGAAGGATCCCACCAATTTTCCAGCGACTTTGGCAATGCATTTGATATATGTGTTCCATTTTAGACCGGGAGTAAAGCCCAAACCCAGAAGCTTGTCAAAACATTAAGCCTCCCGAAGACGAGAGCTATTCATTTCGATTGATGGCAGCTGGGCAGCAGAGCGCTGATGATGTAAGGATAGAAGCTTTGTTTTAGATGCATTAAAAGTAACCAGCCACTTTTTCCCCCATTGTACCACTTTCTAAAGATCAAAGGAGAAAGAGTCAGAGAGAATTTGGTCGTTTACGGTCTTCGAAGTGTTACCATAGATGGTAGTGTCGTCAGCATGAATGTCTACGAATGATATAAGGATGTGGTTTGGAAGATCATTGATGTAGACCAGTATAGACCTCTGATGGACTCCAGCATTAATACTGAGAGCTTCTGATTTCTGCCCATCAACCACTACTCTTAAGAACCTACCAGAGAAATGATTTAATAGTTAAGAAGACATTTCCAGCTACACCATGATTGGAGATCTTGTGAAGTAGACCTTTATGCCATACCTTATCAAAGGCCTTTGATATGTCAAGACAATTGGCTTTGAGATGAAGCCTCCGTCGAGGGATTCGCCAATCCTATTAGATATAACTGTAAGCACGTCTGTTGTAGATCTAGCAGAACGGAAACCATATTGCTTGTCACTAAGAAGGTTACTTTTGCTGTGATGGTTGTCTACTTCTTTTTTTAGCACAGATTCCAGCAGCTTACTCATGATGCATAGAAGACTTATTGGTCTATACTGAGTGGGAGATGGACGATCACCTGAATACTTAAATACAGGGAATACTGATGAGATTTTCCAAGGTGTTAGGAAGCATTTCTCCTTAAGACAATGCTTAAATAACTTTGTAAGTATGGGCGCTAATTCCAGTTGAAGCCTTTTGAGCACTATAATTGGAATATCGTATGGGTCAGTTGCCTTACTGGAATCAATGTTTTTGATTAGCTTGGCAACATCACGTACAGATATGTGTATGTCACATAACAAGTTTTCTGATATACAAGAAAATACTGGGGGTTGGCGGCCTTGGACATAATGAGTAGAATTAGCTGCAAAGTTCTTGGCAAAGAGATTGGTTTTGTTTGATGCTGAGGAGATGTTTTCAAGTCCATTGATGATAGTTGGGATAGAGCACACACTTCTGTTGAGGATTCTGTTTTCTATTTGTCAAAACTTATGGAAACCAAGCCGCTGCTCAGCTAACTTGGACTTGACGGGCTGAGCATACAGCTCTCTCGCCTTCTTTATTACTTTTTTACAGTGGATGCTGGTGGTCCTGAAAGCGGCTTTAGTCTCAGTACATCTATTACGTTGGCAGCAAGGGAAAAAGTGATTTCTGTGCGCAATGGCAGCAGCACATTCTGGGGAGAACCACGGCTGGCTGTTAGGTTTTTGCTGGAACTTTTTTGCGAATATGAAACTGTCTATCCCTACAGTTACCCATTCCGTCAGGTCTGATACTATAGAAAACGCATCCTTTTTAAACATGGCAAACAGAGATAGGTCTGATATAAATGTACGGAAGCTATCCCAGTCAGCCACAGAGTATCGATATACTATACGATGGAGAGGTATGTCTGAGGACCTATTACATTTTGTTTTTATCTTAACTGGTACAACAGTGGTCGGAAGATCCAAGTGGAGACTGAACGGAAGATGAGCATAGCTCACGGCAAGCCGTGAGAAAGACGTCTAGGAAACTCGCATACTGACCGTCAGTATCGAAAAGAAAAAAAAATACAGTATGCATTGTACAATCCACCTGAGTTTTTCTTTTTGTGATTGTGTCTGTGTGTGCCCAGCCTCCCTATAGTCCAGACCTCCTTTCTTAAACAAACAAATCCAGAACATTTTTTATTATAGCAATGTTGTAAATGGAATACGTTACTGTAATTGCCGTTTAAAGGTATTAAACTTTTTTCTACTTATCTAAGGGACATCTCCAACACACTGAAGGTTTCCCTTCTGCAAACTCATGCTTGTCGGGGTGTCGTATGGCTGAGGGAGGGAGGAAAGGCAGGGTGGCAGAAAGAGGGAGGAAGATTTCGTTTATATTTATAGAGAACATAAAGCAATAATTCTAAAAACAAGGGCGATGTTTTCTTCTTTCTTTGTCTGGGAGGAGGGATATTCTACATACACTTGCATTTAACGACTGACTGAAATAAACGTTATATTAGACAAAAGTAAGTCAAGTAAAGAATTATAATAAAAGAATTTAACACCAAAAGAAATACCGGTGGGGAATTATCACGTGTTGAGATATTCTCCCCAAACATGTCGATTGAAAGGTGGCGTTGGTTTTATACTCCAATTTTATATATCAAAATAAATGTCTACCGGTACAGGATTGAAATCTATCCATCGTGAAATTATTTTATTCATGTTTCTGAATATTTTACCTGAATCTTGAATTGAAAATTAATTTTAATCGAGATTTACTAGTATTTTCAGGATTTACAAGGATTTTACGAAGACTTAATTCTCAACAAGACTTAATTCTCAACAAGACTTAATTCTCAACAAGACTTAATTCTCAACAAGACTTAATTCTTTTATTTTGGGGATTTTAAAACAGTTGCTATCTTAATTTTATTTATTGCGGATTATTATCCTCATCTTATTAGTATATGTTTCACGACGTTTCAGCGAACTATTCCTCTGTCCTCTGTCAGGTGGTAACAGTGACGGGATAGGAACTCCGAATCTCCTATCCAGTCGCGGTTACTACATTACTAAAGTCAAAGGAATAGTTGGCCGAAACGTCGGGAAACATCAGCCAATAAGATTAAGATAATAGTCCGCAATAAATAAACTTAATAAATAATACCAATCTCAATCATGAATTCCAACAAAATAATAAAAGTTGCTACCTTCTTTGCTTACCGGATCCCCACTCTAAGGACTTTACTGGAATGTATATAAAACTTTGGAACATTCTTGAAACATTTTAAGGATTTTAATCTGTATTATTTAAAGTCTAAATTTTACTTCATGCAGACTGGAATTTTTTTATATATGTATTTCCGTATCTGTTGGTTGGCTGGTTTGCTGTTTTTGTTTTACGGCATATCAACCCTTTTCAGGTTATTTAATGCCGCATCCAAAGATGTTGAAGAAAATTTTTTTAATAGAATATATTTGTTTTCAAGTCGGTTTTTATTTAACTCATAGTTGAGATCCTAACAGGTACTACCACTCCGGGTCAGAGTGGATCTGGGAGTAATGGCAATTAAAGAGTGTCTCCACACTCCCCAAAGCCTGCAAGCTGGGGCCTCACCACTTTAAGGTCATATCAAACACCTCCGTATCCGTTATTTCCTTTTCTATCCCCCATCCCTACTTTCTGCACTTCCCTTCCCTCATCCGCTTACAAAAAAAGAACCCGACCATATCTTCCGCTTTTTGTTTCTGCCTATGCACTCGTAGAGGGGGGAAATCCAATCACTTACATCCGGGCGAGCATAACGAACAATCGTAATTATCTATTCCGTTTCAATATGATAAAGCTATTAGAGAAGCACGAGTTCAACCGTGAATGTGTAATTATTTACGTGTGAAAAGATGTAGAGATCTACTTTATCATTTCTAAGTTTTAAAAAAGGGGGAAATAAAATTGTAATTTAATATATTAATACGTGAGTACTTTCTTTTTGTTTCAAGTTCTGCAAGAAGATAGAAAACGTACGAGAAAAAGTGAAGGTAATTGATTGTAAGAGAATACAGAAGAAAACTAACAACAAAGACAGATATAGGAATTGCCGGGAAAGATTACAGGTACTTATCCAGTTTATAACCCTATATCCGGAAACTTCGCGTCGGCAACTTTCGGCACATTACGTACGTAGCTGAAAGATGTGGATGCAATTGATCAATCAGCTGTCTTTGATGATGGAGGGTCATTGTTTGTGTGGGATGGATAGTTATTTCAACAGGATAATGCTGCAATCCACACTGCAAGAGAGACCTTTAGCTTTCTAAAAGAAAATGGAGTCCATCTCTTGGGACATCCTGCATGCTCCTCGGACTTTAACCTAATTGAAAATGTTTGGAGATGGATGAGAAGAGACTTATCGAAATGGCAAACAATATTGAACAAAAAATGAACTTCGTGAAGCCATCGTCAGAAATTGGAGCAGGATCCACCGCACTTTAATAGAAACCCTTATTTCTAACATGCCCCAAAGAACTTTTGAGGTCACCAAAAGCAGTGGAGGTAGAACTCGTTATTAAGCTTGATTTTTGAATGTTTTCGTACACTTTTCATATACTTTTTGTACAATTTAATAGAATTTTTGTCTCTGGTCTTATAATTTTGATCATGTGTAAAAATGTAAAATAAAATGTAAATTTTAAAAATAAATCTTTTAAATATACCTTTTTGTTTCCATAAACTTTTAGATTGTAGTATTGGTAATCTTAAGTCGGAAGAGTTTAAAATCTATCCTTAAAAGAGATTTTTTTAAAGATTTTTAAGTGGTCTTAATTTTTTGATCAGCAGTGTATATAATGTTTATTTGATTCGCTAGCGTGAAATTGCCTGTTTTTCTTTCTAAGAATGGCGTTCTAAGTTTAAAGTAATTTTTAACATAGGTAGGGGATAACTCTGCGTTTTTAATTGTTGCATTCATATAGCGATTTTAATCGTTTTTTATAAAAAATTCGTACTTTTCCATACCTTACCTTGCTGACTGTACAGTTTTATCCAATTGGTCATGATTCGAAAACACTGTCGGCTTACATTGAATATACAGTGTGTCCCAAAAGAAACTGACGGATTTACCAATTTTATTAACTTCCTCAATATGTAAGTTATGCTTACCAATTTTCATATGTATGTGTAGATTATTATGTAGATAGATGAGCCCCTCCGAGATATATTAAGATATCATAATCTACTTATTCTATTTTTATTTACACAACTTAATCTGGGATATGTTTTTCACAAGGTCCAACTTTAGTTATGAAAAATGATGTTACTCAAATGCCCACTATTTTCATTTTCACACTTGTGCTCTCTGTATGGCATTGTCCAGCACATCACTTAATGTTTCATGGCATATGGCCCTAATTCCCTCCTCTATATTGTTTTTAAGGGCATTTATTGTGGCTGGTGTGTTTGCGTATACTCGCTCCTTGAGGTAACCCCAAAGGAAGAAATCTGCATAGTTGAGATCTGGTGAGCGGGGTGGCCAATTTATCTGACAGCCACGAGAAATTATTCGGTTGTTGAATATGTCCTGGATTTAATGTTTCTCGTGTCGTATGCGCCGTTGCACCGTCCAGCTGGAACCACATTGATGGATTGTTTTGTATCACAGGGCGAACAAAATCTTCAAGCATCTGGCGGTACCGAGATCATGTCATTGTGACATTCTCTTCTTCATTTTCAAAAATGTAAGGTCCGATTATATCCACCGCCGTTACTCCCCATCATACTGTACATTTTTGAGGGTGTAATTGTCATTGTGCTGTTGCGTGGGGATTTTCTGATCCGCAAATCCTGCAATTTTGCTTATTTATGAACCCATCAAATGAAAATGGGCCTCATCGGACATAATGAGGTTTTTGAGAAAGTATGGATCCCCATTAGCCAAATCTTGGAATTGCGTGGCGTATTCCAGCATTTTTCCGGGTCGTTTCGCTGAAGATTATGCACTAATTGAATTTTATATGGAAATTTGCCCTCTTCATGAAGCATTCTGTGAAGAGATGATCGAGAGACCCCAATTTGACTTGATCTCCTTCTTACTGATGTGGATGGATCCTCGGCCACACTCTGCTAATCTCTGACGATTCTCATCACTTCTTGCCGTACAAGGTCTACCAGATTTAGGGAGGTCACATACAGACCCTTGCTAATGAAATCGAACCAGCATAGCTTTTATTGCATTGAGAGTAGGGGAATTTCTTGTGTTGAAGTTCGTTGAAATTCTCTTTGAGTTTCTGATATTGACTCATTCAACCGAAAATACGACTCTACGCTAAATATCCGCTTCTCAGCAGTGAAACAACTCATGATGATCTTGGAAGGGTTACTCAAGAGGATTTGAAAAAATGAAAGAAAAATATAAAAGATTAAGAAAGTTATGAATTTTTTTAACCATCAGCTTCTTTACTGACACGCGGTAGTAGAAACAGTTCGCGATATTGATTGAGATTGTCGGACTGACTTCCTCATCTTGGTTGTTATGGTCACAACGTTTACGCCGTTTTACCTTCCGGCCTTCATCAGGTGTTCTGTCTCGAACTGGGGAACCGTTTGTTAGGAGTCTCGAACCCAACCCTTTATTATTATTACGGGGGTACCGTGTTCGGACTCCAGCTAGGCTCTGGGACATAGTTGCTGATTCTCTGTTTTTGAATTTTACTTTTTTACTGCCTTCGTTCAGGATTGAACTCAGCACCTTTTGGGTAACTGTAAACTTTGATACAACCACTCGGCCATATGTCACTAGGACAATTCTTAGGTGGTTTTTGTTAATGTTAAACCTATGTTGTTATTCAAGGTTTTCTCTCTCTATCAGAGGTGCCCAAATTGCATTCAGCTCTATGCTTGGTTTCCTCAGTAGGTTGTTATGTTCGCGATATTTTCGTGCAAAACAACTGATATATGTATCGACGGCAGCCAGATTCTGTTAACGATTCAGCATAACTAGATTGATGAAAACCGTGTACACAAAACGTACACCGTTACGTATAGATTTTTAATAATATAATTTATATGTACTCTTTTAGAACCTACTATCGAGAATGTTATTGTTTTTTGCCAGCTTGTTATACAGGCTATATATATATATATATATATATATATATATATATATATATATATATATATATATATATATATATATATATATACTATAATAATTATTAAATACATACAGACACTAGTGTTTCATCCTTTCGGGAATTATCAGTGCAGGGTGTCACGATTAACATTAACACAGATCGAAAGATTCGAACCCGGCAACTTAAGTCGTGTCTGGCTTCATTACCAAGACCTAATCCATTCGGCTACCGTCAACCGCAAGAAATACAGTTGAGATTTAAACATTTATTCTTTTTAAACTTTTTAACGTCAGTTAGAGTGATCTAATAATTATATGACGATCTACGCATATGAGCTAAGTTGACCGACTTATTTCAACTGGAATTACTCAACGATAAGAAACAAGTTTCTTAAGGAGGTTGATATAATTATTTACTATAATAATTAAATACCTACAGATACACGTGTTTCATCCTTTCGGGAATCATCAGTGCAGAGTGTCACGATTAACACCAGTCGAGAGATTCGAACCCGGCAACAGAAGTCATATATATATATATATATATATATATATATATATATATATATATATATATATATATATATATATATATATATATAAGAGAGAGAGAGAAGGGCGAGAGTAAAAAAAAGTCCAAGGGAGTATGGTTTAGTTTACTAATTAAGTAATTCTGTAAACTCAAACGGAATATAAATATTAGTAATATAATTCATAGGATACTACTAGCCAGTTAAAAAAAAAACTCAATGAAACAAATATGGAGTAAGGCTTGTTATAAGAATATAAATTTGAACTCTGTAAATTAGGAATTTCCAAAAAATATCATTATTCAGAAACACAACATTTAGAAAATTCCTTCAAAAAATACCTTCTGCTCTTCAAGAAAAGATATTAGCAAAATAAGTGTTGTGAAGGAACATAACTGACTATACACCGGTTACAAACTGTATATATATATTGGACTGTTTGGCAGACAGCGGCAGACAGCGGCAGACAAGCAGTCGCAGTAAGACGGATAGTCTTACGTGTTGATTATCAGACTTTCTTCCCCATACTTGTTACTATGTACTTCTATTTACCTTAGGCGAGCAGCCTTACGTTTCTGTATTATAAATAAACCCCATTACACATACCACTCGGTGTAACTCACGTTTGTCTTTATTTCCTAAGTATTTAGGAATATAACAATGGCGACGAAAGGATGTTCTTTCTCTTAACAGAGATAAATTACCGTACCAAGGACTGTGTACAATGCAAGGATTTTTTGTTTTACGAAAAAAACAAACTACACAAGGATTTTTGACCACGTGCGTCAATGAATTTAAAAATGTTTCCTACCTAAAGTAGCGAAAAGTACGGATTTTTCTTCGTAAAGAACTCAAAAGAAATTATAGAAACATGTTCAAGGTAAAGTGGAATTTATATTTATTTTGACAAGTAAAAAAAAAAAAAAAATGGTCGCAAGTTGAATTCGAAACTACACTAAAGGATTACGAGTTTCGAAAGAAAAAATATAAATACAACGACTATTGTACCATTTTATGCCACGTGGGAACGGTAGCCATATATTTTTTTTTTTTTGGAAACTTAATTGTTTGTTATTGCCTTTATATAAATAATTGGAACTATTTGTCGTGGGAAGTAAGAAATATTTTGTGTATGAACTTACGTTGTTGAAAAAAAAAAAAAAAAAAAAAAAAAAGAATTATTTTACAAAGCCTGTTGAATTACTATGGATGAACTTTGTTGAAACGTGTTGTGTCTGCATATTGCTACTAATTTACGATATACGTAAATTTACGATTTTTCTTTGGAATTATTGTGTAGAATTCGAAAAGACATTTTTGTACTAGAAGCTAACATGGAACAATTAGCAGAGTTAACTAAGGCTCTAGCCCTTAGCATCCAGGAACAGACAAAAATGACTCAACAATTTTTAGCGCAACAACAACAACAACAACAAATTCAACAACAACAGCTACAGCAACAGCTGCAACAACAACAAGAAAGAACACAAAAAACTTTAGAGGCACAACAAGAACAAACAAACATACTACAACGACAAATGTCGACACAGCAAAAGAATTTAGAAAAGCTAATTCTAACGTCGACCGGGAAGAAGACTAATTTTTCTGCCGAGGGTATTTCAAATTCACTAACGGAATTTCGTTACTCCCCGGATACTGGTGTTACTTTCCCTGCATACTACAGAAGATACGAAACAATTTTTACGAAAAGATGTTTAGACTGGACCGATGAGGAAAAAGTTACCCTGCTACTACAAAAACTGGGTACTGATGAAAACACCAAGTATGCAAATCTAATTCTACCAAAAAAACCGGAGGAGGTTTCGTTCGAGGAAACAATTAGTACCTTGTCGAAAATATTTGATAAAAGGGATAGCCTATTTCACTCTAGATACAAATGTTTGAACATTCAGAAGGCAGAAGCTGAAGACTATCTAGAATATGCTTGCACTGTGAACTGTTTATGCGAATCATTTAAATTGAATGAAATTTCCGCAGACCAATTTAAATGTTTAATCTTTGTACAAGGTCTCACAGCACCAAGGGACAAAGATATACGTTCACGGATCCTAACAATTATGGAGGCGGATCCTAACATAACATTGCAAAAAGTCACTGAAGAGTGTCAACGTCTGATTAATATAAAGAAAGACAACACTCGCATTGAAGAGAAAAATATTTTTAAGGTGCAGCAAGTAAAAAGGCAAGGGACCACAAGAAAGTCCAGGTTCCAAGAACACAGGATCCTTAAAGGATACAAAGACCCAAAGCTAAAGTGTAAATGTTGTGGTAGTTTAAGACACAACAATAAGACCTGCTGGTTTAGGAACAAAATATGTTATGAATGTGGTCTCAGAGGTCACAAGGGGACATACTGTGCCCAGAAGAAAATACAAGGGACCGATAATGTAAATACGCTTCGCATGAATAAAGAAAAAAGCTGCGAAAGACGGAAATATGTTGATGTTCGGATAAATGGACATCTGGTTACATTGCTTCTGGATAGCGGTGCAGATATTAGTATTATAAATGAAGATATATGGAAAAGGATAGGTCGACCTGAATTAACGAAAACCAGAAAGACGGCGAGAAGTGTGTGCGGCAAAAGATTAGAGTTCAAGGGAGAATTAAAATGCAAAGTGACATTCGCTAACCAGACTCATAAATCCAAAGTGTACGTCGTACCAGGAAAGAATACATGCCTGTTTGGGGTAGATTGGATTGTCCTGTTTAATTTATGGGAGAAACCCATAAATTCGTTTTGTAACGTTTTAACTGCAGAAAAAGCAAACCAAAGGGAAGACTTCCTGAAGGATTTGAAAACTGAATTTCCCAATGTTTTTGCCGAAGGACTAGGACTCTGTATTAAGACAGAGGCAAAATTTGAATTAAAGAAAAATGCCACTCCAGTATTCAAACCTAAAAGGAATGTGCCTTTTTCAGCGATGGACGCAATCGAAAAAGAGTTGGATAGACTTCAACAACTGGAAGTCATTGAAAAAGTTAACCACACAGATTGGGCAAGTCCAACCGTGTATGTAAAGAAAAAAAATAACAGAATAAGGGTCTGTGGAGATTTTTCAACGGGTTTAAATGACTGTCTATTGGACCATAATTATCCCCTTCCGTCCGCAGAAGATCTGTTCTCTAAGCTTAACGGAGGAAAAATTTTTTCTAAGATAGACCTCTCAGATGCTTACTTGCAAATTAAGATCAGCGATGAATGCTCCAAATACTTAGGCATAAATACTCATAAGGGCATTTTTAAGCTAAAGAGGCTTCCTTTTGGATTAAAGGTTGCTCCTGCTATTTTCCAGCAAATTATGGACACGATGCTGGCAGGGTTGGAATTTTCAATGGCCTACCTTGACGATATCCTAATTAAAAGTGAAAATTTGCAAGATCATAAGAAGCATGTAAAAGAAGTATTCAAAAGAATACAGGAATTTGGTTTTAAATTGAGCCCAGAAAAATGCGATTTTTTTATGAAAAAAATTAAATATCTAGGTCAAATAATCGACAAAGAGGGTCGAAGACCGGATCCACAAAGGACTGAAGCAATTGAAAAGATGCCTGTTCCAGATTCAGTGACAAAATTAAAATCGTTTTTGGGATTAGTTCAATACTATGCAATTTACATCCCTAACATACATAATTTAAGAGCTCCTCTTAACGAGTTACTGAAAAAGGGTGTTAAATGGAACTGGAATAAGGAATGTGAATCTGCTTTCCAAAATATCAAAAGATGTCTACTGTCAGACTTAGCATTGGCACATTTCAATCCAGAAAAGGAACTAATACTAGCAACGGACGCCAGTGATTACGGTGTTGGCGCTGTATTACTTCACAAGTATGAGGATGGTAGGACAAAAGCTATCGCCCATGCTTCAAGAACGTTGGTTGCAGCGGAGAAAAATTACAGCCAAATTGAAAAAGAGGCGCTGTCGATAATATTTGGAATTACAAAGTACAATCGATTTCTCCATGGACGATCTTTTATTTTGCAAACCGACCATAAACCCCTACTTACCATATTTGGATCAAAGAAAGGCATTCCCACACATACTGCGAATCGATTACAGCGATGGGCTGTAACCCTCTTAAACTATCAGTTTAAGATGGAACATGTATCCTCAAAAAAGTTAGGACACGCAGATGCATTATCACGGTTGATCCCTAAAAGAAGCGAAAGTTTCGAAGAAACGGTAATTGCTGCGCTTAAAGACGAAAGTGAATGTACAAGTTCAATGTGTAATATGATACGTGAACTTCCGGTAACTTTCGAAAAAATAAAAAAAGAGGCAGTAAATGACATTTTCATTAAGAAAATGAAAAATCAATTGGGATGGATAAAAAAAAATAAAAAGGTAGATCAAACAACGCCTTTTTCCATCTGTGAAGATGTGCTCATGTATGGTGAGAGGATCGTAATTCCACTAACGTTACAGAGGAAAATTCTGAAGGAATTTCATACAGGTCATCCGGGCATTTCGAGAATGAAATCCCTTATGAGAGGATATGTGTACTGGCCTGGTATGGACAAGGAAGTTGAAAAATGTGTCAAGACATGCAGAGGATGTCAATTAGCAGCTCGAGATCCTCCAGTAAAAACGACGCCATGGCCAAAGACGGACCTACCCTGGTCACGTCTGCATATTGACTATGCGGGACCTATAAATGGTTATTTTTACTTGATTATTGTAGATTCTTTTTCAAAATGGCCAGAAATATTTAAGTTTAGACATCCAACAGCAAAAAACACTGTGAGTGCGCTTAATGAAATTTTTAGCCGTTTTGGAGTGCCAAAAACCTTAGTGAGCGATAATGGAACAGCATTTACTGCTCATGAATTCAAAGAATTCTGTGACTCACTAAATATTCTACATATGACAACACCTGTGTACCATCCACGATCGAATGGGTTGGCCGAAAAATTTGTAGATACGTTTAAAAGGGCACTTAAGAAAAATCTTACTACGGACACAGAAATCAAATACGTCCCAGACTGTCTCCAAATGTGGAAGAGACACCAATGGAAACATTGTGCGATATTTTTGATATACCAAAACCAGCGTATGTACCGCAAACAATGAATATTTCGCCTGAACTGACCATACGGGCTGGACAGAAACCTTTACCCCGGGTAACGCTGACCAGAAGGAAAAGCGCAAGAAAGAGAAAAGTTACCAGGAGATTAAGCCCTGACCCTAAAAGGAAGAGGTATTTAAGCTAAAATCAGGAAGATTTCAGCTTCAGGGGGAGGTGTTGTGAAGGAACATAACTGGCTATACACCGGTTACAAACTGTATATATATATTGGACTGTTTGGCAGACAGCGGCAGACAGCGGCAGACAAGCAGTCGCAGTAAGACGGATAGTCTTACGTGTTGATTATCAGACTTTCTTCCCCATACTTGTTACTATGTACTTCTATTTACCTTAGGCGAGCAGCCTTACGTTTCTGTATTATAAATAAACCCCATTACACATACCACTCGGTGTAACTCACGTTTGTCTTTATTTCTTAAGTATTTAGGAATATAACAATAAGATTTATAGTTAAACTATGATTTTACTTTTAATGAATAAATCAGAGCTGCAACATATGACACAAATAATATTTACATAAAGATAATGAAAATAGTTTCTCAGAATACAAAATGCAGGGTGGAACAATAACATTGTCGCTCTAGAAAAGACGACATTTTTTATTTCAGGTTAATGAAACCCGGTTTTCTTTTCTTTTGATTATTTTTTTTATTTATTTATTTATTTATTTATTTATTTATTTTTTGCAGAACATCTAATCGTTCGTCAGTTGTTTACAAATCCCAAGAGGGAGAGGAGCCTTCTATCATGTCTGAAAGTGATACAATGTTCAACGAGCGAGATCGGAGATGTGCCGCCGTACAACTCATGCTCTCATCCAATCCAAGTTATTACAATTGCCAGTCCCCTCAAAATGCATCGCTGGATTGCCGCCAATAACACGAAAATGCAGAAAATGAAAAGTTTCCAGCAGTGGTTATAGTATTTGCTGTGGTTTCAAGTGAGGGCCACGTCACATCTTCGATGTCTGCTTAAAAGTCAACAGTAGAAAGGCAAACCCTGGGTATGGTAGCAGGACTCGGCGCCGACCCACAAGTTCAAAGAGACCCAGGCTTGGTTTCAGGGTGGCTACGACTTTGTACTCTTTTCTCAATGGTCCCCTCCTCCCCCGATCTAAACCCACTGGATTACTTCGTTTGGTAATACGTGGAGAACATTACCAATGTGACCTTCTACAATACCAAAGTCAGCCTGATCTCCATCATGCGCCAAGTATTTGCCGAGCTCCCGTCGGGTATGTGGAAAAAGCATACTTCCAGTTCTGGGCCCATATTGAGGCTGAAGTGGGCTACATTGATTAGATGTTTGCTCTCTCCTACATAATCAACTTAACTGAATTAACTTGATTGATATCGTTCCACCCTGTAATATATACAAAGGGCAAAATTGTATATATATATATATATATATATATATATATATATATATGTGTGTGTGTGTGTGTGTGTGTGTGTGTGTGTGTGTGTGTGTGTGTGTGTGTGTGTGTGTGTGTGTGTGTGTGTGTGCATGTGTCCATCTTTGATTTTAGCATATATATGTATAATAGAATATCTCACTTATAGTAAATGGAGACATTTAAATTTACCAATTGATGTAGCCATTAAACTAGCTCATTTGTTGATTATTGAGATCAAACAAAGTTATGATAAACAGAATTAGTACGATATATATGAATTCCATTTAACCGAATCTATATGCTTACATGATAATTTTTTGTTGTTGCTTAGCTGTATTTGTGCAGGAGATAATTTTTGACATCGTCTAAAGTATAATACAAAATAAAATATTTTAAATCGTTTATGAAACGTGTGTACTCAACATTTATAATGTGATAAATTTTTGAAACTGGAAAAAACAAAACAAAACGAGAAACAGTCAGCAAAAATGAGAATTCCACAATCGGAACGAAGCTATTTGAATATGAAGATGTCTTACAACTCATGTCTCGTGTTCGAAAAGATAGCAAGTAACCTAAGCAATAAATTAAGATAACTAAACGAACGAGCTGGAAGAAATGAAGCAGGGAAGAAATCAGACATTTCTAAAGAACATATGATTATGAATACCGATTCTCCGTGTTGAGTGAAATCTCTAATCTATAATATAAATTTCAGCTGTCTGTTTAAATGTGTGTATGCATGTATATATTTTGTCAGGTCATGTCATATGCTACTGGTACCATGTAACCAAGTACTACCTGTCTCATGGTCGGGTCACCGGCGACTAAACTGGTTCCCCCACCAGACTTGTTTGGTGAGGAGGGTGGCTAGTCTCCCTGAAGGATTAAAAACAAGACCTTCCAAAGGGCGAATGAACTCTTTTTCTGGGTCAACGGCCAACTAGCACAGTGTATATTTGTGTGTGTGTGTGTGTGTGTGTGTGTGTATGTGTATTGGGGTGGAGAGGGCTCCCGTAAGCCGTGGTGATGGCAACCTTTCTAGGAGAAGCAAATCTGATTTAAAAAAAACAAAGCGGGTGACCAGTACCCGCATTAAGCTGGTCTGCAGTTTAATTTGTTGCTGGCTATCTTGCTCTTGCTTGTTGCTGGATCTCAACATTTTGAACCGAGAGAGAGACTTAGCTGTCGTACAAAGCTAAGACTCTGCAACATCATCTTTGTATAGATACTCCCTCAGGCATTTGGGCTCATGGATTTTAAATGTCTGAGGGAGTGGCACTCGTCTGACAAGACGTTGCAATCATCCTGTATGTATGTATGTATGTATGTATTATGTATGTCTGCCTAAAACTTTCGACAGAGGCGACGGATTTTCACGAGGTCAGTATCCCTTGGAAGCTCGACCCTTCGGACGACAAATATCGAAAGAATGTCCAAAAACATCAATTCCGTCACCTTCAACTTGGCAGTTTTTTACAGGGAGGATTGGTCTTTTCACTGACATGTTTTGCAAGTCATTCAAACCTCACATAAACGACGTCGCATAAAAGTCGTTATTTCGACCGCCCGTGACGTCACAACCACGGTAGGCTCATCGATAAGAGCATTTGAGTTTTGTTGTTTTTTTTACCTCTTTTATTTATTTATTTATTTTTTGCTCAACCAACACACTTCCACACACTTCCACTTTCTTTTACGCCTTCACGTCACGAGTTCGAACCTCCAAACACCCGGGCAGCGCCTGCTAGTGCGTGTGTATGTGTGTGTAGGAGAGAGAGAGAAAGAAAGTGAGAGAGAGTTTCGATGAACTGATGTTTTACATTTAGCGCGAAGATACTTTATGTGTCTGGCTGTGTTTTAGATAGGCTTTGTATCAAAATGTCTTCGATAAGTATCGATAATCGAAAAAATTAAATGAAAGAAGGAACAGGCGATTTCGACTGAAGTAAACGCCTAATACAGCATCACATAACAAGTGCGTTCGAGAAGTTTTATTAATACAGAAAGGCCCGGCATCTAAAATCAACAGTAGGTTAAATGATATGAAAGGGACGTGTCCGAAATTAATGTTACTGTTTAGAGCGCAATTAAACCATGATACTTGATTTTTGTATTTTAAACTGTAATTCAAGCCATTATCACCGCACAAGTAGAAAGGCCCAGTATATAAAATCAAAAGTATTTTCTTTGATATACAGGAGAGCGATCGAAAGGAATGTTTTGTTTAAAGTGCAATTGGCCCATTATACTTAACTTTTGCATTTAAATTTTATTTAAGTCGTTATATAAAATATTTTTACGAACAATACTAGTTTCTTTACAGTGTAACGCCTCCCTCGAGGAGGTGACTAAGGACTCTTATTTCTCTGGATTCTCCACACGTGTCGTCTAGACTCCTCTGACGCTGTTACATGAAATCTGGTATGCTGAAAGCGAATATCGAAGCGGCAGGCAGGAAGAAAGACAAACAACTGCAGTCTATCACAAAATTATGTACAAAATGCTTTTACAATTCTCATTCAGATTTTGTCAGTTCTATTCAAAGTCTCAACTCTCTTCACAGACAGCGACTGACAGATGGATGAGGTGTGGAGGGGTCCTCTCTGTAGGGAACGGCGGGTTTATACGACCTAATCTCCCCGAATTCAACGAGCAATCTGTTTCATGTTAGAGCGCATAGACCAGATGTGGGTGGGCTGGAAGTCTCCCCAGCCAATCAAATCACGCTAAGCCCCAACGATCTGAGACCCATTCAAGACTAAAAATCACATAACCTCGAGGTCATCAGCCATCACTCAGCCAGTACAATATGTTCGTCTAACATCCTCGCATTTCCTGTTGTTGAGTTTTCCCCAAATAACAAAATATCTCAGGTCTTCCAACCTCTCAAAAAACAAATATATCCATTTTGACAGTGAATTAAAATATATCTATATTTATCTTCTCTATATTAAATCCTTGGGTTATCTGGCGTCACCCGGGAATACAAAGCTACGTCAGCGTAGTTCTAACGCTCCTCAATGGGGGATTACGTTACACAGTGCAATGTAAATTACAATGTATTGTAAACTAAGTCACTGAGGAAGGGCATATGAACACTACCTATTTGTTTTTTGTTGTTTTTTTGTTGCTGTTTTTTGTTTTCGTTTCTCTAACCAAATCCGAGCACTTGTCAATATATTTTATCAGATTGACTAGAAGGTTCTTGTGGTTTTAATTTTGACGAAGACGACCGCAACATATAGGGTTTGTTGTTCAATTAGCTGCTGTAATTATTCAATCACTTAATTAATGGTATTTGTTAAAAATCAAATAATGTTTGAATAAAGGTTTTCTTTATTTATTTCTTTGTTTTTACAAACATATAATCATACGTGCATTTTCTTAGATGAAAAGTTAGCTGGAATTAGTTTTAAAGTACCAAAGAAAATAACTCAATGAAAATGGTAAAATAGTATACGGTGGAATAATGTAATATATATATATATATATATATATATATATATATATATATATATATATATATGAATATATCTCTGCTCAAAGAAAAATTATAAATACGGAATAAGCACCATTAGAATAAACACACTTTTACCAACGCAAAGCAAGTGTATTTATGCCAGTAACGTAAAAATCTTGCGTTCTGGTGGCGATGAAGTTGCTGAAAGCGTTTTTGATATCATTTAGGTCTCACGTAGAAAGTTGTCGAGATACTTTAAAAAGTGATAGTCGGTAGTGAGAGGTCTGGAGAGCAAGGCAGATGAGACAGCTTCTTAGCCCAATTTGTTCAACTTCTCTGTTTAGAAACTTGTGGTCGGGCATTGTCGTGAAAGAAATTAGTCTTTTTTTGTTGTTGTTGACTAATGCTGGATGTTGTTGTCGGAGTTTCTGATGCATTTCATCCATTTGTTGACAGTACTTCTTCGCCGTCGTGGTTTCTCCTGCAATCAAAAAACTGTAATGGATGAGACTGGTAGTAGCCCACCAAACAGTCAGCATGACCTTCTTATGGTGTAACTCTGGCTTCCGAAAGTGTCGTGGAGTTTCATCGGCGTCAAACCACTGAGCTGAGCGCCACTGGTTGCCGTACAAACATCCACTGTTTATCACCAGTCACAACCCAGTCGAGAAACGGGTCTTTCTTGTTGCGTAAAAAAAAGGAAAATGACACTTTATAACTGGCTTCCTTTTGGTTGCCTTTCAAGTAGTGAGCCACTTATTTATCAATTTAAAAGCCCAACAGCTGGGGCCTCACCATCGGATATAGTTTAAGGTCATATCCAGGACCTTCAGATCGGGGATGAAGGTCAGACCCAGAAGCTTGTCAAAGCATGATGCTTCCCTAAGATGAGATCCATTCACTTCAATTGATGCCAAATTGGGGCCAAAGAGTTATTGGTGAAAAGAGAGGCGCTTGATGTTTTTATGGAATTATACTAATCAGCTATTTCCCCATTGTTTTACGTGTTCAAGTGCAAAAGAGAAAGAATAACAAATATCGCGGTCATTGCCAGGGATTGAAGTGTTGCTCTAGATAGTAGTGTGGTCAGCATAGATGTCTACGAATGATCTAATAATGTTATTTGGGAGATCATTAATGGTGATCAGGAAGAGAGTTGGACCCAGGATGGAACCCTGAGAGACGTCAGCGTTGATACTATGAGCTACTGATTTCTGTTCATCAACGACTCTGCCTATAAATCTATCAGATAGAAATAATTTAATAGGTGAGAGGGCAGTTCTAGCAATTCTTTCAAAAGTGTCACTAATGGTTTTCCATACAAACACCGCCTTTGTTTGGAAATATTATAAGCAAATCACTATACTAAAGAATCGTTTGCGATCTATTTATTATGTGAAGAAAACACGTGTGTCCAAAGATCGTCTATAATTATTCAAATGATCATTGATTTATTAAATATATTGACAAGTTAAAAAAAAAATTACGAAGCAATCGATAATCAAATCGATAATCAGCAGTGTTGGTGCCATCTCATATGAAGTGAACAATATGCTTGAAAGGTTTTTTTAAAAATGATATAATTTCAATTGAATTAAACATTTATAAAAATTTCAAAATATTCAAAGACGAGAAATAAAAAAAACAATGAAGACGTCCGTATATGGTGTGTAAAAGGAGGAACACCTTAAGGACAATAGAACGCTTTAATAATGTTAATGGAATTCATAATTTTTCAAAGATTTAAAAAAAATTAGAAATAAGCAAAAGTAATGCTAATACAAGACTCGGGATTAAAAGAAGAGGAACTCTCTAACGAGAGAAGATCCATTTGTGCAAAGTATTTAATCGCATTTAAATTATTTTAATCGAATTCGATATTCCAGGCACGTTTTTCCAGGTTCTTTTTAAGACAAATATTCATATGGAGATTTCTTGTTATATAAATATATAACATACTCTACTGTTCCTGGCCGAATGAGAAAACAGACTTTAATCCACGTTTTAAGTTAATGAATTTGCTAGCAAGCATGAATTTATATATCCTTTCTTTTTTATTCTTAATGATAAATAACGATAAATAAATGCGATTTTTCATAGATGGGCCCAACGATAAGTGTGTACATGAGCGCTTACGCACGTATGGTAGCTGTATGCAAATGACCGAGCCGTGTGCGAGGTGACGACACGACAAGGAAGAGGAAAAAAGATTATAAAAAGAACGTCCGCGCTAACCGAGGATCACGTTAGAGAGAGGATAGAGATGGTACGTGTTTGAATATCTACTCTAATTAAGAAACTACCGCAGTACACCCTGGGAAAACGTCACATGCGTTCTCGCATTGACTTAGTCAATAATATAGTGTAGTCTACATTGCACTGTAAAGAAGTATATTGGCGTGAGATTTTATAGAAATCGGTACAGCCGTTTCAGAACCATCAGGGAACGAACACACACATACACGGATAAAGTGTTTTTTATATTGAAGTAAAGATGCCTATAATAAAGTGGAAATGACAAATATTTAGTTCTCTTTAATTTTGTAACTGTTTTGTGAAATGTTATTTTTTTTAATTCATTTTAGAACTTAACGTTAATCAATACGGAGTTAATAATAATAATGTGCAATTCGTACGCCTTTAAAAGGTCAGTTTCAAAGTTTATCAAAAGGTCTACTGTTTTCGCATTCTTTAGGGTTTTAAAACCATAGGATTCTTTTTTGTTTACGTTTTCATTTTTAAGGAAGAAATTTGCTCACCATCGCAAAATTCGCGCATAAGCCTGAAGGATCCTAGAGTGGATGAAACACGGAATATTCAGCGTAGCTTAATCGCCATATATATTTTATAAATTACTAACTAGCTCTACCTACGTATTGAGCACTTTTGAAGTAAATACTTAAAGTTTACGCATAAATTTATACTTTTGTATATTAATTTTTTGTGAGTAAATGAAGTAGTTACACTTAGCTCCTGAAACAGTTGAGCACTCTCAAAAGAATTTATTTCACCACATTAAAAATAGATATGGAAAGAGTTAATTTCGAAACATCGCTAAAAAACATCCCCACACCTAGCAAGCATAGCTATATTATTAAATTAATTAAAAAAACAAATGAACTTATATGCCGAATGCGATGGTGAGCAAATTTCTTTCTTAAAAATGAAAACGTAAACACGGTCACTATTCGCCCATGCATAGAGTATTGTTGCCACATCTGGACTGGTGCCTCTACCACAAGTCTCTCCCTCTTAGAACAAGTTCAAAGAAGAATTGTCAATCTAATCGGTCCCACTTTATCAGATAAGCTCCAGCCCCTGTCTCATCGCCGCAATGTTGCATCACTCTGCCTGTTTTACAAATATTTTAATGGAATGTGTTCTGATAAACTTGTTACACTTGTACCCCCTCGACGTACATATCCCCGACAAACTGGCTTAGCAATAAGATCTCACCCCTTCATTGTTTATATCCCTAAATACAAGAAAGCTTTCTTTTCTTCTTTTTTTTTTACATGGGGTTCACCACTTATCAAGGCCCAATGGCCACTCACGGATAAGGGTTATTGTGTGTACAGTAATCAAAGGGATAGTGTAGCAGAGCATTGGAGACATTGTGAGGTGTCTTACTTGGAGGGGGGCGGTTCATCAGGAATTTGTTTGTGTTAGACTTGAAGACATCCAGGTTGAAGTCGGGAGGGAAACAGGCAAGCGGAACAGAGTTCCACAGGCGTGCAGTTCTAAGAAAGAAGCTTTGTTCATGGTATCTACGTTTTGATTTAGGCACAGATAGGGAGTGGGGAAATTATTGACGATGGTTTCAGCGAGTCGGGTGTTTTTTGCGAAAGATTGGCGAGGGAGGACCAGAGAATGGAGCTCAGACGAGCACCTGTCATGGAAATAATGATAGAACAATGACAGGCTCGCTACGTCTCATCTGTGGGAAAGAGGTTGCAGGGTAGAGAAAAGGGCATCCCCCACCAAGCCACAGAGTCTATTTTGTACTCTGTCAAGGCAGGATAGGCTGTTTTTTGCAGCCCCCGTCCAGATGTGGCAGCAGTACTCTAATAGTATTCTAATAGTTTCTTCTATCGAACAGCTAGACTTAAGAATTCCCTTCCTGTTGCCTGCTTCCCTGACTGTACTGATATGCAGAAGTTTAAATGTAACATAGACAAATATCTTGTTAATCTTTCCTAGACGTGGCCCCAAATAGTAGCCCCTTACGTCCAAGTGGCGATATGCTTTGTAAGGGGTGAACATGAGTAAAAAAAAAATGTGTAAACATCCATTTATTGTTTAAAGTACATACGGTATTTTTAGATGGGGGGGGGCAAAATTCATGGAAAACAATCCATTGCTCCTTTCATTTAAAGTATAACGATATTCGGTGAGTAAGGGATAATGTGAAAAGATTTCTTAGCCAAACTAATGGGAAATAAAATATATTTTTCTATTTAAATAATGGAATGAAAAATAAATAAAAATAGGCTAGTCCGAATCAAACATGGATATTTCAGACAGATTTCTATTTCAAGTCCGGCAATAAAACATTATATGTTAAATTATGGATTTCCATAAATAAGACATTTTAATTATATATAAAAATAAAACAGTAGATCCATGCCTGTATTTAACCGATAAACTCTTAAAATAAGAACTTTAGCTTTGTTTCACGCCAATCAGGGTATATTTTCTCTACTCCAAATTTGAAAAGGTCTGGAACCTTTTTAATTTTTGTATTTTCATTTTTCTTGCCTGATGAAATCAAATATAAGTGAAACGGTCTGCACGTCGTCGCAAGGTATGACTCTATTTACATAAAGAATAATAAAAAAATATAATTTGATCTCTTTGATTGAGAACTATCAACGACCCTTGTTGAAATTCAATTATTCTTAATTTTTGGATATTTTTATACCTGAAATGTATGTATCTATCTATGCATATATATATATATATATATATATATATATATATATATATATATATATATATATATATATATATATATATTGTCTTGGAAGTTTTATAACCTATAAAACTATATAAAGAAACTTATTTAATTTTTATATTTTCATCATTTCTTGGAAAACTATTTAGTCAGTAAGTCATCTACTTACCTGCAATAACTTCATCAACAAGCTCTGTCGAATTTTCAATGGTCCTAATATTAATTTAGGGGAGCATCAGTTGTTTACCATGTTTCGAGGGTTTAAAAACAAAACAGTATATTAAATGATGGCCTCCCATCAAACACTAGCTTTCCTAATCACAAGAATAAAAAAATGTTTCAGATATTAGATTTAGTTACCTGCTCATTCTTTAATTTGGTTAACCGATTCATGTTATAAAATGTATATTTATATAATGTGTTTAATCTGATAATTTCATCCTTAGCTGTTAGACATCTAAGCATGATTATCAATGTTTTTACTGTAATCAGAAAAAATAGCAATTTCATAATAAGATATTAAGAGAATTATGAAGACGCGGAATCGGAATAGGTAATTGTATCGGAATCGGGAAAAATATTGGAATCGTCCAATCACTAATATATATATATATATATATATATATATATATATATATATATATATATATATATATATGTGATGATGATGTTGATTGAAACGTCTTGTCAGATGAGTGCCACTCTCTCAGACACTTAAAGTCCATGAGCCCAAAAATGACTTCCATCGCCACTGAACCATTTTTATAGACAAATGCCTGAGGAAGTATCTATACACAGATGTTACAGAGTCTTAGCTTTGTACGACAGCTAAGTCTCTCTCTCGGTTCAAAATGTTGAGATCCAGCAACAAGCAAGAGCAAGATAGCTAGCAACAAGTTAAACTGAAGACCAGTTTAATGAGGGTACTGGTCTCCCGCTTTATGTTTTTTTTTAAATCAGAGATTTGCTTCTCCTAGAAAGGTTGCCTTCACCAGGGCTTACGGGAACCCTCTCCACCCCAGCACACACATACAAATACACACGGTGCTAGTTGGCCGTTGACCCCGAGAAAGGGTTCATTCGCGCTTTGAAAGGTCTTGTTTTTAATCCTTCAGGGAGACTAGCCACCCTCCTCACCAAACAAGTCTGGTGAGGGAACCAGTTTAGTCGCCGGTGATCCGACCATGAGGCAGGTAGTACTGGGTTACTTGGTACCAATAGCATATGACATGACCTGACATATATATATATATATATATATATATATATACCTGACATATATATATATATATATATATATATATATATATATATATATAGTCTTTGAAGTTTTTAACCTTTAAAACTATACAACAAAAAAGTATAATTCGTTAGAAAACCATTTAGTCAGTAAGTCATTCAATCACCTGCAATAACTGCATAAACTTGCTCTCTCGAATTCACTATAGTACCGATAATATTTTTTAAGGGATCATATATATATATATATATATATATATATATATATATATATATACATATACATACATATTCAATAAGATAAAAAGCTATAGCAAACATCTAAATGACTATTTTAACCACAGTTCCTGATTTCAAAAAACGAAAAATTAAAAGATTCATCTGCCTTACTTTTAATGCTAGGTTTATTTATGGTGTCTTTTAAATTCAATAAAAACCCTTCAAAATTTGCTGATGAGGAGACCTTGCTTATCAAAAAACTATATATAATTATTGTACATAACTTGATGTATACCACAATAAAAAGCATTGTTTTCCGAAACGATCGTACAGATAATTGATTTTGTTGTGGTTCCTTCTTATGAAACGGATTTTTAATTTAATTATAATTTGATTTTTAAATTTTAAATTATCAATCACATTGCTTAATATTGAATTAGCTCTAGGACATTTAACTATCGAGCTTATTATATATCTAAATTACAACGAGCACTTTCTATTTCCTGTATTTTAATTAAACTAGTAATTTCACTGTTACATTAAAATACACTCAGCTCTTTAGACTATTGTTCTAATCTCCTTTATATATATATATATATATATATATATATATATATATATATATATATATATAATCTGTTTAATTTGATAATTTCATGCTTAACCATTACACATCTAAGCATGTAAGCATAGTTATGAAAAACGGTGGGATCTATTCAACTGGAAATGATTTATTCGTTGGTTTATTTACCCGGCAAAATTGAACGAAATTACCTTCGTTCTTTGTATATATATATATATATATATATATATATATATATATATATAAATCAAATTTTTAAGGCGTGTGCTGCACCTAATTTTACGTTAATACATTGGAACCATTCGGTACAAAGCAGGTGTTTCATACAAAACGAATACCTTCCTTTATTCTATAATTAACTATTTATTGCATTGAAAGCGGCAACATTTAATTACATGTTGAGGTGAAATACAATTGTATCTTATTATTTTTCCTTTGATTATTTTTAAACGCTAAAGTAAAATTTTAAATGATGCTAATTACATAATTAGGAATCGGTAGACACAGCTTATAAGCTGCGTAAAAAACTCAGTGGTTGGAATTGTAATAAAATACAGTTGGGAGTGGTTTATCTAATGAATTATTTTTATATTCATCAAGGTAGGAGTTATGTTTAAGGTCATGTTTTCTTGTGTGCAGCCTAGCGTGCACATGGCTTGACTAATTGTCACCAAAGTTAATTATAATATGAGCAATGGTCTAATTTAGAACTTTTCCAATAGTATAATATTTCATAATATTAATAGAAATCCTAATATATTACAAATGAAAAAAAATAATATAAATGGGGAAATGTCAGTCTAACGTCAATAACAAGCAAGGAATGTAAGAATTAATAATTTATGAAGAAATAATTTCTCTTCGGATGTAATTCCATTTTGTGTTTATTTTTTTTAATTTGATATATGTAAAGTCACTATGCAGTACTAGTGCCTGATCAGATAAATATTTTTTCAAGTTATCGAGGTTTCTTTAGAATAATTTGGAAATATTTCATACAATATGGAGAAGTAATGTCCAGATAACACTTTGAACCACTGTTACGTTTTCAAGCGATGGCATATAGTCGCACGAATAACATATATCCTTCTTTACATAAGAATCGTTCCGTAAAATTATATATATATGTGTATATATATATATATATATATATATATATATATATATATTAGTATGTTTAGGCAGCATTTTTTTCTTTTATGCACGTTTCATTAAATAGCACAGACAACTCTTGCTTGTTTTTTTTTTTTTGTTTTGTTTTTTTTGTAATCCTCCTTTTCTCTTTGTCGGACCATTTTCTGAACGTTTTTTTTTTCGAGTGAAAAAATAAATTTCCCATAATCGCGAACGTTTTCGACCTCCATTGGTCATCCTCAGGCGAGTAGTAAAAAAAAATGAAAAGGGAAATCGAAAAATGAAAATAGCGAGATGAAATCAAAAAACGATTAAAAAACGATTAAAAGACGATCAAAATCGCTTAAAATCACTAAAATACTCAAAATCACTTAAGCGTGCCCTCCGTTTAATTTTGATTCGGGTTAATTGTTGGTTTATTAATGTGGATTAATAATGCCTCAAACATTGGGAGGCGCACCTCGCAATATAAGATAGATAAAAAAAGCCGTGCTTTTTTATTAATATGTCTCTAAATTCAGTTTTAGGGGTCTGGTGTGCTATGAGGTGCTGATAGATTTAAATATTCGTGGAAGACAGGTGACATGTTAAACGAAGGGAGATGCTGGTTCGAGTCATGCCAATATACGAATTATTTTTGGAGACACATTCTCCTATGGGGCATTTAAAGACGTACACGGCATTTCTCGTTTTCAGCATACTGCCATCGGATGTAGAGTTATTATTCATTAGTAATTGGCTAGTTTTACATATTTTGTAATAAATGATAAATCTTATTCTAGTGGTTACGACATGTTTGTGTACAATATATTTCCATTTTTTTTTTCACTCGAAAAAAACGTTCGGAAAATGGTTCGACAAAGAGAAAATAAGGATTACAAGAACAATAAGCAAAAATTGTCTGTTCTATTTTATGAAACGTGCATATATATATATATATATATATATATATATATATATATATATATATATATATGTATATATATATGTATATGTATATGTATATATATGTATATGTATATATGTATATATATGCATATATATATGTATATATATACATATATATGTATATATGTATATATGTATATATATATATGTATATATATGTATATATATATATGTATATATATGTATATATATATGTATATATATATATATATATATATATATATATATATATATACGAGAAAGTTATTGTTCAAGGGTATAATCTTAGACGTGTAAAGTCTTTCTCCAAATAGATCACATTTGACTGAAGTGGTTTTATTCAAGGGAGATATTGCCCAACACGAGATATAACTTATGGCGTTACCTATATTGAAGATAAATCGCTATATTTATTTATTACACTCTATCCATATTGATGAACGCACTACAAATAAAGAAAAGACATCTAATTTAAACACTAAAAATGTTTTCTACTTTTGTCATAACCGATTTTTTTTAAATATATCTCTTTAACTTTAAACCCCTTTTAAGATATCACCTGAAAGTGGCAGATACTAGTCGTGGATCAATTGTTTCCAATCAGAATCATGAGTATTTCAACCAGTAACCGTTTTAATATGCGCTAGTCACTTGTTCAAAACGAAGTGTCGATTTTTTTTTGCGATGAACAGCCAAACATTCATCTTGAAAATACGAAAACCGATGATAAGAACTTTTCATTAATAGAATGTGTTGCATATAATTTAATTAATTGGAATTCTTATTGAGATTAGTAATTTGTATTATTTATCCATTTATTTATTGCGGACTATTATCCTCATCTTTTAGTTGTTCTCTGATGATATTTCGGCCAATTATTGCACTGGCCTTCGTCAGGTGGGTAACATCGATGTGATAGGAGCACCGCGTCTCCTAACTGCATCCTCCGCAATTACTATCTTCCATAGTTGTTGTTATCTCCGAAACGTTGGCCAAAACTTTGTGAAACAACAACATGAAGATGGATATAATAGTCCACAATCAATAAACGGATAAAGAATGTGAAACGTTTAGTATTAATACGTAGGCTTCTGTTTTTACCTCAGAATTGATTAAAATCTTCTAGAATTTATCCTTACTTCAATGTTGCATATTCTGTAACTGTAATATGCGTTAGAGTGAAGCATGGAAACGGTTCGCCAGTTCCCGCTGAGGAAAACAACCAGGTATAACGGAGTTCAACAAAGCTGTAACTGATTCGAATAAAATGCGAGTGTTAAGATTTACTACACAAAATGTGATTTAAAAGTTATATTTGACTTACGCATAAAATACGATTTCAATCAGATGACTGTTAACTAAACAAAACGCGATTTCAAACTTAACATTGACAAACCAAATAATATGAAATTTCTAGCTTAAGCTTAACTTCGTATTATTTGGATTCTTCAGACTACTGTTCTCATCTCGAGTGAACGATGTAACCTCAGCCATTCTTTATGTGTATCTTCTTGAACATGGCAATTATTCTGTCGAACATGGCAATTATTCTGTCAAACTCGGCAATTATTCTGTCGAACATGGCAATTATTCTGTCGAATATGGCAATTATTCTGTCGAACATGGCAATTATTCTGTCGAACTCGGCAATCATTCTGTCGAACTCGGCAATTATTCTGTCGAACTCGGGAGTTAACACAAAATTTCGAACAGAATAAAAAGTATTTGATAAAAAAAAAAAAACGACGACATTCCTCACATGTGCTTGGAATTTAATAAGTGTCTTTCTTATACAAAATCCTTTTTCGTTTCCAAGATGTAGTAATTAATAGTGATATTCACATCTAGAAACAAAAAATTAAGGCTCCTTAAATTCATACTAGAGCCATGGCTAACGGAGCGACAGCGTGCTGCACCAATGGGTTGAATAAATGATTCCGTTCGAAAGTCCGTGCATAACTCCAGAGTTCGACAAAAATATTCTCGAGTTCAACAACATATACCTGAAGTAGATTAGCCGAAACGTTGTTCAATTTGTGGTACTATATCTCAGTGGCACGGTTGCTAACACTCTTCAGTATGGCCGGGTGGTGATTTGGCCATAAGCATAGAGATACAAAGAAATGCAATCACAGAATTTCCTTGCTAGATCGACCCCTTTTTCAGCCGGACGACATGGGGTAAGCACGCGTGTTTTTGTCTCTCGGTGAACGAGAGGGGACACCCCCTTTCCATCAGTACTAGTTAGGACTATCTATGTAGCTCAGTCTAATAATTTTTTTTAGTATTAATTTCTTTTGATCCCTTTTGTAAAACATTGTAAAATATTGTAATATATGTATGTATAGATATAAAATAGTTCAGATTTCTCATAAATATTGCGATTGTGTCGTGTTGTGTGTTTTATTGAGTCTGCCATGAATGCCTCCATCAAACAACGAAGTGGTCCGAAGGACGAAGAAAGAAAAGTCCAACCAGAATTGCATCAGGGTGAAGTCATCTTGAGAAAATAAAGGTGACACCCCCCCACATTCAACATCTCATGAGACCACCTCCAAGACATTTAGTGTAACAAGTGCAGTCAGTCACACGCCAGTGACCGGCTGATCATGTTATAAATTAACGCTTAAGATGAGAATCGTAGTCGGAAGAATGCAAATAATGCCAACAATCAATCCTCAGCTCAAATATTTAGAACTGCTAAACTTCACGTACCGAATAAAATATGATTTAGAAGTCACTTTTGAAAGATCAAGTAGAACGCGATTTCAAAATCCCGCTTGACCGGCCGTATAAATTATCATTCACAAATGCGTTTGATTGACAGAATAAAATTCGGTATCAAACTTTACCTTGACCGATTTAAGCGCGATTCCAAATGTAAACGTTATTTACCGCCTAAAATGCAAACTTCAATATTGCCTGGCTATATAAAATTTAATCTAAACTCAATATCGATAAACCAAAACTAATCATCATCATCATATCGTATATATCATTGGCAAAGGTTTCTTCGATATTTTTCACCATAATTATTTCTAGAACAGCATTAGGTACTTAATGGAGGGACTATGTGAAGGTTGGCAACATCCTAAGTGAAAGTGATTTTTCTGCAGTGAACTGGATTCGAACTTGGGACGCCTAGCTCGTGAGTTTGTTTCGTTAATAGCGAAACCACATGTAGCAGACGCATATATAACAGCAGTGGCATGACGCGTATGCAAATGACGTCACAGCGGAGAAACAGAAAGAAATAGAAGAAGAAAAAAAGGAGCCACATAGACGGTTAAAGCGGCTTGAAAATTCACTATAGTACCGATAATAATTTATTTTTTCATTTTTTAAGGGATCATATATATATATAGTCATCCACATACAGTACTGTTTCGCTGTTTCACAGCTCATCAGTGCGGCTATATATATATATATATATATATATATATATATAATCTGTTTAATTTGATAATTTCATGCTTAACCATTACACATCTAAGCATCTAAGCATAGTTAGGAAAAACGGTGGGATCTATTTAACTGGAAATGATTTATTCGTTGGTTTATTTACCAGGGAAAATTGAACGAAATTACCTTCGTTCTTTGTATATATATAAAAGTTAAATTTTTAAGGCGTATGCTGCGTGTGCGATAAGAAATTTTAAAACGACGCGATACGAACTTCAAAACAAAAAACTATATATGTATGCCGTGCGCCACGCTGCAGACATAGCAGCGGAAAGCAAAGAAAAGTTATTTAAAAAAATCCGCGTAGCAGTGATTGGACTTGAGCAGATATGTCGACGTTGGAGAAGAAAACGAACGTGTTCGACACAACAGAGTTTTTTTTTTAACCACATGGTGAACGAAGAGACTTGTAAAACAAAGATGCAGATGCATTTTGGAAAGTACCATGAATATCTGCTTTTTATTTACAACTGAAAAGAGGCTCGTGTCGAATTTCTTATCACCCTTTGTTCCTTTGCGAAACTTTCGTTCATAACGTCGGGTCTGTGTTAGCATGTAACTACAACGTTACACACGTTTCGTCTCACCAGAACAACTTTTTTAAATAAAATTTGTATTTAACTTCTGAACACTTGATCTAATCCAATCCAAACTGAAATGCCTGTATTTAAAATATTAGGATTTATTTCAGCAAATGTAAACGTATTGCCGAACGAACAGACAAAGCCTTCCGTAAGAATTTCTCATTGCAATAGAATTGGATACTAGACGTTTTGACTTCAAGCCAGTCTGTCTCTGTGCGTCCCTCTTCTGCTTCATTAATAAACTAAACGTGCAAATAATAAAACGAAACTGCTGCCAACGTTTACATCTGGATTCCGTTGAGAGAGAAAAACTTAATTCTGACAAATTAATTTTAAGTGTTTTTATTTTTTTTTTCAAATAAAAAATAACACCGAATCACGTAGACAACGCCTATGCACACACAGCTAGGTACACATATATATATATATGCATGTGTATTACGATAGAAGGAGGGACATGAATGTATACAACCTACCCCACACGAAATATTTTTTTTCTCGGCGTCGGTGGTCGTATTTCAAGATGAATTAAAAACGTCATTCTAGGTTTTCAGTATTTTGCTTTCTCTTCCAAGAAATCTCTTCACGTAAGGTGTTACCACTCTTGCAAAATTATGATTCAACGTGACGAGAATTGCCATAATTTCAGTTGGCATCGTTCATCAGATTTCAATTTCCTTGTTAAGAACATATATTTTTAGATACGCTGACTCATCTTCAAGCAAAGACATTACATTTTGCCTGAATTCAAGATTCGTTCTAATACGTTCTGTAAGTCAGTCGGTCGGTTACTTAGACTTTCAGAACACATTTGTCAAAGGAAAATGATAATTTAAACCAGTGGTTCTCAACCTTTTTTTACTCATGTACCCCTTTTCCCTTCTTTTTATCTTGGTGGACCCTTTCATAACTATTGGTCATAAGATAATCTTCTATTTTTCACTAATATAAATTTGAAGATTTTAATAATCCAAGAAATATTATATAATCATGCTTTATTTTTAAATGAAAACTAATTTAATGGGTTAAACCTGGAAAATATAAATATTATAGTTAAAATAACTTGAATGATTGAAAAAAAATATACAAAATTACAGTAGAAATTAAATTTTTAATAAAAAACTAATCTGAGTTAGTTTTCTTCATAGGCCACCAAAATATCGTTGTGGACCCACATTTTTTTATGTTTTACCTGTGGACCCCCAGAAATATTCCATTGACCCCTAGGGTCCATGTGGACCCCGGTTGAACACCCCTGATTCAAACCTTCCAAAGGAATGAAAAATAAGATTTCATTGGAACATTAAAACAACAAAGTAAAACTAAGTTACAATAAGCAAAGATGCTTAATAATCAAGAAAATCAGAAAAAATAAATAAATCCCCCATCTTCTGCGAGAGATTCCGATATCATTTGCATTCAGCTTTTGGCGGGCGAAAATGAACTAAAATTTTCATTCGCTTGTCAGTCACTCTTTATTATAGATACAACATGTTTCAGTTTCTCAGGCTTAATTAAAAAGAAGATTTATGTTAGTCTATCAAGCTGAAGCTTATAAATATTTCTGCTGGCTTGTTTCGCTTACTTATGAAATCGCATTTTTGTTGGTTTGTCACGCTTAAGTTAATAATAGTACAGTGTAACCCGAATATATAAGATACTCTTTTGACACATAGAGCTCTCATATCCGGGTTACACTTATATCTGATGTTCTTATATCCGAAATACTATGTACATTAACGCAGGCTCTAATTTGGGATCAGAGAAAATCACTCTTATATTGGTTTTCTTATATTAGAGTTTCTTATATCCGGGTTATACTGTATTTATCTCAGTCTATGAATGTCGGTTTATAAAAAAAAATTGTCAGTCTGCCATGCTTGTTATTGGTAGCATTTATATAGATCTGTAACGTGTCAGTTTATAAAATAATCATTTTATTCATTCTGCCACGCTAAAGTTAATAAACAGTATTTATCTCAGTCTGTAAGGCTTCGGTTTAGAAATAACATTTTAATCAATTGTTGGCTGGTTGGTTGTTTTTGTTTTACGGCATATCAACCCTTTTCGGGTTATTTAATGCCGAATCCACTTATTTTGAAGAACATTTTTTTTTAATAGGGTATATTGTTTGTTTGTTTTTAAGTCGGTTTCTATCTAACCCATAGTAGGGAATCTAACAAGTACTACCAGTCCGGGTCAGAGTGGACCTGGGAGCAATGGCAATTAAAGGGTGGCTCCACACTCCCCAAAGCCCGAAAGCTGGGGGCTCACCATCGGATATAGTTTAAAGTCATATCCAGGACCATTTTAATCAGTCTATCACGCTCAAGATAATAAATAGCATTTATCTAAATCTGCACTTAATGAAACTAACATACGATTTTAAATTTATTTTAGGCACGTCAGGGGACTTAACTCAGTTCTTATATTAGTGATCACTTGATAAAAAAACGAATATAAGTCTAATAATTTATTATAATTAAATAGGATTTATATTACTAAACCAATACATAGAATTAATGCTCATAACTTATACTAAATGTTTCCAGTTCACGATTAAACACAAAACAATGTCTCTGATAAATGTCATATTTTCATTGCTTTAAACAATTTCTACTGGTTGGTTTTTCTTTTATTTTTACTTGCATTGGATCCGAAATAATCGCTGAATTGCATACGAATTATTGGCAGTTGTAACATTTCAATTAATAGAAATGTTCAATGACGCAAACGGACAAACATCGCACGATGGAACGTGAAGAGACAAGGGAGTATTTACAGACACGCAGTCCCTCGCACACGTGTTGCTTTTGTGCGTGCGTTATCGCCAGTATTCAATTACAACAAAATCTTTGTACACATGTGTTTGTCTGGTCCTCGTTATTTCCATTGTCGCCCCTCCCTATTTAATATCGTTGGTCTGTATTGTTGAATCGCAAACCCGAACAGATAAATTTCTTTCACGAAAATACAAAGTGGCAGCGGCAGTTTAAATGTTTTATTGGGAAAACAGTGTCTTTCAAAGAACAAAGGGTTCTTTCAAAAGCGGGGTCAGGCAGAATACATTATTCTTACAAGAAAGATTAGTTTAAAATTATTTTTTAACTTATACTTATTTAACTACAATAAATTACTTTTTCTCCACATTAAAAAACGACCCTGGTGTCTAACTCTGTCCCGTGGGGAGGCATAGTAAATAGGTACAATAAATTACTTTTTATCAAACTAAGTGTTGTTCAAATGAGTCATTATTCTACATCATTGATACACGTTTGTTCTGTTTGCGTCTCAGATATCAACTGCACTAAAAACACCGTTTCAAATTCGAATCGGGCGAATACGCGATCCAAAATCTTTCGTCATCAAGCACTTGTGCTAGATAGTTAACACGTGACTTTTATTTCCTGACTTCGCTCAGTGCCTGTGTATATTTCACTTGCGGCCGTTAGTATTAAAATGTAATTAGGTGACTCGTTTTCGAGATTTATACTACATAGTGGAACGATAAAATTCTCGCCTTAGAAAAGACGACATGATTCCATTTCTGTTTGAGGAAAAGCGGTTTTCCTTCTTTATTGCAGACTATTTACTAGCTGGCCGGTGGTGCATAAATCCTAAGAGCGATAGAGCCTTCTATCATGTCTGAAAGTGACACAATTTTCAACGAGCGAGATCAAAACTGTGCCGGTCTACAACTCATACTCTCTACCAATCCAATAGGACCATTGATAGCAGTTCCAAACTGACAATCCGGACGATTCAGTCTTGAGGGCACAGTTCAAGGACGTTTCCTGCCACGGTTATAGTCCTTGGTGTGGTTTCAACTGAGGCCAACATCATGCCACCTCACATCTTCGACGTCTGCTTGAAAATCAAAGTATACCCGGATGTACTGAAAATATGTAATAATACCCCCGGTGTAATTATATTGCCGCGAGCAAGCCCTGGGTGTAGCACCGGGACTCGGTGCCGGCTCACAAGTCCAAAGACATCCAGGCTTGACCTTAGAAAGAGTGCTATGACTTTGTACACTTCTCATATTCTTAGCTTGCTGGTCTATTTCGTTTGGTCATACGTCGAGAACATCACCAACATGACCTCCAACAACACCAAAGTCAGCCTCATCGCTGCCATTCGCCGTGTATTCGCCGAGCACCCGCCAGCGCTTGTGAAAAAGGCATGCTTCCAGTTCCGGACCATATCAAGGGGATGAATGAGACTGAAGGCAGCAACATTAAATACATGTCAGTTCTAGTATATAATTAAGTTATCTGGATTGATCTTTTTCAATAAAATTTTAAAAATAAAGCTGTTGTGTTGTTTTCTTTAGGGCGAAAATTTTATCGTTTCACCCTGTAGTATAGCTGACATTATATAGAGAGAGAGTCATCCACATATAGTACGGTTTCGTTGTATCACCACTCATCAGTGCCGCTAGACTAGCGTCTTCGCCTAGCCAAGAAGATATATATATATATATATATATATATATATATATATATATATATATATATATATATATATATATATATATATATATATATATATGATTGAAAATTATTTTAAGATTAAGCTATTAAAATATACTAAAATTTTATCAGCAGTGTAGGTGACTAATAATCGATAACGTTTCGGTCAGACGTCATATGCTAATTTGTGTGATTACGTCGGGAAACAATGTTTCCCTTCTGACGACAACTTCGCCTTACAAATTGAGTTTGTTTATATACATTTGTGTATTGGAACCGAAAACATCACCCCTGAGTAATATTTTCGTATTTTACTCTTTAAATACAACTTCTTACACAAAAAAGCGACTTACTTAAATAAAATGGATTTTATCGAAAAGTCCTTTATATCAAGTCCACTGATACTTTATAAACTAAACTTATTCTTAAAGTGCGTCAATAGTTCTATAAGCCTTCTTTCAGATTTTTAAATGTTCATTCAAGTCTGTGCTTCCTTTATATTTTTTTAATTTCTTTTCCTTTTTTTAATACTTTTTCTGTTTTTCTTTTTATCTTTCTCTTTTTTTCTATGTACTTTTCCGCACTTTCTTTTGTGTCTTCTTTCTCCTTTGCTTCTCTTTTTCTGTTTCTTTTTTTTTCTTTTTTCAAACCATCTTTTAAATTTTTTTTCTTTCTTTTCGTCTCTGTCTTTTTTTTTTTTTGTGCCCTCTCTCCAGATTAGAGAGGAAGCAAGCTGTTCTTATCTTCATCTTTTTCTATATTTTTTTTTTACGTTTTTACTTTAATTTTCTCTTCTTCTTCTTCTTCTTCTTCCATTGTTTTCGTTTCTGTCTCATTTTTTTCTATCACTTTTATCTTTTCTTATTTTTTTATTTTCTTTTTCTTTTCTTCTTTTTCATTCTTTTCCCATGCCATTGTCTTCATCTCACTTTTTTTCGGTCTCTCTCTTTTGTTTTTTGTTTTTTCGTGTGTCTTCTTTTCCCTCTCTTGTGTCCCTTTCTCCTCTTTTTCTCTATTATCTGCTACCTTTTATTTTTAGTTTATTTTTATATCTCAGTAACATACTTTTTTTTATATATCATCCCATTGTCATTCCAATATATACCAAGACAATTGAATTTGTAACATTTAATATAATGGCTTCTACGAAGAGCTTTCTGCTATTTTTAGCTGGAAAAGTTTATGTGTGGATTGTTAGATCAGAATAACATGCATTACGAGTGTTATTTACACATACATGCGTATAAATAGTAGTTTTACTTATTTTGGAGTTGAAATATGATGATCAATATTGTATGACTATAAGTTATATACTTTTAACCTATCCAGTTTTCTTTTCAATCTAAACCCAGACAATTGAATTTTTAACATTTAATAGTATCGTTTATATCCTTTACCATATTTATCAGTCCAGCGGTGCCTTTCTAGTCTGTGTTTATGGACTTATCAAAAACATTTGACCCGAGATTGTAAATGTGGCGATTGAGTGGCAGACACTTATTTTTACTGACCGGAAGCGGAAATAACGCCATCAAATGTTAAATACATTGTTTCGGAAATAAAATTCCAACTTTTACAGAACTCAATTATGCGTTAAAAGCTTGACACATTGTGTTGGCTTTGTTAATGGCTGGAAATAAAAAAAACAACAACTGAGTAAACAAATATAGTAAGTAATATTAGGAATACAAAACATATATAAAAGAAGAAGGTTACTAACAAAACTGTTTGGTCTGACAGTCAGGATTGTTTGCTAGAATAACAAATTCTCTTAAGAACATTTCTTTCTGCTATTTTTAGCTGAAAAGGTTTATATGTGCGTTGGTAGATTATTGTAACACGTATTAGCCGTGTTATTTAGACATATACGTGTCTAAATAGCAAATCTACTTATTTTCTAGTTGGAATAGAGTAAAGTCTAAAAATAATTCTTTATAATAAAGACCAATGTGTTATATATATATATATATATATATATATATATATATATATATATATATATATATATATAAATGTTAATAAAACATGTTAAAAAACACCTTGAAATGAGTTAAAAACATATTTAATCTGAAAAGGAAACACTAGATAAGTGGATAGTCCTTAATCCGCGGAGTTTCTAAGAAATACTTTCCTTCTCATCAGAGGGTAGGAATTAGCAAAATGCGGGATCGGATTTTGCATGCAAAAGTATTTGATGAAACAACAAGTAAGTCAAAGATCTTACTTGAAAACAAAAAAAAGTGAAGCAGAGGGAATATGGTGAAGAAAAAGGTGATTACACATGAATGGATAGTCTGGTGGAAGATAAATAATCCAGTGACGGTAAAATCCAAATATATAACTTCAAGAAAGTTAATTGAATTTCCATTTGAACAAGTAAAATCCAAGGAAATCCCGTAATTGGAAAAAGATGGTCCATAATAATCCAAATGCAGAAATCCATGGAAAAATTCACAAAAATGTGTGCAAGGAAAAAAAGGAAAATAATTCCAATAATATTAATAAAATTTTTATCTTATTTTTAATTTATTTTATTCTATTTTATATATATATATATATATATATATATATATATATATTAGTGATGGGATTATTCCAAAATTGTTATTTTATTTTTATTTTATTTTATATATATATATATATATATATATATATATATATATATATATATATATATTAGTGATGGGATTATTCCAAAATTTTCCCGATTCCGATACAGGTAACGATTCCCTTCTGAATTCCCAATTCTGATACAATTATCGATCCGATTCTGATTATTTTTACATTTCTAAATAAAGAGTTGTTTCTCTTTTTTTCCGAATTATTGTAAAACCATCGTGTAATGTCTTATATGTTTGCAAACATAAAAATTATATACGTAGGGAATCATACATGGACAGAACTTTCTCAATATTTTTCTCAAATATTATTTTGTACGACGTTTCTGAATTTTTTAGATGAGGATTCATAATATTTTAATTGTTTAAACTTTTTCTTTTCATATTCATTTTTGAAATGAGGATTGGTTATTCGTATTATTTGGATTCATCGAATTACTGTTCTCATCTTGAGTGTGATTATCACAACGTTTCGATCGATGTAACCCCCGACCTTCTTCAGGTGTATATTGTCGAACTTGAGAATTTGGACGAAATTTCGAGCGGAACCGTTTATTTACTTCATGACGATACCAGGCTCTTGTTCTGTCAGCCATAACTGGATACGGATCCTAAGTGATTGGCAATTGTATTTTTCGATAGCCCATTTGAGAACTGAATCATCAACCTTCAGGATAATATAACTTTTACAATTGATTTTTCCAAATACTCTGACCACTGTGCGACGGGTCCTTGTCGACTCCCAAAGGTTGAAGTAACCTCTATTCAATCCTGACTGACGGAACAAGAGCATGCTTCCCCCAGGAAGTAAATAAACGGTTGTGTTAAAAAGTCCGTCCAAATACCTGAGTTCGACAGAAAGATTCCTGAGTTTGACAAGACGCACCAGAAGAAAATCAGAGGCTACATCGACTGAAACGTATTGAAAATGACACTCAAGATCAGAACAATAGCCTGATGAATTCAAATAATACGAATATTTTTTATAATAAATTGAAAATTGTCAAGTTGTATTAGTTCATCATTAATTGAAGGCAATTTGAAAATAATTGGTGATTTATATGCAAAATAAGATTATGTAGGAACAGTATAGTTTGCAAGGTCATCTTTCCAATATAAGAGCGAGTTTCTAAATAATGTCGTTGATATTTAGAATACTATGAATAATTATACTTTGATTATATTCATTAGATCGGTTATGATACTGTCTACATAATATAATGTAGATTGATTTGTTTTGCCGTAAAAAAAAAAGGATATAGATAATAATAATAATAATAATAATAATAATAATAATAATAGCAGTAGCAGCAGCAGATGACATATTAAGAAAAAAACCTTGAATGTAGAACCTAACACACAGGAGCAACAAGTGAGGGCCAGACAAAATGCTGCAAAGGCAAAACATGAAACACTACACGAAACCAAAAAGACTGAAACCGCATATCTATAAGTTCTCTAATCCAACCCTGCCTCCCTTTCCACATCACCCCCCCCCCCAAAAAAAAAGTGCGAGACCAAATAACCAGATAGTCAAGAAAGAAGCAAAGACCGATGAACTGTCCAGACCTCAGCCGAATAAGTGCGAGGAAAACTGGGACCTTTGAGAGCTTAGTGCAACTCAAATCCCAGCAAAGACCAATTGCTGCTGCCAACGAAAAATCAATGGCAAGCGATAATGCAAATTTATTTGCAAATGTTATCGAAAGAGGTGGAGAGTAGTGTAAACCTGAGGAGACTTGTTGTCACTCAGCTTCCAGTGAATACCACAGGCTGTTCTTAAAGAAAGATCTCTGAAGACCTGTGTGAAAGCTCCTTGTGAGCAAATAATAATAATAATACCGCTACTAATAAGAATAGCAAATTTATAGATTAGCACCCTCTGCTAAAATACCCAAAATGGAGATTCTAGTTTGTAGTTAAGGGAGACTATTATACAGAAAGGCATTACTTTACATATTCACACTTTTTAATATATACATATACACATAACCTTATAAACAGTACATTGAGCCCGAGCAAAGCCGGGCGGAACTGCTAGTACATATATAAAAGTAAAAGTGTCTGTCCGTGTATGTGCCTGTCTATGTACATTTAGCTGCACAATATCTCTGTAAATTTTCAGTCTACAAACTCAAAATTTGATATACATAGTACTGAGATTTGGGAAAATCTTTGTAATCCGTTTTCAGCCAGACATTTGGCTGTTAAGAGGTCAAAGTTTAACGATTTGACCTTTGAGAACTCTACCAAACTCCTCCGCTAATTTTGGATCTAAACACTTTAAATTTTAGATATAGATATAGATATAGGTTCTTTGGGCATGGATCTAACTTAATAACTTGATTTTAGCCCCAATCACCCTCAAGATGAGGACAGCAGTCCGGTGAATCCAAATAATACGAACAATTTGTCTTCAACTAATATTTCTTCCAAATTCTCTTTTCTTGTTTATTATATATCCTTGTCATCAGATTCGTTAAGTCGGATTATTACTTGGAGACAGAATCGTCTAATTCTGAGTGGATCTTCATTTAATTACTTGACTTAAGTGCCCAGACAACAAATTTTAAATGCAAGTTATGAGTGGTGAAAATGTCAAGCGGATTCTGCTGTATTTGCTTCCATCTTTAATTATCAGATATCTTTTGAGGTTCGTTAGAGTGGCAATTATCTTTTAATGATGGCAACGTAAGTCTGTTTCCGAATGTCAAAACAACCTTTTATCCTTTTTTCTTGGAGATTTTGTAATATTTTATTTTTGTATATAACATTTCAGCTCTTCTTTTACTTTTTTATTTGTTCATTAGTTTATTTGTTACTTTTTTTTATTTAATGACGTTTTTTAATTCATTTCGTCATATATCCAGCTTTCAATGACTTTTATTTGTTTATTAATTCACCATTTCCAATTAAATTATACTTGTTATTTAATGTGTATTATTTTTTTAATTTATTTATTTCTGAATTCATTGTGTATTATGTATTCATCCGTTTATGATTTCCTTCATTTTTCAATTAATGAAATTTATTTCTTAATACTTTCAATTAATATCTTTTTAATGACTTTATTTTTTACTTTTAATTAATTTAAATTATATTTTAATGTATTGTATTTATTTATTCGTTTTATATTACAGTTATTGATCAATTAGTTCATTTATTTTTTAATTCACTTATATTTACGTATATTTATTTTTCAATTAATGCATTTATTTATTGGATTATTTATTTATTTGTTAATTTATTTATTCATTTATTTATTTTAAGGACATAATAGATTCAATGATTGATATAATAATTAAGTGATTGATTTTGCGGTACGTATCAGATACTGTCAAGAATTATATAAGTCAACTGATTTAAAGGAATAAATTATAAGATGGTCAACATCATGAATTGTGTAATATAACTTTTTGTCATGTGTTCTCTATAGTGCTCTGTAATTACGTTGAGCTTCTTAAATAAGGATTCATATATATTTTAAGAAAATATATTTCTACAGAAATATATATATATAAATATATATATATATATATATATGGAGAGAGAGAAATAGGTAGGTAGATAGATAGATAGATAGATACATACATACATACATACATACGTACGTACATACATAGACTTTGAGTGTTTTACAAAATGATACTAAAATAAATACTTAAAAATAATGAAATTAAAATCCGGGACAACCTAACCTAATTGAACATATCATATACTTTACTAGAGTAGCTCATGCTGGTTATGTATGCACTTTAATGTATACAGCTAAACTCTTCAGAAATCTACTAATTGAAGGTCACTAATTAATGTTTGCCAAGTGACACATCTGTCACTGACGGCGAAATTGACGAAATAGCCACGCCCATTTTTAGCGAAGTACGAACACCTACCAGCACTGTATCTCTGAAACCGTTGAGCATAGATGGTCATGTGACCACTCAAAATGTCCGGAATTGTCATATTATGGGGGGGGGTCAATAACACATTATGGTTTTCTAAAACCAATGGCTTTCGAGATATTTGCAATAAACTAATTTCAACATTGTACATCGCACAGTGTACTGCATCCTGATTTTTATTATATTACTTATGTACATTATCCATAATTTTTTAGTTTAATTCTGTGGATTTCGACACTTTGTGCTCTTACTACAACCACAAAACACCACACATTTTAAGTTCTTTGCTCTGCAAGTGCATGTCTTCTTACTCCTACATGACGTTGAGCATTTGCATGGTGGTGGTAGGTCATCTGGTCTACATGGTACAGGCAGTATCACAGGAGTTATGCCGAGTTGTTTCATATCCAAACTTGAGTGGATCTGGTTTAATTATTACAGGATTTGGGGCTTCTAACCACAATATGCACTGTAGATATAGTCGTTGTCTTTGTTCTTGTAGTGTGGAAGAACAAACCACAAGCTGGTTAAAGTAAAGTTCTTTCCTAGAATTATGGTACTGCTCCCATCGATACTCATTAAATGTTGAACAGTCGGTTTTCTTTAATCCAGTTATAAGGAATTTTTCAGCATCATCTTCGACCAGTTCTTCTGCACCAAACCGTTCTAATAGAGTGAGATCAATTGAAGCCTTCAGACCAGCCATCTTTGAAGCCACCTTACTGGTACTATCGCACCCAGTTAATGCGTAAGTTGCTGGTAGATACGAGACCAAATTGCTATTCAGTTGATCAGCCAACAGGTGAACAATCACAGTCTTCTTATTCTTTTTGTTACCAAGCTTTACATAGAGATTTTGTAGTTCCTATGTTTTCTTGAAATGGTAGATGAGGTTTATGAGAACATCCGTGTCATGTGAGTCAACTAGAATCGATGGAAAACCACATTTTACACCATCATTAATATGGAACATGATTCTGTCATCAGCCTCTTTTTGGTTGCTTGAGAGCTCTGTGATCGTTCTTTCTTTGCCTACAAACAGTTTTCTATATTCACCACCATATACTCCACCAAAGAAGATTTCTTTATTTTATACAATATTTTGTAGCATCCACTTGTAGAAGTATTTTGGAACCTCTCTTTGTTCAATATTGAGCTCCAGAACATATCTAGATCGACAGGTACCTTCTGATTGTCAGACTTAATGGTGATGGTAATTTGTTCAAAACTTCTCACTGCACATTCCATTTGCTTGATCGATGATTTTTGATAGACATAAAAAATAATATCTATACTTGTCGAATCCTCTGTGGTAGCAAGAATAATTTTGGATAAAGTTTCAGCCAATTGGCCAAATGTTTCAATACCCATCTTTTTTATTGGTAGTCTACGTACGAGTGCCATGAAATCAACTGTTGTCATTTGAACATCACATTTTACATTTCTTTTGTCCTGGTTGACCAATTCTCTTGATAACGATGCTTTATCAGTTTCTTTTTTTTAATCATATTCCATCCTTACCTTCAGTAATCAGGAAATGATATGTGCTTGTCAACTCATACTTCAGAAGCTCCAGCATGCTGTATCCTCTTTCTCTTGCATAGTTAATGTACCTTATCGTTTCTGCCGCATCATTTTTTTCCACAGATTTCTGCCAAATGGATGGAGCATAAGCATACTGTATGAAAACAATCTTACAATTAGTAGGTATTGTATCATGAAGATGCTTCTCCTTATTCTGAAGTCTCATTGTAACAAACTCTTGATAACTTTTCTCACCAGTTGCCAGGCACTAGCAATCCATCAACCACATCTTGGGGTATAATAAGCTCCAGTTGAGATGTTGTGTAATCTGGTGCCAGTGTTGAATGGATTATTAATTGATTTTGTGTAATCCAAAAGTGTCCTAGCACGTTCATAGCCGATTTTAGTAGAGGCTAGGTTAGACTCGTGGCGTAGACTGTATGTTTTTATTCATTTGATCACCGCAAAATCATGCAATTTTTCCGCTGCCATTCTGATTCTAGTGCGCCCATCATCAGTACCTGAAAGAGAATCTGTACCGTAATAAAGTCCAATAATGCGAGTTAATTTAGTATGTTCTGACCAATAAACGTATTAAAGATGTGTGCTTAAGCACAAGTAAGGTTTCAGAATTGCATATAGATTCAGCAGTAGACATACATTATATAAATTGTATGTTTCTCCAGTTGACGGGATATGTGTTTGATGTCATTACGTTCAAACAATTAGGTGAAAACAATTTACCTGTTAACGTTCTCCCGGAAGCACTTTGGCATATAACGCATGCAGTCCCATCAAATTTCTCTTCAGTTGGTGACTTTCAAACCGTTAAGGTGTCCTGTGAAATAGCATAATTAATGTGATGCAATAATATCGTTAAAATATTATCATAGTTAATTTAATATTATCCAATAATATCATTAACATTATTTCATCCAAATGTTCAGATGAAACGGCAATGATATCTTACCATGTTACAATGCAGTGATTCAAATTCAATTTACTTACCATCAAAAGGCGCTGTAAACTTGAATACTAATCTCTTACTAGAAAAACAACAAATAATATATGATATACTATTGTTTTATATTTTCACCCCAAATATATATTTCAATAAATATTTCCATGAATTCCCATTTAAAAACAATACGATATGCAACTTTAACTGCTGATAAAGAATATATGTGTGTGTGTGTGTGTGTGTGTGTGTGTGTGTGTGTGTGTGTGTGTGTGTAAGGTTAGAGAAATTTTTAAACGTGTATTAAAAGTAATTCTAAATATATATATATATATATATATATATATATAGTGTCTGTGTGTACAAAAAAGTAGCCACCCATATTTTTATTAATAAGCACAAATTTATGAAGATCTCTCACAGTAGCAATATTTATGAAACTTTTATATAATATATATTTCGTTTGTGATAAAAGATATCAAGAATTTTATTAGAAGACGAGAGCCATTCATTTCAATTGATGCCAGATGGGGATCAGAATGTTGATGATGTAAAGAGAGAAGCTTGGTTTTAGATGCATTAAAAGTAACCAGCCACTCCTTTCCCCATTGTACTACATGCTCAAGATCAGAGGAGAGAGAATTGGAGAGAACTTGGTCGTTTACTGTCTTAGATGTGCTACCATAAATGGTAGTGTCGTCAGCATAAATGTCTACAAATGATGTAAGGATGTGATTTGGAAGATCATTAATGTAGATCAGGAAAAGAGTTGGGCCCAGGATGGACCCCTGAGGGACACCGGCATTAATACCGTGGGCTTCTAATTTTTGCCCCTTAACTACTACTCTTATGAACCTATCAGAAAGAAATGATTTAATAATTGAGAAGACATTTCCAGCTATACCATAGCTAGAGATCTTATGAATTAAACCTTTATGCCATACCCTATCAAAGGCCTTAGATATGTCAAGAGCAATTGCCCTAGAAAGGTTGCCTCCGTCGAGAGATTTGCTAATCCTTTTTTTTATTTTATTAGAAGATGTTCACCTGTAATAAAAATGTGGTCAATTCAATTTCTGAATCCAAAATTCAATCCATACAAGATATTTAAAAAAATAAATAGACTATACATCATGAGAAAATATCACTTTGATCAATTTAAACGTGAAATTATAGGCTGGGAAACCACTATGAAGGAAAACGGAACAGAGTTCCACAGGCGCGTAGTTCAAAGAAAGACGTTTTGTTTCATTGAATCTACGTTTAGTTTTAGACACAGATAAAGAGTGGGTGGAATTATTGATTCAGATAGATGAGTGTTTTCCTTGAACATCAGGACAAGAAGAACCATAGATTGGAGCTAAGATGAACACTTCCAATGAAAATAATGATAAAGCAGAAAAGAGTTCACAACGTCTCTTCTGAGGGAAAGAGGTTGCGGAGAAGAGTAAAGGGCATGCCCTACTAAAGCTGATCCTTAGACGACATCGTATGAAAAACATCCCCAAACCATAAAGACATTGCTGCAGACATATTTTTGATTTAGTTCGTAAGCTATCTTTCGCCATATTTTTGTTTCCATCAACATTATAGAGATTAAATTTAGATTGACAATGGCATATCATGGTTTTAATGTTATCTTCTGCCATTTTATCCATCTATTGCTTACCTCAAACTGATTATTCATATGCTGTTATTTTAACAACGGTTTTTAAAAAGGTAGCTAAGTTTAAACCGATATCATTTTAATTGCTTCTAATATTTTAATGGGAACCCTTAACACCCTGTGCAACGTTTTTTGCTGAGCTTCTACATGATGAAAAAATTATTACTCCTCATATATTTAGATAGATAGATTTCCTCTTATATTATTACTTGTCATCTTTTTTATATGGTGGTCACCACTTATCAAGGCCCGGCTGCCACTCAGGGATAAAGGTTAATGCGTATACAGTAATCAATGAGATAATATTGTAGTGATCATTAGTATTGGAGATTTGATAGAGTGTCTTACTTAAGGGGGAGGTTTATCAGAAATTTGTTTATTTTGGACTTGAAGACATCCAAGTTGTAGTCAGGTGGGAAACAGGCAAACCGAACAGAGTTCCACAGTCGTGCACTTCGGAGAAAGAAGCTCTGCTCATTGAATCTACGTTTGGATTTTAGGCACAGATAAAGAGTGGGGAAAATTATTGGCAGTAGTTTCAGCCAGACGGGTGTTTCTCGTGAAAGATTGGCGAGGAGGGATGAGAGATTGGAGCTCAGACGAGCACTTGCCATGGAAATGACGATAAAACAAAGACAGGCTCGCAACGTCTCTTCTGCGGGAGAGAGGCTGCAGGGAAGGGAAACGGGCATTCCCCACCAAGCCACGAAGTCTATGTTGTACTCTGTCAAGGTAGGATAGGCTGCTTTTAGCATCTCCTGCCCAGATGTGGCAGCAGTACTCCATCCTTGGACGTACTTGGCTTTTATACAGATAGAGAATTGCATCAGTAGTGAGATAACTTCTGGAGCGGTAGAAGAATCCCACCATGTGGTTTTCTTAAGTGACTGGTGATGCCATAGTTTTCATATTTTCGTATCATTTTTGAACACTAGAGAATGGAACTTCCGGCTTTTTTTATTCCTATAATTTCCCTTTTACTTGAATAAAATAATGTGTTTCGCATGATGTATCAGTAATTATTGGAAAATAATTTTTATTTGAAAGATGTATATTTTTGAGATTAGCATTGATAAATATTTTTATGTATCATTCGGAGTATTATTCTCATCTTCGTTGCTTTTTCCACAACATTTCGGTCGATGTAACTCCAACCATCTTCCGGTGTAGCTATTAGAACGAACGTAGACATTAGAAATCTAAAATACAAATAGTGCCAAGTATATTTCTTTTCTTTTTCTTTAATAAATCCGAATCCATTCATTTTTTTTTGTTTTTTTTATATAATAAATGTATATTTTTTAGATAGGGATTAATATTTTTTTATTATTTAGTATTATTTAAATTATGACTCTTATCGTGGTTATTTTTTCCATAACGTTTCGGCCAATTACTTTTTAACGGCTTAAATAAAAAAAAAAACTTACTATTCACCAAAAGCATCCAGTGTGAATACCTAAAGATGGTCGGAGGTGACATCGGTGGAAAAGTTGTGGAAAAAATAACCGAGAAGAGGATAATAGTCTAAATCATACAAAAAATAGTTAAGTTTCATTTATTAGATTTTGGATTCAAAAATTGAATTAGTCATTTTTTATGGATGCAAATTTTCTTTTTAATAAAACTCTTCAGAAATATTTCATCAAAAAAGAAAAAATCTATAACAGGTGGGAAATATCAGGGTTTTTTTTTATATAATCTATTGCTTCTGCAAAAAATTTGCATACACTTATATGTTTTTATAAATTGTACGTCTCTTTTTTACACAATATACATATATGTGGGGGGGGTTGTGTGTGTGTGTGCGAATGTGTGTGTGCAGTTGTTAAGGTATCAAATTTTAGTATTGTTAGTTAAGATATTTCAAATGTCGGACGATTGTAAGTTTTTATTATGGAAAGTTAGGTGTTGTTTTATGGCGCTATTGTAAGCTAAATGATAGGTTAGTCGTCGGCAGTGTTGTTATGGCGTGGCCTATGTATGCGTTGCATGATATCCAATAAGATCGGAAAGAAGACGAACTCTGACATATTCAATCAGACGTGCATGAGTATATATATATATGTGTGTGTGTATGTGTGTGTGTGTGTGTGTGTGTGCATACGAAGAAAACTTCAACTAGCTCGGAAGTAAAATACGTAAACACTAGTGGAACGTTTGATAATGTGATCATCAGTAGAATGTCAAAAGCCTCTAGTGCCTTCGAGAAACTTTGTCATTGAAGAGTTCGTAGTATTAGACTTCAAACAAAGATACACGTCTATAAGGCTGTAGTCCTCACATCACTCTTGTATCGCTTAGAGTTGTAGAGACCGTACAGAAGACAAATTCAAGAGTTGCATATTTTTTACAAAGGCTGTCTTCGAGAAATTTGTGAAGTTAGTTTGAGCGACAGGATTGCAAATGCAGGCTTTCTCGCCATGTGCGACATGGGTGGCATTAAATCCTTTCTCATGTAATCACAACTACGCTGGACTAGCTATAAGTAGGCTGACTATTACGTAGATACAAGGACAAATTAAAAAGTAATCTTTTAGCTGTTGAAATAAACTCCACTCCCCCCCTCAAGACTCTGTGATTAATCGTAATGAATGGAGCTCTACATGCTTCACTGTCATTATGAAAAATGCAGCATCAAACATTGTTTAACTGATTAAATTGTTAGGAAATACAGTATCGTACGCCGTCCTAGCTATATACTCCAACAATCCACATTTTTGCACAAATTGTTGATATCTTTGTAAATCATTAGATAGACTTAAATGTCATCTGCAATTCACACACAAGGTTAATAGATGAAGTTGTAAAAACGTCGTACGTGGAAATCGACGAGAGAGTCAATGATATAAAGAGAGAGAGGGAGGGTTCCAAAATTTTATATTTCTCCTTTATTTATCAACTAACTGTGGCCATTTATATTTCCTTTCATTTGCTTTTTCCGTATTGAATTTAACAACACGCCTATGTTCACAGTAGCTCCGGGGAAACTATTAAACTAAATAAAAGAAAGCTAAAGAAATATATGGTTCAATTCAACAATGTTCAACTCTCTTAGATTTTGTTTTGTTTGCATTTTTGGAACATGTTGGAATGATTAAATGCTGCCAAAATCCAACATATATCTTTATAAAAAGAATACACATCAATATTCTCGATATATGACTAGCGGTACCTGTGGAAAATCCGCATACTTCATCCGTTGTATATTGCGGTCCTGCTTAAAAATATTTAAACTTTATGAAAACGTGAGGCTTACATTATACTACCACCATTGTTTAAACTGTCACATACTTATCGAAGTGCTCTGATTTATGTAGTGTTATTAGGAAGATTTATATATATATATATATATATATATATATATATATATATACATATATATATATATATAACTGCTACATTTTGATCTTAGATGGAGAAATATGGAGTGCGGTTACCAGATCTGGACGAGGAGTCGCTCAATGCAGCCGCTTCTGCCTGAACAAGGTACAAAACCGACTTTGAAATCTAGTGAGCGACGTCTTTTTTCTCTTCTTTCTACCTCTTTTCGTAAGAAGAGATGTTGCGAGCTTATTTTTGCCCTATATTGTAATTTCATGGCAGGTGTCGGCTGAGCATAACTTTAGAGTTCCCTCCTTAAAACATTGTCAGAAACACTCGCCTAGCTATAATCACTCTCAGCAATTCACATTGCTCTTTATCTTGTATAAAACTAAACGATAATTTCATGAGCAAAGCTTTCTTCCCAGAACTGTACGCTTTGGAACACAATATTGCAGAGTTGCTTCCCAGCTAATCACAACATAGTCGTTTTCAAGTGCCACGTAAGCAACTTCTTGTAGAGCCGTGTCTATTAAATAATTAATTTCTACCCAATTTCTACAATCAACGATCACCTTTGTATTGTCTAATTTGATGCTTCTTAAGGCTTGTCCTTGAGTGGTTTCTGTGCCTTGATATATGATGACTTTATAGTAAAAAAGTCAATAGAACACCTTTTAGTTTCACATTCGACACAGCAATAACGCGAGATAAATCTTTCTTTTTTCTGTAACGCTCGATGAACTTGAGAAACGCATAAGAAAATAGAGGCTAATTACCGCCAACAAAAACAGCGCAAATCTTGTGGGCTGCGACGTTGTTTGGCTGTGGAATTTATTATATACAATCTCTCACATTCTGAAAATCATATATATATATATATATATATATATATATATATATATGTGTGTGTGTGTGTGTGTGTGTGTATATACGTTTTACCGTCATTTGTATGACGTGTGGATATACCTATGTTCGTCTATGACTATCTAGCGTTGTGTTCGTCTAATTTAGCGTTCATTGTGTGTATAAGCACATTTAATTACAGTTTATGACGGGATAAGAATATACATACATGCCTTTAGAACACAAAGGACGAATAACACTTATTTCGGTGTTTCAACATCTGGCCAAACGGGAACATATCTGGTCCATCTTTAGCTTTGTTTGACGGAACGCTGCAATGGAAATTCCTCCCAAGAAAATGACCGAGCCTCGGGTTTTATTTTCGGGAACTTTTTATTCCAGAGTGTTTTTTTTTCCGTTTTTGGAAAGTTACAACGCTGATTCTGACTATCGACATTTTTTTATCCCTTCTGCTGGGAACCATCACCGTCCGACTCAATCCGGTCTCTTTCTCTTACTCCTGATCTTTAACTGCGTCTTTTTTTTTTTTACACAGTGTTCACAACTTTTAAAGGCCCGGAAGCCACTCAGGGATAAGGGTTATTGCAAGTACATTACGTTAGTGTGGAGATTTGATGAAGTGTTTACTTAAGGGGGCGGTTCATTAGGAATTTGTTAACGTTGGACTTGAACACATCCAAGTTGTAGTCAGGTAGGAAGCAGGCAGGCGGAAGAGAGTTCCACAGGCGTGCAGTTCTAAGAAAGAAGCTTTGTTCATGGAATCCACGTTTTGATCTAGGCACAGATAAAGAGTGGGGGAAATTTTTCACAGTGGATTCGGCTAGACGGGTGTTTTTCATGAAAGATTGGCGAGGGGGGACCAGAGATTGGAGTCCAGACGAGCACCTGCCATGGAAATAACGATAAAACAAAGACAGGCTAGTAACGTCTCTTCTGTTGGAGAGAGGCTGCAGGGTAGAGAAAAGGGCATCCCCCACCAAGCCACGAAGTCTTTTTTGTACTCTGTCAAGGCAGGATAGGCTGTTTTTAGCAGCTCCTGCCCAGATATGGCAGTAGTATTCCATCCTTGGACGTACTTCGCTTTTATATAGATAGAGAATTGCATCAGTAGTGAGATAACTCCTGGGGCGGTAGAAGGATCCCACCATCTTTCCAGCGACCTTGGCAACAGACTTGATGCATGTGTTCCATTTCAGATCAGGAGTAAAGGTCAAACCCAAAAGCTTGTCAAAACACGGGGCCTCTCCCAGACGAGAGCCATCCATCCCAATTGATGCCAGATGGGGATCAGAGCGTTGATGATGTAAGGATAGGAGTTTGGTTTTAGATGCATTAAAGGTAACCAGCCACGTCTTCCCCCATTGAACCACGCGCTCGAGATCAGAGGAGAGAGAATCAGAGAGAACTTTGTCATTTACAGCCTTTCATGTGTTGCCGTAGATGGTCGTATCATCAGCATAGATGTCAACGAATGATTTAAGTATGTGTTTAGGGGGGTCATTGATGTAGATCAGGAAGAGAGTTGGGCCCAGGATTGACCCCCGAGGGACTTCAGCATTAATACCGCAGGCCTCTGATTTTTGTCCATCGACCACTACTCTTATGAGCCGATCGGAGAGAAATGATTTAATGATTGAGAAAACATTTCCAGTTATACCGTAGCTGGAAATCTTGTGAAGTAGACCCTCTCTCTCTCCCTCTCTCTCTCTCTCTCTCTGCTCCCCTTTCTCTCACTATCTCTCTCCCTCCCTCGTTTCTTATCTCTCTGTATATCTTTTTATTGGCATAAATGACGTAAACATTCCAACCTGTATTGTTGAAATGTGGGTTAGACTCGCTGACGGGAAATTTTACGTTCTATAATTTGACCCACTTTTGGCGTCATCTCACGGGCCTTCCATCTAGACCTGTGACCGACTTTTGTTTGACGTCACTCATCGGGGATCTGGTGTGACTGTTGTCAAGGTGTAAACATTCGTTCTCCAATATACGAATTCGCATTATTTTACACTGGTTCACCACATATGTTGTCGCTCAACCCTTTAAATGACAGATAATCAGAAATGATCAAAACAAAATCATTTATTATTTTACCATTTCTCTCAGCAGTGACTTTTGCTGTCGCCCGGGCACACTAAATTTAATAAAGAGTTACGTATGCCCGTTTTTATAATGGATTTTTAGTTTCCGCTCCTTTACTTGGGGAGCCCAACCGCCCTCTAGGTCGGTCATGTCATGCCTGTTTATCATGATAGTCGGCAGATTGTGTTTTGACGATGTATTGCATAGGTAATTCAGGGTGGACAGGATACATGTTTTATCTCCTGGTTCAGGTCTATCATTAGAATAAATTGTACCGAAGATTTTCCCGGATATTTGCAGTCTTTATGTAATAGGTGCATCATGCCTTGCCAACTAGGCGTACTCTTGCTAAAGCGAAGACATATCCCCAAAAATGTCCACTTTGCGATCACAGATATCAGGTATCTATGGAACTGACAGAGATTTTAAGCAATGATTTACATTCTTTGAAAAGCGATTATCTTTAATATCGACCTTCGTCATTTCGACAAGTTTCAAGTCGGACGTTTTTTATCGTGATAGACCATGACTAAATTGTTTCCCTGGTTTGATAACTGCGATCATTTCCATCCCATTGAAGGTACACCTTCCGTCCAATGTAATAATATTATTATCCATGTTGTCTTCTGCAAACAACGGGGACTTACCAAGGATGTTCATGTCACTGCCTGACACATTCGAAGCAAGTGAAAATGCCGCGTCCAATTCATACCTCCGGATATGATTTAAATTGAAATGAATGGCTCTCGTCTTCAGGAGGCCTCAAGTTTTGACAAGCTTCTGGGATTAACCATTACTCCTGATCTTAAATGGAACACGTACATCAAATCTGTTGCCAAGGCCGCTGGAAAAATGGTGGGATCTTTCTATCGATCCAGTAGATATCTCACTGCTGATGCAATTATCTATCTATATAAGAGCCAGGTACGTCCAAGGATGGAATACTGTTGCCACATCTGGGCAGGAGCTGCTAGAAAGGACTTGTCCTGCCTTAATAGAGTTCAAAATAGACTTCCTAGCCTCGTAGGAGATGTCCTTTTCTCTTCCTTGCAACCTCTATCTCACAGAAGAGATGTTGCGAGTTTGTGTCTGATGTATCGTTATTTTCATGGAAAGTGTTCGACTGAACTTCAATCTATGGTCTCCCCTCGCCAAACTTTCACAAGAAACACTCGTCTAGCTGTAAACACTATCAATAATTCCCCCCACTCTTTATCTGTGCCTAAACCTAAACGTAGATTCCATGAACAAAGCTTTTTTCTTAGAACTGCACGCCTGTGGAATTGTCTTCCGTTTTCCTGCTTTCCGGATGACTACAATATGGTTGTCTTCAAGTCTAACGTAAATAAGTTCTTAATGAGCCGTTCCATATAAGTTATCAAATTTAACAAATTTTCATTACTAATGATTACTATATTGTCCAATTTCTACTGTACACTCTTTAACCCTTATCCTTGAGTGGCCTCTTGGCCTTGATAATGAGTTGATACCTATGAAAAAAAAAGAAAAAGTCCAATGTGAACAAGTTCTAATTGAATCGTCCCCCTAAGTAATCCAAGTTACAAAATTCCCACTGTTTACTATGCTAAAATCACAATGACTAATGTATACCTATTAACCCTTATCCTCGAGTGGCCTCTGGGCCTTGATAAGTGGTGACACCCTTGTAAAAAAAAAACAAAAAAAACAAATCCCATCGTTAAAAGACTATCAATCAAGAATCGTGATATATACAAGTGGTGCATTTACACCGCGATACCAAGTTATAAAAGCGCAATAACAGTTATTGAGCGCACTGCTTGAACGACCGCCTGTCCGATGCCAGCAACTCTTCTTGGTGGGTCCTTCCCAATAAACAGATGTTGCAGCAAAAGCCGCAAACTGACTGGGATAAAATCTAACGCAGCTGCTGGGTTTAGTTCTGCAGTCGTTGTCTTGATATCAGTTTTGATGGGTTTTGCTACGGTTTGGAGATTTGCTCGTTTCTATGTTTTCTCATCGCCCCCCCCCACTCCGGAAGTAAATTGTAGTATTCACGAAGAATGTCAGAGGTTTTGTCCCTGTCACAATGTTTTTGATTCCACTACGGCCGTCAGTTATGAATATAGAGTCCCCATATCAACTTAGCAACTTCCCTTTTGGGGTATTTATTTCCGTACGCCATGAATTTACTAATATGCAAGTATTCTCCCATTTCAGTGACAAGGTTCGCTATTGTCAGCTGTTTTTTCATCGTTTTCCTCTAGTAATGCACAAACACGCTTGAAGGCCTTATCATTATCAGTGTATTTTGGTCTTCCACTTTTTCGTCGTTTAGTGGATTCAGCTAACGTGAATTGTCTTGGAATCGTTCGCATTGTTCAGAAGTTGACGTTACATGACTTGTAGTAACACACAGTCTGCTGCGCGAATATCACCACCAAAATATTCGATCCGGTTTTGAACAGCAGTATTCATCCCCTTTGGTTTTGCATTTAACCGATAAAGTTTTAACAAATGTATGTCTTTACATGGATAATCCTTTCATCTCCTTTTCGTTTTGGAGTTGTTGTTTTTTTGTGCTAGTAAAACTTCCATAGAATAAGAAATGTGTTCTACTGTTATATGGTCACAGAGAAAGACAAGCGCTCATTTTCACTGGTCGATAAAATTGTTGGAGACAACAGCAATGTCCTTTTTGTTAATATGGTTTAACCGACACGTTTTGTGAACACAAGTTTCTACTTCAATCGGGACTTTCACACCTCTTTCGATGCTCGCTCGGTTAATGGCTTCGGCTCCTTTTTCTCGAATCACCACGGCCTGTTCTCCATTAAAATTTTGTTCATATAAAGGACAGGTTTCTCCGTCTGTTGAGTTAATATTTTACTCCAAAAATATATGTAATTAGTGTATTAGTATATCCTTACGGCATAATCACGTTGACACACAGGTTCTCGTCAGATTACAGAAGTTAAGCAACGTTGAGCCTGGCTAATAACAGATGGGTGACCATTTGGGAATTCTAGGCGCTGTATGTGCTCTCCGTTCATCTCGGCATTGTTTCCAGTCGTCTTGTACCTCAACTTGCCACTGATATGGAACAATTTTGACTCAGGAGTGGCGAGGTTGGTATTGCGCAACTCTTGCCATACAAATTTCACGCGCAGGCACCCTTACAGTGGGTATCCATAGTCTGTCAAGACTGAAGGAAGCCTATATCCTTGTATATAAGTCGGGTTGAATGCAACAATACGGGATAAGGAAAAAAGCAGAACATCCTCCTCTTATTTCCAAGAGAGCCAGGTTTATAGCAAAATCACATCATATAACCTGGTATACATACCGGCATTACTGCAATTTTTGGCCCAGCCCACACTGTAGAAGTGGCTGATGGAAGAGGTATGGACAATCATAGATATGCTATAAGGGGTGAGTCAACATCACCGACAACCATATCACGGACAATTGGCCCTGAAAATATTTGTAAAAATGTTAGATTTATTTATTTATCATGAAAACTAACCGAATCTGAAATTTAGAACGTAATGGAAAATGACTAGTAAGTCGAGAATGTTCAACTTTGAAATTTGAAACTTTCCCATGCTCGAATCTTGTTTAACTTTTAGTGTGATATATAGAAGATCCAACCTGACATAAAACCGCAAAAAAGCAACATATTGCAATTTTTTGTGGTTTGGGGTATTTTGGCATTATATTGACTGGACCAAAGTAATTAACAGCGCTTAACGAGAATCTTATCCGACGTGTAAGATTCAGTCTGCAAATCCGCGTTAGCGTTATATCTCCTTCATTATCCGGTTTCTCCTCACGCGTGTTATAACTGTAGACGATCCAATTTACAGTGACTAACGATGGGAAAATTGCCATGATCTTTATCGTCACATTTTAACGGAAAATATTTATGTATAACTGTACGTATTCTCTCTGCAAACGCCAAAGTAAAGTTAGTTAACTGATAGTATATCTAAAACCTTACGGTTCTGTTGATTGCAATATTAACAAAGAAGGAAAACTCATTTTACTTTGGTGTTATATGCTAAGAAATGCTATGTAACTTTCCTAGAAACTATAAAACAAATAAAGAAATGCTATGTAACTTTCCTAGAAACTATAAAACAAATAAAGAAATGCTATGTAACTTTCCCAGAAACTATAAAATAAATAAATGAATAAATGTTATGTAACTTTCCTAGAAACTATAAAACAAATAAAGAAATGTTATGTAACTTTCTAGAAACTATAAAATAAATAAATGCTATGTAACTTTCCTAGAATCTATACAATAAATAAAGAAATGTTATGTAACTTTCCCAGAAACTATAAAACAAATAAATAAATGTTATGTAACTTTCCTAGAAACTATAAAACAAATAAATAAATGTTATGTAACTTTCCTAGAAACTATAAAACAAATAAAGAAATGCTATGTAACTTTCCTAGAAACTATAAAACAAATAAAGAAATGTTATGTAACTTTCCTAGAAACTATAAAACAAATAAAGAAAGGCTATGTAACTTTCCTAGAAACTATAAAACAAATAAAGAAATGTTATGTAACTTTCCTAGAAACTATAAAAAAAATAAAGAAATGCTATGTAACTTTCCCAGAAACTATAAGACAAATAAAGAAATGCTATGTAACTTTCCTAGAAACTATAAAACAAATAAAGAAATTCTATGTCACTTTCCCAGAAACTATAAAACAAATAAATAAATGTTATGTAACTCTCCTAGAAATTATAAAACAAATAAATAAATACTATGTAACTTTCCTAGAAACTATAAAACAAATAAAGAAATGTTATGTAACTTTCATAGAAACTATAAAACAAATAAATAAATGCTATGTAACTTTCCTAGAAACTATAAAACAAATAAAGAAATGCTATGTAACTTTCCTAGAAACTATAAAACAAATAAAGAAATGCTATGTAACTTTCCTAGAAACTATAAAACAAATAAATAAATGCTATGTAACTTTCATAGAAACTATAAAACAAATAAAGAAATGCTATGTAACTTTCCTAGAAACTATAAAACAAATAAAGAAATGCTATGTAACTTTCCTAGAAACTATAAAACAAATAAATAAATGCCATGTAACTTTCATAGAAACTATAAAACAAATAATGAAATGCTATGTAACTTTCCCAGAAACTATAAGACAAATAACGAAATGCTATGTAACTTTCCTAGAAACTATAAAACAAATAAATAAATGTTATGTAACTTTCCCAGAAACTATAAAACAAATAAAAGAAATGCTATGTAACTTTCCTAGAAACTATAAAAAAATAAATAAATGTTATGTAACTTTCCTAGAAACTATAAAACAAATAAATAAATTCTATGTAACTTTCATAGAAACTATAAAACAAATAAATAAATGCTATGTAACTTTCCAAGAAACTATAAAACAAATAAATAAATGATATGTAACTTTCCTAGAAACTATAAAACAAATAAATAAATGCTATGAAACTTTCCTAGAAACTATAAAACAAATAAATAAATGCTATGTAACTTTCCTAGAAACTATAAAACAAATAAATAAATGCTTTGTAACTTTCATAGAAACTATAAAACAAATAAATAAATACCAAGTTACTTTCCTAGAAATTATAAAACAAATAAAGAAATGCTATGTAACTTTCCCAGGAACTATAATACAAATAAAGAAATGCTATGTAACTTTCCCAGAAACTATAAAACAAATAAATAAATGTTATGTAACTTTCCTAGAAACTATAAAACAAATAAATAAATGTTATGCAATTTTCCTAGAAACTATAAAACAAATAAAGAAATGTTATGTAAGTTTCCTAGAAACTATAAAACAAATAAAGAAATGCTATGCAACTTTCCCAGAAACTATAAAACAAATAAATAAATGTTATGTAACTTTCATAGAAACTATAAAACAAATAAAGAAATGTTATGTAACTTTCCAAGAAACTATAAAACAAGTAAAGAAATGATATGTAACTTTCCTAGAAACTATAAAACAAATAAAGAAATGCTATGTAACTTTCCTAGAAACTATAAAACAAATAAAAGAATGCTCTGTAACTTTCCTAGAAACTATAAAACAAACAAATAAATGTTATGTAACTTTCCTAGAAACTATAAAACAAATAAAGAAATGCTATGTAACTTTCCTAGAAACTATAAAACAAATAAATAAATGTTATGTAACTTTCCTAGAAACTATAAAATAAATAAATAAATGTTATGTAACTTTCCTAGAAACTATAAAACAAATAAAGAAATGCTATGTAACTTTCCCAGAAACTATAAAACAAATAAAAAAAATGCTATGTAACGTTCCTAGAAACTATAAAACAAATAAAGAAATGCTATGTAACTTTCCCAGAAACTATAAAACAAATAAAAAAAATGCTATGTAACTTTCCTAGAAACTATAAAACAAATAAAGAAATGCTATGTAACTTTCCCAGAAACTATAAAACAAATAAAAAAAAATGCTATGTAACTTTCCTAGAAACTATAAAACAAATAAAGAAATGCTATGTAACTTTCCTAGAAACTATAAAACAAATATAGAGCGTTCTCACAAAAAAATGCCAACAGTTAATTAAATTAAATGTTCTCTAAAAGGCAACCATAGTGGGTACAATTAAACTTTTATCCATACTGTATTTCTTCACCTAGTTTTTGGTGAGGGATCAATTCGACGTCTCATCGCCGTTCAATCATGTGCGCCGGTCGTCTTATCATTAGGTGTTACCTTGAATGGGTTTCATATTCACCGGACCTTAATTCCCCAGATTATTATTATAATATAATAAATGTAAAACTAATTCTAAAACTGTTATTAAACTTGAGAAGGTCTTCACAGCCAAAATCAGGGAAGAACAATGGTCGAATGTTCTAGAATTATCAACAATTTTGCACGCTGTAAGTATTTTTAATACATTTTCCAAACATGATGCATTGTCACTGAAACATTGAGTTTAATTGGATAACAGTCCGATCTGTAGAAGAAAAAACTGAACTGGGGGTGTAGCCATAAAATCTGTACGATTTATAGCAAGAAAGAATTCCGATAGTTTTATATATATAAAAGAAACGATTTTTTGTTATAAATTACGAACCGTTTTACTCAATATATATATATATATATATATATATATATATATATATATATATATACTAGCAGGCCGCTCGGCATTGCCCGGTCATAAAATATGCATAAATATGATATTTTTATTAATGAAGATTTCGCATTTATTATTATACTAGCGAGGGGCACACGGTGTTGCCCGGGTGTTTGTAGGTGTGTGTGGTGTTAAATAAAAAAGTAACCGGGGGGGGTTAAGATCGAAGCCGAAGCCCTGAGGCGAAGTTTGAAAATAAAATCGGCCAGCCAGAATCAAGCATTGTTATAAGCGAATAAGTGAAAGATGTTTGAAAGTCGTCGAGCGTTACGACGACGACAATGACGATGTAAGCATTGTTATAAGCGAAGTAAGAAAAGAAAACAACGTTTTAATTAAGCGGGGGGGTAATCAAAACATCGAAAAAAACACAAAAAACTAACATAAGGCAAACGAACGATGAAAACAGAAAACGAACACGTGAAAAATGGCTTAAATAAGCCTGTTTCGATATTAAAATTTAAAAAATCGGTGGGTACCCGGGTGTTTTGGGGTGTCGCTAAGAATAAGCGAAGTAAAAAAAAAAAAACAAAAAAAAACAGGAAAACGAACGTTACGTGAAAAATGGCTTAAATAATGCAGGGTTCAATATTTAAATTTAAAACACCGAAAAAAAACATCTCACACCACGATTCGAACCCAAAACGTTTAGATAATGAACCAAGGCCTTAACTAAAGCGACGTATATGAAATTTGTTCGGTTTTTCAACTATTTAAAGTAAATCAGTTCACGACGTCATGACGTCATGTCGATTTCGGGGTGAAAAAGTTAACGTTTCTCGCTCTCTCTCTCTCTCTCTCTCTCTCTCTCTCTCTCTCTCTCTGTGTTTGCGTGTCTCTCTCTCTGTTTGCGTCTCTCTCTCTTTCTCTCTCACACTTCGTCTTCCTTACTCTAAAGAGTGTTACTAAAAAAGAAAATGGCGTCTGGGTTTGTTTTTTTGTAAAAACTTCGATCGTTAATATTTTTTGTAAGCGTTATTTCTTTTTTTTTACTTCACATTTTTGGCTTGTTATTTTTCGTTTAACTATCGTATCTAACTACTTTTAACGTGCTAATAACTTTGGTAACGTTGTCATAGCGTAGAAGTTCACAGTTTAGCTTGTGTGAGGGTTAATTTTTTTTACCGATAACAACAATGTTTTTTTAAATTAAGACTGCCATTACAGCTTGCTGGCGTCAAGATCACGTGATATGACTCAGCGGGTTTCAAATATAACTTGACCCAAAATAAACGGCCCCGTATATACTTTATGTAGAAGAGTTGGCGCCCGTATTTTTGGGGCAGTTATAAATCGATTTAAAAATATGTAATGTTTAACATTAAAATGTCCCTTTTTGCCCCCCCCCCATGCAGAAAATCGATCAGTTGACGCACTTCTGATGGTCCTTTTAGGCCAACTGTTCGATAATTGTCGTCCGGAGGGTGGGACTTTCATATGAGATCAATTTTGTGAATTTTTGTTCCGTCGGTCAAAAGTTTTATCAGACATACAAACATACATACATACATACATAGATGTTCGCTTTTATATATATATATAGACTAGCGGGGCCACCCGGCGTTTCTCGAGACCCTATAAACAATGAGAAAATTGATTTTGAACATATTTGTTATTCTTCGGATAGAGGAATTTTTAATGTCTATGTATCATTAGCTTTTTCGAGCAAAACAATATTTTACCTACCCTAGGACGAGTATTACACGTATCAAATGATTGTACCTTATCTAGGATAAGTAATTTATACCATATATATGAAATAATGTTTCCTTTGCGGGGATACAACACATATTTAAAATAATTTTACCTACCCTCGGACGAGTAATTAAAAACATACATGAAACAATTTCACATACTCTCGACAGGTATTGCACAACATGTTAAATAATTTCTTTTGCCACAAAGTCTACCATAATTTTAAGAAAACTGAAACAATTTTTAGAAAGTAGATCATTAGACTTTCCAAATTAGTACATAAATACATCGTCTTGGTTAAGAATTAGGCAAGAATTGTTTCATCATAAATTTCAATATTACTGGGGGGTTTTCCTTCGTTACTATCGGCACTAAAATTGTAAGTAAAATTGTGACATTTTTTAACAATGTCTCAGTAGGTTTTTCAAATTAATGCATAAATTCATTGACACAGTTAGAGATTAGACAACCCTTGCTTCATTATCAAATTCCACATTACTGCGTTTCGTTTTAATTCCCACTACCGACACCAAATTTGTTTTGAAAAATACTTCATTTTCTGAAGATTACTCAGTAGGTTTCACAAACAAATACACAAATGTGTTAAGTTTAGTGATTAGACAACCCTTGCTTCACTAGAAAATTCCACATTACTGTGTTCTATTCCACCCGACTACCGATTCCATATTTTTAAGTGAAATAATATCATTTCTGGAACATAACTGAGCAGGCTTTCTTAGTAAGTATAGAAATGCATTGACACGGATTGTGATTAGGCAACTTTTACTTGACCACGAATTTCAATATTAATGTAGTTATTCCCTCCCACATACCAACAACATAATAGTAAGAGAAATTATGTCTTTTCTGGAATATGATTCCACAGATATTCTATATTTTTGGAATATGACATTGTGTTGCATTGCTTTGTAACCACAAAACGGACATTACTCTCTCCAAAACAACCCCAAAAGAGAACTCAAGAGCTTGTTTAAAATTAACATAATCATTCTCCTTTCTACCCCCCACTACAACTATCACATAATTCCTGGATGATAACATTAAAAATTCAAAAAATATGGATCACCCCCTACAGAAATTGGCCTAGTAATCTTTCATAGAAAACCAACAATATATATGAATTAATCTAATTTTGAGATCGTAAACTGTTTCCGCCATATCCAGAATCGACTTCACAAATAAAGTAATTTTGAGATTGAAAATTGTTTAAGCCATTTCCAGGACAAACTTGCTACCGCCCACATATAATCCAAGCGACGCTTCATATTCTGCTAGTATATATATATATATATATATATATATATATATATATATATATATATATATATATATATATATATATATATATATATATGACCAAGACAATGTTGCTTGACTTGGCGATCTGCATAAAGCATTTGGTATTCCCAAGTAGTCACCCATCTGATAATGAACAAGACAATGTTGCTTAACTTTGGTGATCTACATAAAACATTTAATATTCCCATGTAGTCCCTCATCTGATAATGACCAGGCTACATGTTGCTTAACTTTAGTAAGTTACATAAAGCATTTTTATTCCCAAGTAGTCACCCATTTGATAATGATCAGACTCCATATTACTTGACTTTTATGATCTACATACAGCATTTGGTATTTCACAGTAGTCACCAATCTGATAATGACCAAGAAAATGTAGTTTAACTTTAGCATTAACTTTAAAGCATTTGAACTTCCCAAGTATTCACCCATCTTAAAATGACCACGACAATGTTGCTTAACTTTGGTGATCTACACAAAGCATTTTGTATTCCCAAGTAGTTACCCATCGGATAATGACCAAGAGCATGTTGGTAACTTTGGTGATCTACATAAGGCATATTTTATTCTCAAGTAGTCACCCATCTGATAATGGCCAGGTTCCATGTTGCTTAACTTTAGTGATCTATACAAAGCATTTGGTATTCCCAAGTAGTCACACATCTGATAATAACCAGACTCCATGTCACTTAATTTTGTTGATTTACATAAAGCATTCGGTATTTCCATGTAGTCACCCATCTGATAATGACCAGTCTTCATTTTGCTTAACTTTGATGATCTTCGTAAAGCATTTGGTATTCTCAAGTAGTCACCGATCTCCTAATGACCAGACTCCATGTTGCTTAACTTTAGTGATATACATAAATTATTATTTATTCCCAAGTAGTCACCCATCTGTAATGACCAAGATAATGTTGCTTAACTTGGGTGATCTACATAAAACATTTTGTATTTCCTAGTAGTCACCCATTTGTTAATGACCAAGATAATGTTGCTTAATTTTAGAGATCTATACAAAGCATTTATTCCCAAGTAGTCACCCATCTGATAATGACCAGACTGCATGTTGCTTAACTTTGGTGATCTACATAAAGCATTTTGTATTCCAAAGTAATCACCTATAAGATATTGACCAGGCTACATGTTGCTTAACTTTAGTGATATACGAAACACATTTGGTATTCCAAAGTAGTAACCCATCTGACAATGACCAAGAACATGTTGCTTAACTTTGGTGATCTACATTAAGCATTTGGTATTCCCAAGTAGTCACACATCTGATAATGACACAGAAAAAGGTTGCTTAACTTTGGTGATCTACACAAAGCATTTGGTATTCCCAAGTAGTAACCCATCGCATAATGACCAAGACAATGTTGCTTAACTTTGGTGATCTAACTAAAGCATTTGCGATTCCCAAGTAGTCACCCATCTGATAATGACCAAGACAATGTTGCTTAACTTTGGTGATCTACATAAAGCATTTTTTATTTCCAAGTAGTCACCCATTTGTTAATAACCAAGGCAATATTACTTAACTTTAGAGATCTATAGAAAGCATTTGGTATTCCAAAGTAGTCACTAATCTGATAATGACCAAGACAATGTTCCTTATCTTTGGTGATCTTAAAGCATTTGGTATTCAAAAGTAGTCACCACGCCGATAATGACAAAGACAATGTTGGCTGACCTATACTGCACAAGCACTTTTAAAAATTGCCAAATAGAACCTATACTGCGCAAGCACCTTCACAATTGTCATATCAGACCTATACTGCACAAGCAACTTCAAAATTTTCAAATAGGACTTATACTGCACAAGCACCTCGAAAATTATCAAATCGGTCCTATACTGCACAAGCACCTTCAAAATTGTCAAATCGGACCTATACTGCACAAGCAACTTCAAATGTTTCAAATAGGACCTATACAGCACAAGCACCATGAAAATTATTAAATCGGGCCTATACTGTACAAACACCTTCAAAATTATTCAAATAAACCTATACTGCGCAAGCACCATCAAAATTGTCGAATACAAACTTTACTGCACAAGCACATTCTAAATTGTCGAATCAGACCTATACGGCACAAGCACCTTCAATTTTTTTACAAACCAGACCTATACCGCACAATCAACTTCAAAAGTTTGCAAATTTGACCTATACTTCACAAGCAAATTAATTTTTTTCAAATAATACCTATACTGCACAAGCAGCTTAAAATTTTTCAAATCGGACCTATACTGCACAAGCACATTTAAAATTGTCAAATCGGACCCATACTGCACAAGGACCTTCACAATTGGCAAATCGGACCTATACTGCACAAGAACTTTCAAAACTGTCAAATCGGACCTATACTGGACAAGCACCTTCGAAATTGTCAAATAGGACCTATACTGCATAAGAACATTCAAAATTTTTAAATCGGACCTATACTGCACAAGCACCTTCAAAATTTTTCAAATAGGACCTATACAGCACAAGCACCTTAAAATTTTACAAATCGGACCTATACAGCAAAAGGACATTCTAAATTGTCAAATAGGATCTATACTGCACAAGCACCTTAAAAATTGTCAAATCGGACCTATACTGCACATGCACCTTCAAAATTTTCAAATAGGACCTATACAGCACAAGCAACTCCAAAATTTTTCAAATCGGACCTATATTGCACAAGCACCTTCAAAATTGTTCAAATCGGACCTATACTGTACAAGCACCTTCAAAATGTTTTATATCGGACCTATACTGCACAAGCACCTTCAAAATTTTTCAAATCGGACCTATACTGCACAAGCTCCTCAAAGTTTTAAAAAATCGGACTTATACGGCCCAAGCACCTTCAAAATCTTTTAAATCGGACCTATACTGCCTGAGCACCTTAACATTTTCCAAATCCGATCTTTACTGCACGAGCACCTTAAAAATTTTTCAAATCGGAGATATACTGCACAAGTACCTTCAAAATTATCAAACCAGACAATACTGCACAAGCACCTTAAATTCTTCAAATCTGGCCTATAGTTAACAAGGACCTGCAAAAGTGGCAAATCAGACCCATACTGCACAAGCGCCTTTAAAATTGTCAAATCGGATCTATACTGCACAAGCACCTTCAAAATTGTCAAATCAGAACTATACTGCACAAGCATCTCCAAAATTATCACATCAGACCTATACTGCACAAGCGCCTTCAAACTTTTTCAAATCGGACCTATACTGCACAAGACCATAAAATTTTTTAAATCTGACCTATACAGCGCAAGCACCTAAAAAATTGTCAAATCGGACCTATACTACACAAGCACCTTCAAAATTTCCAAATAGGAACTATACAGCACAAGCAGCTTGAAAATTGTCAAATCGGACCTATATTGCTCAAGCACCTTCAAAATTTTTCAAATCCGACCTATACGTCACAAGCACCTTAAAAATTTTGCAAATCGGACCTATACTACACAATCACCTCCAAAATTTTGCAAATCGGAGATTTACTGTACAAGCACCTTCAAAATATTAAAATCGAGCCTATACTGCACAAGCACCTTCAAAATTTTTCAAATCAAACCTATGCTGCACAAGCACCTTCAAAACTTTTCAAATTGGACCTGTACTGCACAAGCACCTTCCAAATTTTTTAAATAGGACCTATACTGCACAAGCACCTTCAAAATTGTCAAATCCGACCTATACTGCACAAGCACCTTTAATTTTTTTCAAATCGGTCCTGTACTGCATAAGGACCTTCAAAATTATCAAATCGGATCTATATTGCACACACACCTAAAAAGTTGTCAAATCGGACCTACAATGCACAAGGACATTCAAAATTGTCAAATAGGACCTATACTGTGTAACCCCTCACTCAACAGAAGGTGGCTAGGACTTCTGTTTATCTGAATACTCGGCTTGTGTCGTCTAGCCTTCTCTGAGGTTGTTACGTGAAATCTGGTATGCTGAAAACGAATATCGATGCAGCAGGCAGGAAGAAAGACAAACTCGTATAGTCTAATCTACAGTGTTAATTTTCACAACTTATGTAAAATTGTTTTTACAAATATCATTCGGTCTTAGTAAGCACTTTCAGAGTTTCAAATCTCTTCACAGACAGTGAAAGACAGTTGGATGAGGAAAATGGAGGGGTCATGTCTCTATACGGTCTGTTCTTCTCAAATCCGATCTTCTACTCCAGCTGATTAATTTTAGCACGACAGTCGTATATGTAGTAAGGTATGTGGATGGGGTGGAAACCTCCTCCCACGCCAATAAGATTTCACCACGAATTCCCATACCTGAAATCTGGATGTTAGGTCTCACGATTTCCAAGGCCAATACTGACATCCGACTCTGAGTTCACCAAGGCCAGACAAGGTGATATGTGAAATTTCCTGTCATAAACTTTTAGCTGCAAACATATATTTCTCTGGTTTCAAACAATAACTATTCTGACATGACATAAAATATATATATTTATCTTCTCTATCTTAAATCCTTGGGTTATCTGGCGTCACCCGGGAATGATAAGCGATCTCAGCATAGTTCTAAAGTTTCTCAATGGGGGATTACGTCACACTGCACAAGCACCTTCAAAATTGTCAAATCGGACCTATACTGCACAAGCACCTTCAAAATTTTTCGATTAGGACCTATACTGCACAAGCATCTTCAAAATTTTTCAAATTGGACCTATACTGCAGAAGCAATTTCAAACTTTTTCAAATCGGACCTATACTGTGCAAGCACCTTCAAAATTGTTGAATCGCACCTAAACTTTACATATGTCACACATGGGCGAGGCTAGGTATTCTGCTAGTACATATCCACCTTTGTCATACAATTTGGGGTAGAAAGGGCTCCCGTAAGCCGTGGTGAAGGCAACCTTTTAGGAGAAGCAAATCTGATTTAAAAAACCATAAAGCGGAAGACCAGTACCCGCATTAAGCTGGTCTGCAGTTTAATTTGTTGCTGGCTATCTTGCTCTTGCTTGTTGCTGGATCTAAACATTTTGAACCGAGAGAGAGACTTAGCTGTCGTACAAAGCTAAGACTCTATAACATCATATTTGTATAGATACTGCCTCAGACATTTGGGCTCATGGATTTTAAATTTCTGAGGGAGTGGCACTAGTGTGACAAGACGTTGCAATCATCATGTCATACAATCCCGGGAAACGTAGGCTGTTCTGCTAGTACATATGCACCTAGTTTATCTAATCCCGGGCTCTGCCGGGTATTTTGCTAGTACATATATCCCCCATATGAAATCCAATCCCAGGCGATGCTGGGTATTTGGTTAGTACATATATCAACCAATTTTTTCCAATCCCAGGTGACGCCGAGTGTTCTGCTAGGAAAAATTCCATGGATTTTATCCAATCCCAGTTCATGCCGGGTAGCTGCTAGTACATATGTCATGCTAGAGCTATGTCATACAATCCCGGTCGACGCTGGGTATTCTGCTAGTACATGTATATCAATTTTATCTAATCCCGGGATACGCCGGGTATTCTGCTAGTACATATATCAACCTATGTAATACAATTCCGGGCGATGCCGGATATTAGGCTAGTACATATATCAGCCTATCTTATCCGATCCCAGGCAACACTGGGTTTCTGCTAGGAAACAATGTTGCTAGTACATAATACTTTTATATGAATTCCTTAAAACCCTTCCTCCTTTACTGAAGATTATATAAAAAAAAAAAATCTCCCAATACTAAGAATGGCTTTCTGAATAATAATGTTTTTATTTCAGAATTTGGAATCAGCAGTTTAGCGATGTGTGATGTTTGGAATATGACATCTTGTCTCAATATAATGCATGATAAATATATAATATGCATTTTTTTACTTGGTCTTTTGGCTAAGATCAAAGTGTAGTATCTGTTCTTAGAATTCAAGCGGTTTCATCTTTCGCCCCCACCCCCACTAAGAAAATAAGGAAGTCATGCTTTGCATGTCAAGCTTTAGAGAAACGAACGTTACTCGAAAATAAGGATGGCCTTCTAAATAATAATGCTTTTAGTTCAGATGTGATTTTTGGAATATGACATTTTGTCTCAATTTAGTAATCGATAAATATAAATTATGCATCTTTTATAATAAAAGATAATGTTCGGTAGAAAATTAAGCTGTATAAGACGGTTACTTGGTCTTTTGGTTAAGATCAAAGTGTAGTACCTATTCTTAGAATTCAAGCGGTCTCATCTTTCGCCCCCCCTCCCTATATCTGGGATCTGAAGCTGTAGAGAAACAAACTTTACTCGAAAATAAGGAGGATTTATGCCTGAGATGTGATCAAATCCATTCACTCACATTTCGTATATGTAATGTTTTAGATTTAGATGCATTGTTTACATCTACAAACATAGTAAAACGAATCTCGTTTCCTGTCTAGACATCTTTCCCCCCCCTCTCTCTCTCTCTCTCTTTCCCTCCCTCTCTCTCTCTCTCTCTGTTTGTATACGTGTGTGTTTGTCTCTCTCCCTCTCTATCTCTCTTCGTCTTCCTTACTCTAAAGAGAAATAATGTTACTAAAAAAGAAAATGGCGTTTGGCTTTGTTTTTTTTGTAAAAACATCGATCGTTAATATTTTTTAAGCGTATTTTTTTTTTTACTTCACATTTTTGGATTGCTATTTTTCGTTTAACCATCGTATCTAACTATTTTTTTAACCCGCTAATAACTTCGGTAACGTTTTCCTAACGTGTAAGTTACTATTTTAATTTGTATGATAGTCGCCTTTTTATCGATAACAGTCTCTTATTATATGCAATGCTTTTATTTACAGACCGCCATTACAGCTTGCTGGCGTCAATGTCACGTGACATGACTCAGCGTTTATTAAATTACGTATAAATATTATTAAAAAGTCACTTTGTCCAAAAGAAATGCAAAAACCGACACGACTGGATCAAAAATGCTGTTATCTGCGAACTATTTACGGGAATCCGAACCATGTTTTGGAATTTTTAGGTGAGGATTGACAATTCGTATTAATTGGATTATTCAAACTATTGTTCCTATTTTAAGTGACATTTTCACATCTTTTTCGATCGATGTAACAATCGATCTTTTTTTTTGTGTGGAGTTTCAAAACTGATACCGGCACCAACAAATTAGAAACCATAACAAATCATAACACCTACATCAAATCTATTGCCAAAGTCGCTGGAAAAATGGTAGGATCCTTCTACCGCTTCAGAAGATATCTCACCCCTGATGCAATTCTCTAAGTATATAAGAGCAAGGTACGTCCAATGATGGAGTACTGTTGCTGCATCTGGACAGGAGCTACTAGAAGCAGCTTATCCTGCCTTGACCGAGTTCAAAATAGACTTCGTAGCTTAGTGGGGGATGCCCTTTTCTCTTCCCTGCAATCTCTTTCCGACAGAAGAGATGTTGCGAGCCTGTCTCTGCTTTATCGTTATTTCCATGGCAAATGCTGGTCTGAGCTACAATCTATGATCTCTCCCTCTCCAATCTTTCACGAAAAACACCCGTCTAGCTGAAACCACTGTCAATAATTATCCCCACTCTTTATCTGTGTCTAAACTGAAACGTACATTCCATGAACAAAGCTTCTTTCTCAGAACTGCACGCCTGTGGTACTCTCGTCTGTTTGTCTGTTTTCCAGCTGACTACAATTTGGTTGTCGTCAAGTCCAACGTAAACAAATTCTTGAAGAATCGTCCCATTAAATAATCCAATTTACCAAATTTCTACTACTAACAGTTACTAAGAAACTATCTCATTGACTACTGTACACTCAATAACCCTTATCCTCGAGTGGCTTCCGGGCCTTGATAAGCGGTGACCGCCTTTGTAAAAAAAACATCGCATTTTTCTCCACATTGACAACTTCTCAGATACAAATGTTATACCCTAACTGCATTATGTAGTCTCTTGGTTCACTGCTCCCGAAAAGTCACAACATAATTCATATTAGATTCTAATGCGCTTTTTGCTCTTAAAACAACACTCAAAATAACCTAGGAGCGATTCTTGACGCTTGGCTCATTATGATCAAGAGTGTATTATTCTTAATTCTTACCCCTTAAACATCAACATATTTGCGTGTTAAATAGCAGTGCAGTGTAACCTATTATCTACACTGATATATTACAACATCTAACTTCCACAAATTACTAAACGCAACAGGATACACTACACATACTGATATACATTAAATAGTTGTCGGTTGGATAAAATATGTAATCGATGAAGCTTATTGGAATATAAAAATATTATTTAATCGGATCCCGACAAATGTAATATTCTTGTGAAATAAAGACCTTTGTAGCAGCAAGCCCTAGGAATGTATTCTAGAAAGTAAAGATGGGAATGAGTCATACGAAAGCCACTATAACTATGTACTTGATACGGCTACATAGAAAATGGCATTGTTAATTTAATATAATGTCGGACAATAGGATGAAAGTAGCTACCTTTGTTGAAATTATTGTCTCTATGTATGCTGGCTTAAACGGAGCTAAGAGAAAGAAGATAGCGAAATACGTAGGTTTAATGTACGACTTGAAATGTAATTGAATTTTAGGAAAGTCTTCATCATTCCAGTAATCATCGGTGCAAATAATCTCAAATACTTTCAGGCCAATATACTCGGTTAACCAAGTGTAAGAGTGTTCATGACTTAAAGTTAACAGATAAGTCAGGTAAAGGAGGATGTTCATTCGTCAGAAATGTGGTTTTATAGCAGATAATATTGTGCAGTTTATTAACGACTCCTCGGTAATATAATCTGGGAAGGGGCACTTTGTAGCATATTCAACTCGGAAAAATGACGATCGCCCTACAAAATGATTCATCTTTTTTTTTTTGTACATTAAGAAAAAAATACAGTTTTTATTAGTTGAGGGTGCACGTATAACCGTTCACCTACAATTATACATCCTCCCACGTCGTTTGTGATTACTGTACATTACACGGCGATGCTTTGATAGATTCTTTAATTCGAGCAATTAACTTTATTTAATAATAATATATTTCTCTACGGTTTCAAAGGAACTTCTCCCCTCACACTCAATTATTTCATTTCATTAATTATTATTTGCACTAAGAAACACGACTAAGTTTTATTAAGGGCATTGGGTAAAAAAAAAGTTGAGTTCCTTAGGTAAAAGCAAATTTGTTTTCGCGAATTTAAACTCTATTTTCTTGGAAATTATCTCTTCGCAACATAATTGTTTTTCCATAGTTACAACTAGATTGAGTAATGGTGTCACCAAAACATAGCAAGAAACCTTTATGATGTACATACTTGTTAGGGAAAAATAAATACAGTTCACCAAAAATTATGGAAATCTATCCAATAAATTTGTTTTTCTAAAATAAATTCTACTTTTTAGTTCGCATGATATCGCCACCATTATCATGATATTCAAGGGAGATAATTACTTATAATCCCAAAACAAAAACGGCTGATTTCTCTCACAAAAGCTTTAATTATCTCCTTATATAAATGATCCCTATAATTGCTGCAACATTCCACGTGTGGATAAATGTTGAATTTATTTTATCAAAATAACACTAGTGGGTGACTTGCTGCAATTTAGGTGAACAGTATTTTTACGTCACAAGTTTATCATAAAAGTTTCTTGCCATTATTGACGCCTATATTCAATCTAAGTTCATAATCCTGCAGCAATAATATTTAACACCCACTATATATCTAATGACATATCAATATTCACGTCCACAGGTTCAATAAGAGTAATTTACGAGAACGCAGAAACCATCGTCATGGGGGTGCCGTTCTTAGGTTAAATACATTAAGAGTAAGTTTGGTTCTTATAAGGATTTTGTTTCCATATTCAGGTCCTTAGGTTTAATAACGTAATAACACGGATAAAATCAACTGATGCGGATTTTGCCTATGTGCTCGTAAATGACCCTACGAATAAGAATATTGAACATAGCTTTGGATTTTCTTATTGGACAGATTTAATCTACAAAGATCTTTTAATAAATTAAGATACTGCAATATACATTTTTTACTTTGCCATGTCATATTTTCTTATGTTATACTGTATTTGCCAAGCCAACCATGTTACAGGCTCATTTTAGACTAAAAGGACTACCACAAGCCGTAGTAATATTTTTACCAGTCGCCGCATAATGTAAGAGGTCTAGGGAGATATAGCGAGCAGAAAGAATGTAATTTTCGATTTCATTTGAAAATATTTAACTGGCTTTGTAAACGCAATATATTTTCATTCACACACTTAAACCAAGTTTTGTTATATATATATATATATATATATATATATATATATATATATATATATATATATATATATATATGCGTATATGTAGAATAAGAAAAAATATGATGACACGTAAACGGTGCTGAAATGATTATATTTCATTATCTTTTTTCGTCTCTTTGCATAAAACTGAGGTAATAAATATATATACTACATTACGAACCCTTACACCTATCAGTTGTGTTCAAAATTTCTTAGTGGTCGGTTAATTAGTTCAGAAGTTTCATGCGCACGAAACAGATAGATATACCTAATGTAATCATAATTTTGTTTTTACATAAATCCATGCACATTGTTCAATATTAAATAACGTGTAATTTTTTTTTTAGAAATGGGTGTAGCATTAAGTTAGTGTCTTAATTGAATTTAATTTTTTCTTTCATCTTAACGGATTTGTTTTGTAAATTCGCGCATAAGCCTGAAGAGTCCTAGAGTTGATGAAACGCGTAACATTCAGTGTAGCTTAATCGCCATATATATTTTATAACTTACTACTATATATATATTCGTCCAATCAAAGTGTTAGTGATAAAAATACCTGAAACTGTCTAAAATTTATTCAGAAAGAAATTATATCCTCTGTTTTCGTAATTAGAGGTGGCTCAATGGTTAACGACACAAACTAACAACCTGGAATGCCAAGTTTGAATCAAGTTCGTTCCACAGACAAACTTTTTATTTAGGATGTTAACAACCTTCACGTAGTCTCTCTTTTAAATTTATTTCATAGCGATTAAAGCAGGTCGGTTGTTGCATCAAATTAACGTTTTTTAGTGGTTTTACTTCGTTGATTGATACGTTTATTTTCATATGAATATAGACATTAGTGTAGACATTGGCAAAGCATAATATATTCTGTCATCCTTGACGAGAGAGTGGACGTTTATATGAGTATAAGACCAGGAATTCATATTCCTGATATGCTTCAGTTGAATATTCGTGTCTTATGTTAATGATATTTCGAATTCAAATGAATGTATAAACCATTATACAGCTGTGTCATTTTGTAAAGTAGTCCGGTAACCAACACGTTTTATAATCAGTCACAAAGGATACAAAAAATAGTAAAGAACTGCAACTAGCTTTTTCTTTATAACAACCAAATTTATTTCATCACGGTTACGACCGTGCTCTCTGTCTCTCTCTCTCTCTCTCTCTCTGTCTCTCTCTCTCTCTCTCTCTCTCTCTCTCTCTATTTATCTATCTATCTATCTTCTCTCTCACTCTCACTCGTGATTGTCCTCGTTTTCGTATTTATATTTTTTGTTTATTTATTTTATTACCGGTGACGCCATGTCGTATGCATTTGCAAATTACCACTCGCACTATGTTACAGTTGTGAAACCCAGTTTCTTGCTTGCATGGGGATGCAAAACCACTGATGGTGATTTGTAATCAAGTTTATTTTAAAGAGAAGAAGAGTTACAAAATACATATGAGGAATGGTAAGATGAAGAAAAACAGCTAGCTAGATAGATAGATAGATAGATAGATAGCCTGTTTCACTACATAAGGTTACATTATGCGCGCCCGCCTATTGGCTTCACCATTGAGCTCTAAGGTATAACTCAAGGTATGTTTTTTTAAATGACAGACAGAACAACCGACATATAAACAGATCGCGTAAACCAAATAGAGGTGCGTAAATGTATATAAATATTATTTAAAACGTAAGTATGACAGTTACACTGGCAAACCGAACCTTTTTCTAAAGATGCTTCGACGGATAGAAAATAATAGCCGTATATTCTTTGTGGCACGCTTACCAATGAAATCACATGTGATTGATTGATTGGTTGACTAGCTGACGTAGGCAACTTTTTATAGAGGCGTGTGGACAAAGTTAGATAAATAACTAATGGTTTTCCTGCATGCGAGTCGACAATCGTCAAAGGCGCATGGTGATTACCGACTTCCATGAAATTCGATAAAAATAGCTTCGCGGGTGTTATAGCACGACCAAGAAATCAATAGCTAATATTACAAAACACAGAACAGAAGTTTGGGAATACGGTTTAAGAAGTTTTCGTTATAATATTAACATCAACTAACAGACGGGGTGGTTTAAAATCTATTACAAAGTTATCATTATGTATTAAGGGGCCATACTTGTAAAAATAGTCATAAGCGTATGACTTCAGTGAACAAAAGAAAGCGGAACAGATACGTTTAGAGCATTGTCAGGGCCGCTATGAAGAAGTTGGGCTCTCTTTATCGTGCTAGAAAGATACTTACGCCTGAAAGTATCCTGTATCTCTATAAGGCCACCATTCGCCCATGTATGGAGTACTGTTGTCATATTTGAACTGGCGTCGTGCTCCTGGACAGGGTTGAAAAGAGAGTCGCCATCCTGATAGGTCCTGAACTGTCATCTTAGCTTCAGCCACTGTTTCGTCGACGAAATGTTGCATCCTTCTGCCTGTTCTACAAGTATTCTAATAGTGAATGCTCTGACGAACTACAAACACTTGTACCCCCTCGACGTAAATGCCCTCGACAAACCCGACAAGCAGCTAAATCCCTTCCCTACACAGTAGAGATATCTAGGTGTAAGAAAGCTTTCTACTCCAATAGTTTTTCTTTCATCAAAACTGCTAGATTTTGAAAATCCCTTCGTGGATTATGCCTTCCAAACTCTAATGACACACAGAAGTTCTAGTGTAATGTGAACAGACATTTTGCTGCAATTCTCCCTTCATAATATACATGCAACTAATGTCCCTGATAGTAGCCCCCTACTTCAAAGTTGCACTGTGTCTTGTTTTGGGTGAAAATGGAATTAAAAAAATAAAAATAAATCATCAAGATATCTATTAGAAGTTCGGGCCGTATACATGAAAAATATAATCTGAGAGGAATAAAACCTACTTGATATATATCGGTAAATAGCTGGAAGAAATAAAACAGGGTTGTTTAGCACGGATCCCAATCTTCGGAAATGAAATAATTGTTGATTGGTTCAAAACAACCTTCAAATGGTATGACACTGTTATTAGTGCAGCGAGCATAGATAAGCGCTTGAAGAAGATGATGAAATATGTAAAAACCTTTGACTACAAAGAAGTCTGGAACAAAGATCAGGAAACATAATAATATTACGCAGAAATGGCAACGAGTCACAAAGCATTGTGAGTTTTAAGAAAATAATTCTATAACTGATACAACTCCCAGTTTTAAAAGTTTGAAACATACACCTCAGTAAAATAGTTCTCTATATAGAAAGCAAAAACGTCTTACAGACTGATTTTTCAGAGAACACGTTTAAAATGATTTTTTCTGAGTAATATTCCTTCTAGCATAGGAAAGATAATAAACCATGAAATATAATATTACAAATTATTGATGAGGGTGGGATAATGGGACACATTACTTGAGGGGAGAAATATACAAAGTTCATTAAAGATGATGACAAAACACATTTACATTTTCGATTACAAAATATTAAATGATTTATTTATTCATATGTCGGCCGATTGATGATGTCAGGAATTCAAACTTGTATGACTACATGATCTACTCTTCTCCCTTTTCGCCTCTAAGGGGATCAGTCCCGCTAAGTCGCTCCCTGCTCTCGTATCTAACTGACTATCACTGTGATTGTAATTGTGATCTTCTGATTATCTCTCCTAACTTCGAACCATCGTCTCAATATATTGAGAAACTCCTTTGTTTATGACGTCAGGGGCATGCTGTCAATCAATGTGACTTTATCACGTTTCAATTCACCCGTGACCTCCAAAATGGTCACCCATCTGGTACTGGCCAGGCTCAACGTTGCTTAACCTCGGTGATCTTGCGAGAACCGGTATGTCAACGTTATTCTGCCATATATACAGTGATGATCATATTTATTGGCACGGTAAAATAAAAGTTAAATTTTGTCTAATAAATTCTAAAAAAGGGATTAAATTAAAGAAAATAACAAAGTATATTATGTATTTTTAACTGGCCTAAATAACAAAGGAACAACAAACATAATTGCAAAAAACCCTTGTTCAAAATTATTGGCACGATTTATTTAATAATCAATTGTATAGCCTTTGGCCTTGATTACCTTCCTCAGTCGCTTTTCATAGTTTACAACCAAGTTGTTGCACTCTTCAGTAGTAATTTTAGCCCACTATTCCTGACAATAATCCTCCAATTGAATAAGATTCTTAGGCTTCCTTTGCATTACCCTCAATTTTAATGTTCTCCATAAATTTTCAATTGGATTAAGGTCTGGGCTTTGTGATGGCCACTCCAAAACATTAATATGATTGTCCTCAAGCCATTTCTTAGTCAGTTTAGCCGAATGCTTTGGGTCATTATCTTGCATGAACCACCAATGACGACCAAGTGAGAGCTCTTTAGCAGAGTCTTTCAGGTTTTCATCCAATATTTTAACATAATCTTCCTTTTTATGCTACCTGTGACCTTAACAAGTCGCCCTGGTCCAGAGGCAGCAAAGGATCCCCAAAACATCAAACTGCCTCCACCGTGCTTCACTGTGGGTATGGTGTTCTTAGGCAGGAAAGCTTCGCCAGATTTTCTGTAAATATAAGACACTTTATTATGGCCAAATAACTCTATTTTCGTTTCGGTAAGTCCATAGAATACGTTTCCAGAATGCAACATCTTTATCAATATGACGTTTTGCAAAGGCTAGCCTTGCTTTCAGGTGCATAGGCTTCAATAAGGGAGTCTTTCTCGGACGACATGCTTTTAAACCAGCTCTCTTCAAAACTCTACCAACTGTATGTCGAGATACATTCACTCCAGAGGTGCTCTGTTCATCAACAATCTCCCCAACAGAGATCCTTGGGCTTTGTTTTACTTGTCGAACAATTTTCCGTTCATCTCTTGGGGAAAGAATCCTTTTTCTCCCTCTACCCTCTAAACTCATAACGTGGCCTTGCGATTTGAACTTGTTTATTATGGCTCTAACAGTGGATTTGGGAAGGTTTAGCTTCTTTGAAATCTTATCATAGCCCTCCCCATTGGTATGGCATGCTACAACAAGCTTCCTGACGTCTTCGCTGTGTTCCTTAGTTTTAACCATGGCGATTGAAAATTATAATTTAGTCACTTATAATAGTTTAAATAAATCGCTATCTAAAAATTATCTGAAAAAAATTATTCACTGAATTAGCGTTAAACAAGCATAATATGGCTATAAAAAAGTTCAGAAAGCACGTAAACCGGAAATTGATTGATATTATACTGATACTAAAAAAAAAACAAAGCCGTGCCAATAATTTTGAACAAGGGTTTTTTGCAATTATGTTTGTTGTTCCTTTGTTATTTATTTTTTCTAAAATCCGATTGCTGCATCGGAAAGGCCAGTTAAAAATACATAATATACTTTGTTATTTTCTTTAATTTAATCCCTTTTTTAGAATTTATTAGACAAAATTTAACTTTTATTTTACCGTGCCAATAAATATGATCATCACTGTATATATATATATATATATATGTATATATATATATATATATATATATATATATATAAGTTAAAAAATATGGCAATTTTATTTCATAACTTACTACCTAGCTCTACCAGTGTATTGAGCACTGTTGAAGTAAATAATGAAAATGTACGCATAAAATTATATTTTCGTATATTAATTTATGTGATTAAATGAAGTAGTCATATATATATATATATATATATATATATATATATATATATATATATATATATATATATATATATATATATATATATATACACTGGGTTGAACAGAGCTGAAAGGAAAAGATTACAAAATACGAAGGTCTTATGTATGACATGAAAAAAAGCTTGAATTTCATCAATTCACTTATACTAGAAGCAACTGGAAAAATTTTCAAAGACTATAAAATAAATATACCCGATGAACCAAGTGTAAGAGAGAAAGATTTAAAAAATTGCACTTAAAAGGGTGGTTAGAATGTTAAGAAGATCTCTCGATTGGAATATCTGAGTTAACGGGTGAATGTGTGACATCCGGTAGGATGTCCAATCGCCAGCTTTAACACACCGACAAGAAAATCTTTTTTTAAAGAAGCATAGTTGTGAACTCTATAGAGAGCAGACAGAGAGAGATAAGCAAACAGACAGACATTCCATTCATTTATTTTTTACTTTTGCGTTTTAGAAATTAAAAAAAGACACGTTCATGTGTCTGACTGGACTCACCTTTCGTTAAGAGTCGACACGTTCACGTTTAATACAAAGAACAAAGCTCGTTAGATCTTCCTTGTGCCGGAAAAGGCTTTTGTGCTGAGTCAAGTGTAAATAATTATGTAGGCAGAAATAAGCATAAAAAGAAACATATGGAAATATTGTTTTTAAGATGCATCAAACGCACAATATTTGAAGAGTATTTAATTTTAGTCAGTGACCCGAGATTTAATATATATTCATCTACGTAGATACATATCTATCTAATAGTTTGGTGTAAAAATAATGTCGTTTTCTTTTTTCCGTTCAACTATATATATAAAAACGACATTATTTTTACACCAACCTAATATTAAAATTATAATCATTAACTATTTATTATTAAATAATTATTTGCAGCTGCCTTTAATGGGGAATAATACTAGCCGTCTGTCTGTTCTACAAAGTACTTTAATAGTCAATGCTCTAAATAATTACAAGCACTTATACGCCCTCGACGTAAATACTCACTACAAACCCGACAAGCAGCTAATCCCACCCCTACATAGTAGAGATCCCTAAGTGTAAGAAAGCCTTCTACTCCAATAGTTTCTTTCCCAGAACTGTTAAATTTTAGAACTCCCTCCCTTCAAGTTATGTCCCCTATAGTTACCCCTTACTTCAAAGTGGCACTATGCCTTACTTGGGGCGAAAAATTATTTTTTTTTAAAGCTAAGTCATAATTACAAGTCCTTTTCTGTTATACACAGTTATGAAGGTTTACTTTGGTTTACCGCCTGCTTGGCATAAATCCGATGTATATCATTGGTTAGCGTGTTCGAAATTGAAATTAAAGCTAACACGTGATCTTGGCTCGAATCATAAGATTGGTTGGCATAGTTATAACTACACTGATGACTCTTCAATGATGAAACGTATACATATGTAGATAATAATTAAAATAAATGCATGGTGGATACTCCAATCGATTTCGATGTGTGAGGTTCGTCACAACGACTAAGAAGTTCGGAAATCCACACAGATGATTTGTTCATAGCAGTGAAAGGTTTGTGTCGAACCAACCACGCTTTTTTTGTGCAACTGCTTATCTCAGTCGGTGCAATGGCTGCTATAAGTAAACCCTAGGTTTTACATCAGAGTTTGCCTTTTCCTAGATGCGTATTTTTACGAAAACCAAGAATGCATGTCTCTCACTTGATTTAAAAAAAAAAAACATATAGTAACCTGGACATTTCTACGCCGCTGTGCAGTAAATACGGCGCTTAGCATTCCTAGATGATAATTCATCTGGTACTAGCCAGGTTCGTCGTTGCTTAACCTTGGTGATCTGGTGAGAACTGGTGTAACAACGTAATTATATATATATATATATATATATATATATATATATATATATATATATATGGCGACTAAGCTACACTGAATATTCTGCGTTTCATCCACTGTAGGATTCGTCAGGCTTATAAATTACTAACTAGCTCTACCTACGTATTGAGCACTTTTGAAGTAAATACTTAAAGTTTACGCATAAATCTATACTTTCGTACATTAAATTTATGTGAGTAAATGAAGTAGTTATATATATATATATATATATATATATATATATATATATATATATATATATATATATATGTCTATGTCTCCGTTTAATCTCGAAGACAAGGATACCCCCTGTAAGGACAGATGAGTGTGTAATTGTGAGGCAAGAGCTGCGCAATCCCATACCACACCTCTTCTGAATCGCACTGTTTGAGTCCAGTGGCAAGGAGAAGTCCAGGACGACTGGAAACAATGACGAAATACGCGGATGTATATATATATATATATATATATATATATATATATATATATATATATATATATATATATATGACTACTTCATTTAATCACTTAAATTAATATACGAAAGAAGAATTTTATGCGTAAACTTTAAGAATTTACTTCAACAGTGCTTAATACGTAGGTAGAGCTAGGTAGTAGGTTATAAAATATATATGGCAATTAAGCTACACAGAATATTCCGCATTTCATCGACGCTAGGATTCATCAGGCTTATGCGAGGATTTTGTGGTTGCCTTGCGTTGTTATATACGCACCTTCTATTGAGTTTTTAATTAGCCAATCAGCTTTCAATTTCCACCGCATTTTTCCTTATCAGCCACTGAGCAGGCACTTACAGGACAAAGGCCCATTTTACCTACGGTTCAACCGTTCATTTAAGTGTGCTATTTTAGTGGGGGCGTTGATATCTAGTGTTCTGACCTATTTTAAACCTAGATTAAATGTATTTTTTATACATTCTGCTCAAAGACCACAAATGTGACTTCAATAATAACCCAATTTAACTAAACCAGAAATAGGTAGAATTAGAAAAGCAATACTTTCTAGAGTAAACAAACAAATCAAACAAGACCTAGAATTAAACCAGTGGGCAAATACTGCCGAAGCAATCACTTGGTTTAAAAATATAGAAAACAAAAATAAATGTACGTTTATACACTTCGACATCATAGACTTCTTTCCTTCGATATCCGAAGAACTTTTCAACATTGCCCTAGAATTTGCCGAGGCATCAGATCTAGTGGGATTATTCATTTTATATACTCTCACAGGCATGTTTGATACTGCGGATATCGGTCTATATAGAGTTGATGGACTAGCTATAATAAAAGACTACAACAAAGTCAAGGGGAATACCTTTAAAAAATCATACAAAAGGAAATGAAAAAATTAGGCCTTAAAGTAGACATACTAGCTAACATAAATACAACAAACTTTCTCGACATCAAGATAAATTTAGATAAAAACACATACGAACCCTACTTAGAAGATAACGCTAATCCAATATACGTAAACCCTAAGTCCAATCACCCACCATCAATTATAAAACAGATTCCTAACTCTGATCGTAAGTAGACTCAGCAATAACTCAAGCGATGAAAATGTATTTAACAGGTCAATCAATATCTATGAAACAGCCCTAAAAATAGTGAATACAAAAATATTGATATCAAATAAAAGCAACAAAACACCAATAACTATAATAAAATTAGAAATAGAAGAAAAAGAAATACGACGCCATACAATCAAATGTTATAACCAAAAACTTGGCAAGAAATTTCTAGATCTTATCGAAAATCACTTCCCCGCAACCAATCCCTTACACAAAAGTTTCAATAAAAATAACCTAAGGTTATTCTATATCTGCTGCGAAAATTTAGAGATGATAATTCAAGCACATAACAAAATATTAAATAAAAGCAATGAAAACAACAACAAAATAAAAAATAAAAAGAGGACACCATGACAAAATAAAACTAACACAAAGGACACATATGTAGCTTGCAGAAATAATAATAATAATAATAATAATAATAATAATAATAATAATAATAATAATAATAATAATAATAATAATAATAAACCAACTCCGGACAAAGACAACCATACTAGAAATATACTAATAAGGAACAAGATAAATGCAACTGCAGATGCCGCCCACTTCAAAAAGCATAGTTTACCAAGCCACAATATTTGCGAAAGAAAACCCGAATAACAAGAAATATTACGTAGGTATGACTTCCTTAGATTTTAAAACCTGATATTATGACCACAAAAGTACGTTCAAAAATAAAAAAAAAAACGAATGAAAACAATTCTAGCAAACAAATACTGGGGACTCAAAGAAAAAGCTGTAAACCATTATAACTATTTGCTAATATTTTCTCCTCCGAAGAGATTATAGACATCGAACTCCTGTAAGATAAGGAGTTATAATATTTCAAATGTCTTTGTCTTACATAGTATAATAAAAAATATTTTGATTTGAAATTCAAACATTTCACTTCATTAATATTTAGATTCATTGAATGACTAAAATTTGATTTATTTGCTCTATCTTGTATATCAATCAATTCTTATTTAGGTGGGATAGTTCTTATAGAATATTTCTGCCAGTAATATCTTGTAACACTTATAATCACAGATTTCCATACCAGTTGATAGTTAGATAATTTTATTCTGAAGAATATATATATATATATATATATATATATATATATATATATATATATATATATATATATAAACTAACATTAAAAAAATTAACCTAGGTTTAAAATAGGTCAGGACAACCACAAAATCCTCGCATGAGCCTGATGAATCCTAGCGTGGATGAAACGCGGAATATTCTGTGAAGCTTAATTGTCATATACATTTTATAACTTACTACTAAGTATTATATATATATACATATATATATATATGTGTGTGTGTGGGTGTGTGTGTGTGTGGGTGTGTGTGTGTGGTTAAAACACATTCCCTTTAAATACTTGTAAAGCATGCACAGGGATGAAGCATTGCAGTGATGAGACAGATGTTGAATCTTGGTTGATAGTGCGGAATCTATTTGGTAAGGGACACTTTGGTGAGCCCTGTCTAAAAGAGAGGTGCAAGTAGTAGGTGCCCCAGTCCAGATGCGGCAACAATACTCCATGCATGGGCTAATAGTGGCTTTGTAGAAATACAGAATATGAGCAGGTGAAAGTAGTTTTCTGGCGTGGTAAAGTGAGCAATCCTTTTGAATGAAAAACTCATATGTAGCGTATTATTAGTCATGACAATCGGTGTTTGAGAAAGATTATATTGATTGTTAAAGGAAATAAGCTTAATCTAAGTAGTATTAAATGTTACCATCTATTTATGGCCACGTTCCACTGCAAACTGGAGTCCATTCTTCAAAGGCTTCGGTCATTGCATTTGATATATATACATTGTTTTTTCTTTATGTCTGTTATACAGCGTGGTTTTATCAGCAAATATATCCTTCTCGGACACAATTTCATCAGTGAGGTCTGTTATGAATATAAAAAATGATTAAGATCAAGCATCGGTCCTTGGGGCACATCGGCGTTTATATCATGATCTTTGGGCGTACAACTATTGAAGACAACGTGATGTTCTCCTTTGTCTAAGAACGATTTGATCATTTGAATATTTATGCATATATATATGTATATATATATATATATATATATATATATATATATATATATAAACTGTGTACATTGCTTTATTGCAGATTAGTAAAATATTAATATTTTACTAAATATACGTCACAACAAAATGAAAATTATATCACCAAACGACTGCTTTAATGGTTAGTTATTTCCAAAATGTTTATTCAAATTCATGCAATATTCGCGACGTTATGACATTCCATTCTTTATTGAGGAATTTTCCACTGTGCATCGCTTTATTGCAGGTCTCTTAAAATGTCTTATCTTGCGAACTTTACTTTTTATTATATTTTCTGTTAAAGAATTATGCGAAAAAGTATATCTCAGGTATAAGCGTTATATAAATTAATTATTTATTGACCATTTTTAAAACAACTTTTGTCCACCGAGAAAGGCAATCGTTTGATCTTTAAAGGATTTATGGCTCTAGCAACATCAATTATGTTTCTCCACAACGCATCCTTTGAAGTAAATTACTCTCCTCCCTCATGAACTCCTTTTTTTAATATTAACCAGATATATTCAGTTAAGGTCTAAAGAAGACGGTGGTCAGGTCATGAGAGTTTCACCAACGAATCCCATAGATTCAAGTAATACTGCAATCGCCCCAAGCAGAATGGGATGGCACATTGTCATGTATGAGAATCATCTGAAAGCGACGTGACAATGGTAGGTCTTCTAGTCATGTTGACAAATGATTATCCAAAAAGGTCGTTTTCGCATTGCTGGTAAGCTTTACACCCTCTGGCACTCAGCATGGTTCAATCAACTTATCCCCAATGATTCCCGCCTAAAACATGATGCCTCTAGCTCCTTGTTGGCGATGAACTCTGTAACGGGTCAGAGTTCCGTTCGGGTTTCAAACGTTGGTCCATCTATCTGAACTATCAAGAGTAGCATGGACTTCATTCCTAAATAGGACCTGTTGGAAATCCATTTTCATGTAATTCTGTGCCCAAGCCATTTGCTTTTCCCTAGGTTTTTGCTCAATAGAGGTCTGGGAATAGGTTTGATGTCCCTTTTCACATTGTATACGTCCTGCCTGGATCTCGGAGCGATTCCAGCTTATTAAAAAACGGAAGCACTGGGGTTGTTTGTGTTTCGGTTGACTTTCCTACGAATTTTCCGAATATCACGATCTGAAAGGTTTCTTCTGGTGCTCTTATTTTTCTGGATTTTGCGAGTCCAGCAACTATCCTTTGCTTTTCAATAACCTTTACTCATCTGATTTTTGGCATTGTAAGAGATCTGCAATAAAGCGATTTACACAGTTCATATATATATATATATATATATATATATATATATATATATATATATATATATATATGTTGATTGTTCCTCTTTTTAAATGTGTTTTAAACATTGATTTGGGGGTAAAAAAGTAG